>NC_062572.1:69868117-70176051 GCF_022837055.1 Prionailurus viverrinus
ACACTTGCTGTTCTCCTTTTCTTTCTTAGACTGACGGCTTTTACTTTTCCTTCCAGTCCCTCCCTGTCCATGCCTCACCTCCCGTCACTTCACATCTAAACATGACTGATATTGTTGGCCGTATTAAACATAACTGCGTCTCACCTGCTCCCCACCCCACCCTAGTGGGCACCCCCTCTCTGAGCACCCTGCTCCCACCTGCGCAGAGTCATGAACAAAAAGCCTAGGGAGGGAGAGGCTCTGGTCTCTATTGTACAGTCGCGAGAGACGCATCTCAGACATGCCCAGGAAGAGCCATGATTTAAGGCCTTCCGACGCCATCCAAGGCCCCGGTCATCACACCAGAGCATCCGTGAATCAGTTTAACCCCCTTAAACTTTCATGCACAATCATGCGTTTGTGTATATTTTTCTGGGGAGAGTCCCACCGCGTGCCTCATACTCTCCCAGGGGACCCCAGCCTCTCACCACGGCTCCTTTTTCCATCGTCCTGTCTGTGTGGGATCTGCCAGAATTCCCGAGGTCACTTTTCCTTGGGTGGTGAGGAGAGATGGCCTTCAGCATGGAGGGACCCTGTTGGAATGAGAGCGTAGGTGAACCCTGGCCTCCCCAGGTTCCTAGGGGATCCTGGGTTCAGCACCCGGTGGCCTCCTTGTGGTTAAGGCAGGAACTGTGTCACCCTCAGAGTCCAGCCATGCTGGGGATGCACTCCACGTGCCCAGCCACTGCAGCATCCCTCGGAAGCAGGGTACCTCTCGGTTGCCAAGGCTTCCCGCAGCCCATGTTTCCATGGAGGGACAGAAATCAGAGAAAGCTGTTGCCTTGGAAACCCTGTAGGAAGCAGTGACTCAGCTGGTCTGTAGCAACCTTTTGCCCTCTGTACCTGCAGTCCTCCCAGGGAGCTCTGAACCCCAGAGGACAGGTCTTGGGGGACAGCAGCGCTCCCTGCACACAGCCCCCTGCTGCCCCCAGGAGCTGCTGAGGTGAGGATAAAACGCTGCGCCTGTGCTGTGCTAGGCTGGCGTCTAACGCATGCTTGGAGCTCAGGGCAGCTGGGAGTCCGGAAGTGGGGGGATAGCACACAGGACCTGGGGGAGAGGGCGTCAGCTGTTCCATTCGGCCCACAGTCCCCAGCTTTCTCCTCTCCTGTTGCCAAGGTGCATATGAAATACAGACGCAGGCCATTGGTACCTTCACGGGCCAACCTGTAGTTAAAAGGTGGTTGGATGTTTCCAGAGATTGCTCTGCCTCTTTGTCTGCAGCCCAGCACATCAAGAGGCTGGGGTGGGGGTGGAGGGTAGGGGCAGAGGGGGTAAGAACTCTCTTTCCCCACGTGTCCTTCCCACCTTCCTTCTACCCCTTCCTCCCCAGCTCCACCTCCTGGCCTTCTAGCTCCGTATTCCCCCTTTACCCATCCCCTTTACACCCCCACCCCCACCCCACTCCAGTGGCAGGAATGCTGACATCCCAGCTGGCAACATACATGGGCTTAGCTCCAGGCCATTGCCCCGCTACCCTCTGCCCAGGACATTCTCCAGGATTCTCTGCTTAGCCAGCTCATGACCCACCTTCTTCCTGCCCCAGATCATTCTGGATGCTTCTGGATGTTCTGGGCAGCACTCCTCTGGGTTCAGTCTATGCCTTGTTTACACTGGGGTAAAGCCCAAGCCAGAGCCCACACAGAAGCTCTTGTCAAAAGGGGGGTATAGATGGCATCCTCCTGCCCTCTTCCACTCCAGCCATGGTGGGTTATGTGGCCACCCCACCTCCTCTGTCCCTAAGTCTTTCATAACACTTATCTCATGCTGCCCCCTACTGGTGGTCACCGCCTTGTCAGTTGAGCTTAGGACATGTTTCTGAAGAGCTGTTGCGTTCTGGAGGACAGGAACCACAGCAGATTTATTTTCCATGACTCCCAGGGAGGTTGACAGGGCCCCAAACACAAGAGATGCTCGGCAAATATTGAACAAATAAATCCTCTAAATTTTGAGAGTCGCCTTAATGCTGCAGCTGGAAAATGCTGGGGCCGTCACGCTGGGCAGCCCTCCCCGTGTCTGGGTCCATAGTCACACCAATGAGAGCAGTGATCACTGATCCATCCTGGGCACTGTTCCAAGTGCTGGCCTCGTGTTAGTGAAAACTCACCACAACCTAGGGAGGTAGGAGTGTTATTATCTTCACCTAGACAGGTGGGGAAACTAGGAGGCGCAAAGAGATGAGCAACTTGCGTGAGCCTGGGTCAGCTCCAGAGTCTAGGCTCTTAATCCTTCCCTGGGGCAGCAATTAACAGTAATAGCGGTAAAATACTAACAAAAGAGTAACAGTAATGCTAGTAAGACAGTTGTAAACAGGACTAGTACTGGCAGAAGTAGTCCTCGTGGACCTAATATATTTACCTTATTACTTACTTTACTATACTTGCATGCCATTATTACCCATATTTACCATTAAACATGGTATGTAAATATGGATGTGCCTGTGTGTGCACAGGGTGCACATGGGTGTGCCTGTGTGTGCGTGTGTGCATACCAGCTACATTAATTTCATCCTCCTACCACCCCGTGATGTTATACGCTACTAATGATCTCCATTTGACAAGTGGGAAAACCGAGGTCCGGAGAGGTTAAGTGACTTGCGTAGGGTCGCCCAGTTAGTAAGGGACGTAACTGGCATTCCAGCCTGGCAGTCTGATTCCAGAGTCTGCACCTTAAGTATGCAGAAGACATGGGTGCTCGATGGCGAGTTGGGGTCAGCGTCTCTGGCCTGATGGTATGTCTGCCCACAGAGGACGTAAAGCCAAAGCATCGGTATCTGAGTGGGCTTGCTGGACTGGCCCAGAGTCAGGCCAAGGAGGGAGAAGTCCCTGTTGCGGGCCTGTGTGACCTCAAGAAAGTTGCTTGGTCTTTCTGTTCACTCATCGCCCCTTTGGTGTAATGGGGCGAGATGATGAGGTTTTGCAGGAGCTGTGACGGGTTTTGGGGTATTCATCAACAAGGAGCTTATTAGCGTCTTTGCCTGGAAGGGTCGAGGGGAAATCTGGTACCTCTGTCACCTCCCTGCGGCGTCGGATGTCACCTTAGCGCCCCCTGCCTCTGGACTGCTCCCAGAATGCCCGCCTGCATGAAGTCCTTTGTTCTGCAGGCAGGGCCCGTGTTGCCAGGCCTGGGGAAGGAAAGCATGTTTTTCCAGAGCTGTTTGCTCTGGGTGGGACAGACTGATCCTGCAGGCCTGGAGGTGGCAGGGCCGGGTGTCTCCTGGCCATCCCTGCCCTTCCTGCTCGGCGGGCTGGGGTAGGATGCGTGAACGTGCCGACTCCTCAATGCCTTTCTGTCTTTTCTGGCCCAGGTGTGGAAAAGGGAAGCTAGAAGACGGGGACGGGATCAACCTGAATGACATTGAGAAGGTCCTCCCGGCCTGGCAGGTAAGTGCAGGAGGAGAGTCCCCAACCTTCCAGCCAGGTCCCAATCTTCAGCCTGGGCACCCGCTTAGCCCATTCCTCCAGCAGGGTGTAACTGGATGTACTGCGGTGGGAGGGAGGCAGGGGTGGGTGCCTGACGAGGCCCAGGGCGTCCCATCGTGATGTGTGTGTGGTGGCACGCTCTCTGCACTGGTGGCGGGCCTGACATCCCCCAGAGGTGAAATGGGGCCATGCTGTGGCAACTCGGCGCACTTGTCCAAGTTTTTTGTCCCTTGACCTGAAGTCTCTGCCGGTGTGGCCTCCCGCGGTGTGTTCCTGGGACGGGCGGGGCTGCTGGGATTGCCAATGTGGTTGGGGCTATTTTTAGGCTTTTGAAAAGTGGAGATGTCCTGCCAGCCTCCAGGTGTCTGCTGTGCTTGCTGATTTTGTCATCGACTGGGCTCCTTTCCCTGGATCGAGCCTGGCTCCGGGACAGTAGGATTCACTCAGCAAAGAGACAGCAAATCTGAGTCTCGAGATGCTTCTGGTGCTGGTCTTTGGGCAGAAACAGTGGGAATCTAGCTGCATCCGAGTATGGGGGTGGGGCCTGCCACAGCAGAGTGAGAGTCGCCCTCCTAGGTGACAGAGCCTGCCTGGTCAGGGACCTGCCACCACACTCACCACGTCACCCTGTCCTTTTCTCTACTGAACCTCATGCCATTTCATCTGCTCCCATGGCTCACCAAACTCTGCCTATTTTTTTTTTTTTAAGTCTTCTCTGTGTGTTTCATTTTGGATACTTTCTATTGCTGTGTCTTCAAGTTCACTAGTCTTTTCTTGCAAAGTCCAACCCTACTGTTAATTGCATCCAGTATATTTTTCATTTCGGATGTTGTCTTGTTCATGTCTAGAAGTTCAGTTTGGATCTTTTTTTCCTCTCTCTTCTTCATGTTCCTGCTTCCCCCTATCTCCTTGAGCATATAGAATCGATTTAGAATGACTTTTTTAAGGTCTTTCTCTACTAATTCGGTCACTCATGTCATTTCAGTGTCTACTTCTATTAATTGACTTTTTTCTCTAGATATAGGTCATATTTTTCTTTGCATGCCTGGTGATTTTATGTCAGATACCAGGTATTAGGAATTTTACATTGTTGGGTGCCTGAGTTTTGTTAGTATCCATTTAAATATTTTGGGCATTGTTCTGGAACACAGTTAAGTTACTTCAGAACAGTTTGATCTTTTCACAGCTTGCTTTTAAAGCCTTTGTTAGGTGGGGAGCCTTTAGTCTGGGACACATGTTGATCCACTACTGAGTCAATACCCTTCTGAGATTGCTACTGAGAACCTTGTGTATTAGGAGGTGTTTCTACCTCATCTGCTGGGAACTATTTCTAGCCTTGTATGATCTCAGGGGATGGTTCCATCTATTCCTTTCAGAAGGTTTTCTACTGGCTCTGGAAGTTTCCTCGTACACATGCACAAATCAGTGCTCAGCCAAAGACTCAAGGGTCTGCGGATTTCTGGATTTCTCTTCTCTGGTGTCCTGCCTTGCAAATTCTCGTTGTCTCAGACTCCCTGAATTTTAAACTCTATCCCCTTAACTCATTGAGACCACTAGGCTCTCTATGTGTTAAGACTGGAAACCCTCTTTCAGGCACCAGGCTGGGACATGCATAGGGTTCACCTCATTACAAAGGGAAATGTGGTGGCTTAATGGTGGAGAAACCTGGAAGAGCCTAATTTGACCCTATGATGAGGTTAACATCATTAGTGACAGGTTGGGTAGGCACCATGTGCTGTCTAATGTGCCGCATGGAGAAAACCCGACACCCTTTCTGGGGTTTTCCTGCTGAGAAAGCACAGCCTGAGTCTGGTCATAAGGAAACAAATGTAGGGAGCATTCCCTAAAACTTGGATAGGAAAGACAGGAAAAGATTGTGGAATCTTCCAGGTTGGAGGGGACTAAACAGACAGACTACATGCAATATGTGTTCTTCGCTGAGATCCTGGACCAGAAGACTTTGTTGGATGGTTAGGGAATGTGAATGGGGTCTGTGGGTGGGGCGGTAGTGTTACCTGGGCATCAGCGTCCTGACTTGAAGGGCTGTATGATGGTTATATAGGCAAGTGCCCTTGTTTTGGGGAAATACACACTAGAGTACTTGAGGGATATAGAGCTTCATGTCTGCAGCCTGTCCTCGAATGTTTTGAAAAAGAAAAAAAATAATGAGTATGTAGGTGCATAGCTGTGATGAAGGGCAAACGTGGTGAGTAGTAAGTCTGGGAATCTGAATGAGGAGCGGAGGGAAATTCTTTGTACTGTCCTCAAATGTCCTGTACATTTGAGAGACAAAAGAATCAATATCCTCAGCCACGGTGTGTAGGTCAAATAGCTATAGGGGCGCCTGGGTGACTCAGTGGGTTAAGCACCTGACTTCAGCTCAGGTCACGATCTCGCGGTTTGTGTGTTCGAGCCCCACGTCGGACTCTGTGCTGACAGCCCAGAGCCTGGAGCCTAATTCGGATTCTGTGTCTCCCTCTCTCTGCCCCTCCCCCGATCATGCTCTGTTTCTCTCTCAAAAATCAATAAACGTTAAAAAGTTAAAAAAAAAAAATTACCACTGCTAATGTAAAGCTAGCTTTGGTGCAAAAGACAAAAGGGTAAAGTACTCAGTAATTACTATTACTGCTCCATTCCTAAATGTTTACGGCATTCATTATTGAGAGGGAGACTATATTTGAGAGCCACAGATCCAGGGGAGGATCCCGATTCCCCCTGCCCTAGGTGAGGTGCTGAGCCCTCGATGGCCTTTGAGCCAGCAGCCTGTGCCATCCTGGCTGGAAAGGTAACAGGTCTGACCATTTTTTTCCTATTTGATGCCTGTCCCCTCGCTCCCTGGGGAGCAGAGCAAAGCAGAGGGCCTTTCGTTCCTGCTCAGAGGGCAAGGAGGGCTGGGCCCGTGGCTGGCGGGGGGGGGGGGGGGGGGGCAGCAGAGCTCAGGGGTTAAGGGTTAGTGTCCGGACCCCAGACACGGACCTTAGAGAATCCTGGCCCTGCCATGGACTAACCAAGGAATCGAGCTAGTTACTTACCCTCACTCTGCCTCGGTTTCCCCCTGTGTCAAATGAAGATAATGACAGGATCCACCTCATGGGGTTGTTGCAGAAGATTGAGTACCTGAGTTCATGTGAAGCTTTGGGAAAAATACCTGGTGCATAGTAGGTGCTCCCTCCCAGGGAGAGGGGGCGGATCCCGGTACCGCATCCCCACCCTGTGTACCTTTCCTAAGTGGCATCCTGGGTTGTGGTGGTGCAGAAAGATTGCACTAGAAGTCGGGAGGATCAAGCTGTGGACCTCTGCCCCAGAAGTGCTGCTAAGCATGGGGAGTGGTGGTGGGGAGACTGGAGAAGCAGGCTCAGGGGCCCCTACTTAGACTCGCCCAGAACTGCTCTGCCGGCATCTCTAACCCAGTCTACTGGGAACGGTTTCCCTTGAGGAAACGGTTCTACTCCTTGACAAATTGTGAAAATCCTCAGGCCAGGGTTGCCCTCAGGTTTCACGTTCTAGGCTTTCTCTCTTCCAGGAGCGGTACATCAGCAGGCACTCCTAGTTCTCGAGGGCTACGTGTGACACTTCAGCTCTTAGGGGCTGCTGGTGGTGGAAGCCTTCACCCCTTGCCTGTCTCCGTTTTCAGTGTGGAGCCACACAGCAGTAGCTCTCTGATTCTCGCGTGCACACGTGCCACTTTGAGTCAGCTTTGTGCCCAGAAAACCGTCAGCAGCGTAAGTCTCTACACCCACGGCTATTGAACCTTGACCGCACATCAGATTCACCTAGGAAGCTTTTACATCCACAGCCTCCTGGCCCTACCTAGACCCACTGCATGAATTATCTACTGCTGCGTAGTAAATAGCTCAACATCTAGCAGCTTAAAAAACACACACGGAGGGGCGCCCGGCTGGCTCCGTCGGTTAAGCGTCCAACTTCCGCTCAGGTCATGCTCTCATGGTTCATGGGTTCGAACCCCGCAATGGACTCTGTGCTCAGAGCCTGGAGCCTGCTTCGGATTCCTTGCCTTCCGCTCTCTCTGCCCCTCACCCGCTCGCACTCTGTCTCTCTCTCTTTCAAAAAATAAACACTAAAGAATTAAAACACACACACACACACACACACACACACACACACACACACACTGATTACCACAACATACTTTCAGAGGGCCAGGGATCTGGGAGGAGCTTGGCTGGGGTTCTGGCTCAGGGTCTCTCCTGGACTTGTAGTCAGGCTGATGGCCAGGGTTGCAGCCATCTGAAGGCTTGACTGTGGCTGGAGGGCCTCCTTCCATCCTGGCCCCCTCACACGGCTCCTTCACTTCCACCTTGGTTGTTGGCAAAAGGCTTCAGTTCCTTGCCATGTGGACCTCTTCATAAACTGCTTGAGTGTCCTCACACCCTGACAGCTGGCTTCCTCCAAAGCAAGTGATCTGAGAGGGAGAGAAAGGGGGAGAGAGAGAGAGAGAGAGAGAGAGAGAGAGAACGAGAACAGGTGAGAAGGGCGAGCATCCAACACAGAAGTCCCGATCTTTTATAACGTAATCTCGGAAGTGACGTGCTATCCCTCTGCCACATGCTATATGTCGGTTGCACACACCGGTGCAGAAGGGACCACACAAAGGTGTGACTATCAGGGGTCAGGGATCATTGCGGCTGGTGACCACATCTACTGAATCATACCCAGGAATCTGTATTTTTTTAGAGCATCACAGCACACTCTGCACTCTTATCAGAATTACCAATAAGAGTTGAAATCCTAGTTATGGCTGACAATGCTCATGACTTGACCTCTTCTTGGGTGTTTGTATTTCATACGGGTACCGTTAGGACAAGGCTGACAGGCTTCCTGATCCCCAAACAGAGGTCTGGTGGTAGAATCTGAGGCCCTCGGAGTGTACATTGGGATGACTTCTCTGAGTTTTCCTAGTGTTCTTCAAAGCCCCTCACAAACAGAGCCGGCTGGTTGAGTTGTCCATCTTTGGGTCCTGAGGGTCAGCTAACCCAGCTGTTGGCATTTGGGGTGGGACAAACCTTAACTGGATGAAAGTGTCCAACGCAATGTAGGATACTCAGTGTTCCTAGCCCCAGACGCTGAATGCTCGTCACTGGGGAGGGGTGACCAACCATGGTGATCACCAAAAATATTTCCAAATACACCAAGAGAGCACCCAGTGGGAGACCACTGAAGGGGAGAGAAAGCTCACCCATAGCCTGAGGACCCCCAGACCTCCCACAGAGGCTTGGGCCTGAGCAGAGATGAGTGGGCTACATACGCTGTTTTTGACAAAAGTCAGTTTGAGGAGTAGAAGGAAACCTACATTAGGTACCGTCATGCAATTAACCTCAGCCGCAGTTCAGTAGTGAACCTCAGTAGTTAACCTTATCTGAAGTTCCGCTTTCCTCGGTCCGTTACCTGGGGTCAGCTTCGGCCAGGAGCAAATGATGCTCGGCCAGGAGCAAATGATGCTCCTTCTGCTGTGTGGTCAGGAGGTCAGTGGTGGCCTACCACTCCGTCACAGCCACCTGCGTCATTCGTGTCGCTTCATGTCACCACACAGGGGTCTTATCACCACCTGTCCTCAGAGGGAGGGTGAGTACAGGACAGTGAGATATGTTGAGAGAGACCCCACATTCACATAACTTTATTACAGATACGGGTTTTTTTTTAATTTTTAGAAAATATTTTTATGTATTTTTGAGACACAAAGAGACAGAGCATGGGCAGGGGAGGGGCAGAGAGAGAGGGAAACAGACTCTGAAGCAGGCTCCAGGTTCTGAGCTGTCAGCACAGAGCCTGAGGCGGGGCTCGATCTCACAGACTGTGAGATCATGACCTGAGCTGAAGTCGGACGCTCTACCGACTGAGCCACCCAGGCACCCGTTTTTGTTTTTTTTTTAATGTTTATTTTTGAAGGAGAGGGGGACGGAGTGTGAGTGGGGAGGGGCAGAGAGAGAGAGACACACACACAGAATCTGAAACAGGCTCCAGGCTCTGAGCTGTCAGCACAGAGCCCGACGTGAGGCTCGAACTCACAAACCACAAGATCATGACCTGAGCCAAAGTCGGACGTTCCACCGACTGAGCCACCCAGGTGCCCCCATTACAGATATTGTTATAATCATTCTATCTTGTTGTTGTTGCTACTCTTTTACTGTGCCTCATTTGCAAATTAAACTTTATCATAGCATGTATGCCCAGGAAAAAAATTTGTGTGTGTGTGTGTGTGTGTGTGTGTGTTTGTGTGTGTGTGTGTGGTTCAGTACTCTCTGAGGTTTCAAGGCTTTATAAGTCGTCATTGGGATCTTGGAATGTATCCCTGGTAGATGAGAGGGGACTACTTTCTTGCCTCCCCGCCTCACCAGGAGGAAAACAGAATAAAGGGAGAGCCTGGCCTGCAGATCACTGCCTACCTGGCCTCCATTTCCTCCACCCCACAAAAGGAGAAGCATTAGACCTGCAGCCCGCTGTCTCCTCAGCATCTCCCCACACGATAGAGGCCCAGGGTACCATCCCTGATCAAACTCCTTGTATTTAGGAGCCTTTGTGATTTGCCCCGGCCCACCTGTGCCTTGCCCAGGTCAGAGTCCTCGTTCCTTGTCGGGGGAAGTCTGGGCTCTCTCCCTGCAGACTTCACCTCCCTCCTCAGTGCCGCTCCAGGAGTTGTTCCCTGAGACCTGAATGATGGCTGAGCACGGAGCAGAGCACCCCAGTGGTCCCCCCGACTTCATGACTGTTGTAGATTTCCAGGGAGCTCCGGCTTCTCTCTCACTGGGAGTTGCACACGGGGTACTTGTCACCATGAGTGGTCTTAGGTAGGAGTGCCTCAGCCAGCTCAGATTCTGACACCTGGGTACCTGGCCAAACTCCCCTCCCGTCAAAGCTGAGGACCCTATCCCTGGTGACCCCACCTGGTCGTATTTCCACAGTGGGACCCTGGGGGACCCCTATTGCTGAGACTTCTGGGGCCAAGCCCCTGGAGGCACCCAAGGACCTGGGAGCAAGGCAGACAGGTGTCCACCTCTTCCGGGTATAGTTCTTCACCCATAAAAGTCACTTTGTTGGCTCATAAGGGCCGATGCTGGTGATACGGACTGTCCCGAAGATCTGCCTCCCTGGAGCGGTGGCTGAGGGGGAGGATGGATCGTAGCATCCACAAACACCTGGCAGCCCCCAGGGAGCTGAGGCTGGCGTTGTTCCCCCACACTTCTGACTGGGGGAGGGCAGCTGGGGGCTCTGAGTGCAGTGACATGGGTTTGGGGGGTCATCAGTCATCGTTCTAGGTGGTAAAGCCATAGGGCAGGTTAGAAGCTCACACAGTTGGACCTAGAATGGAGTCCTGGGGGGTCCCGCGTGCATTTTGGGGCTCTCCGTTGGGAACTGTGTGAAGGTGGAACGGGGTCAGCTGGCCCGCCATCTTGGCAGTGATGGGGTCACCGCAGCGTGGCCCCAACTCAGGAGTGTCAGGAGGCCATGCAGGGCCCCGGCTGCACTGACATCTGCTCCCACTAGGGGACACCAGCGCACCACTCTGGAGGCTCCGCAGTGGGGTTTGCCCTCTCAAGTCCCTTGTCCCAAGCAGCCAAAGGTGTCCTTGCCCCCTTATTGGTGCTCAACATGCACCCATGTCAGAAACATGACCCAGGCCAATGCTCAGGCCCTTCCTCCCCAGATCAAGGGAGAGGATGAGGGGGTAAAGGAAGTGGTCACACAGAGGTGTAGGGAAGTACCTGTTTGACCCAAAAGTGCCCCACTCTGAAAAGGCCTGACATTTCTCGGCGGGTCCTCCCCCTCCCCCGCAGGCCCCTGGGAACACAGGCTGCTCCCAGGCAGGGACGCCCCTCAGCCTCCATCAGCCGCCCAGACAGGGAGGGTGCCTTCCCGTGGAGTGAGGGGTGCAGGCAGCATTTCCCTCCACACCAGAAATCTTGACCTGGGCCTGCAGGGGAGGTGCCCACTGGCGTGGGCCTTGGGGCCTCACAAAGCCTTGGCTCCTGCCCTTGGAAGAACAGATGCTGGCAGTCTGCACTGAAGGGAAAGGAGCTCTGTAATCCGAGCCAAGTTAAACTTGACTAAGTTCAATGTGAAAAGCAAGGGAATGGACTCCGAATAGGCCCGAGACCACTGCCCAGACAGCGCCCCAAGGCTCCGTCACCTTGGGCTGTGGTAACATGCTGAGCAGTTTCTCCTCAGCGGCTCCTCAGGTGACGGAGCACAGGCGACCCCACGGCCTCAGGACCCTGCAGACGTGCTGCCTCCCTGCTCCCCGCACGGCCCCGGAGGCTTCCATCTTCTACAAAACCCCAGTTGAAAGACCTTGTTCTTGAATTATCCTGCGTCTTGCCCAAGCCTTTCTTGCCATAAGGACATATTGTGATCATTTTTCTCGAATTCTGTCAGACAGACGTGATGTCCACTGCCTTTTGTCCGGCAATAGGAACTACATAAACCCAACTTATTTCCCTGCTTGCCTTCCTGTTAGGAAATTTTGAAACTAAATTCTGTGTCTGTCTGCAGTTAATTATGAGCTCACCGTGATCTGGTCAAGTCCCCTGCTTTGATCCTCTGATGACTGACCCAGTTTAGTAGTAGATAATGTAGAATCCCACCATTATGAGGTCAGCATATCACACAGCTGAACAATGAACATTTATTTCTACATCAAGTGGGATTTCGGGCCTCGCAGATGTGCCCGAGTTTCTCCCCTACTGAGGGGCCCAGCAGAGCCAGGAAAGGTGAAGAGGGAGTTCAGTCCTCATGACCGTGTCCAAGGTGATCTCTTTACATAGGACCCAGAGAGGGGACCGACCAGCCAAATTAGGGGACAGTGAGGCTTGGAGGTAAGCACCCCATCCCCCTGCTTGACCCCAAATAAGGGCAAGATTAGAATCTCTCCCACCTCCCTCCCTCTGAGGGGCAAATGAACTTTGAGAATGAAAATCACCGCTCTCCTGAATGACGACCTGGGTTCCCCCACTCCCCTGGGCGCCGGGAGGAATAAAAATGGTGGCACATGCAAGAGCAGCCTTGTTCCTCCAGCAGGTGGCGCTGTTGCCGTTTGGAAACAGGGCTGGTGGGAAAGGGCCGCCCCACTGGATCGAAGTTGCCGTAGTAGTCCAGTTCCCAGCCCTCCAGATGGGAAGGAGTGACTTTATTGTTCCCTAGAGCTATGCCAGCTCCGTTGCTAAGTCTTCTGGAAACTTCTAGGATATGCTAACTCACAGGCCTAAGGATTATTAAAATAACCCAAGATGCTGAGGAACAGTCATATGAAAGCCAACCCCGCTTGGAACTCCCAGACCCGTCATCCTCACCAAGGGCTACTTCATGTCCCCTCCTGGCCCCACCGGAGGTATGGTCTGACTTCATTCACTGGGTCCACCAGTTATTGACTGAGCACCTTTCCGGGGACAGGCATTGTCTTAGCCATGAGATGGACTGAGTTTGAGTGCAAGGGCTCCTACTGTCCCCTAGGGGAGTCCAACGACAATACTGCAAACACTTTGCCGAGTGCTTTCCACGCCGTGACAGTGCTGCCTCTTTCTTATCTTGCTTAGCCTGACACCACCCTTGGGGAGTGCAGACAAGGTGGTCTCTGGTCAGATGTCACCCTCTCCGTAGGCCTTTGGGACACCTCGCCCTCCCCTCCCCCACACACTTGACCCTTCCGCATTACACTCCTCAGGCATTTGGCGCTGGTGCGTTTGCTTTCTTTATTCTGTGGTCGGCATGGTCCCTCTGGGATGTCAGCTCCGCATGGGCACACACAGGTGCTCGTTAAATACGTGGTAAGTGACTGAAAGAGCCCTGACTTGCTCGTGTCCCAGAGGGACTCATCACTACCACCCCCGTCCAGAACCTTGCCTCCTTCCCAGGGGCTCACACGAGTCGAGCACTGCCTGAGTCAGTGTCTGTGTGTATCCTCCCTGAGCTCACGTAACTGCCCTGGAAAGCATAGGGCCCACCATCGTCACCATATCACAAATGAGAGAATTGAGGTCAAATACGTTGCCCCAAGCCACACGGCTTATAACGGGGGAGCGGAAATTGGAATTCAGGCAGCGCGACTCTTCCGGCACCCCTTCGTAAGGAGTGTCGACAGGGAGGAAGAGGTGCTGGAAAACCATTTTCTATATTCTAGGCGACCTTAGTCACGTACAGCAAGTTAAGGGGGAATGTCATTTCCTTAATAAGCAAGAACAAGAAAATGGATTTCTTTTTTTTTTCCTCTACTGCCGAAGGCACTAAAAATGGAAAGAGAGAGAGAGAAGCCCCACTGACACCTTTGAAAGAGGAAGAGATATGATTTTGGCTTTTTAAAAAAAATTTTTTAATGTTTATTTATTTTTGACAGAGAGAGAGAGACAGAGCATGAGCAGGGGAGGGGGGGGGGAGAGAGAGAGAGAGAGAGAGAGAGAGAGAGAGAGAGAGAGAGACACAGAATCCGAGGCAGGCTCCAGGCTCCAAGCTGTCAGCACAGAGCCCGATGCGGGGCTTGAACTCACAGACCGTGAGATCATGACCTGAGCCAAGGTTGGACGCTCAACCGACTGAGCCACCCAGGCGCCCCTACTTTTTTTTTTTTAATCAGTTTCCAGTGCCCTCCCCCACAATCCCTGCTGACCCAAGATCCTGCAACAGCTCTCGAGGGGAAGTACTTACCTAGGAGACCCCCTCCCTCTGTCTGTCTGGCCACCTCCCCTCAACTCCCTCCAGGGCTTCCTCCCTCCGGACAAAAATAGGTGCTCGTACAATAAAGGAGGAGACCAGGAGTTCATTCCATGGTTTCCTGTCTGAGGCTGCCAGGTAGCAAGGCCCATTGGGAAAGGGCAATGTGCTCTCTGCGAGGCAAGCCTATTTTTATTTTTGTTGTTTTTGAGTTTTTATAAGAAGTTGCTACTTTGGGGGGTGCAAACTTCTGTTGGTGACAGCGAGGGAAGTTCCTAGGGCGCAGGCCTCGGCCAAGTCTGTAGTGGGTTCCCACGCACCCTCAGAGGGGCTGGGACTAGAGGCAGCTTTCTGGCTCCAGGGCGTTCAGGCCACAACTGCCTGCCTTACACAACAGCTTTTATTGTCTAGGACCTTCGACAGGGATGGCAAAGAGATCCACAGACCAAGTGCAGCCCTCCAGCCGGTTTCTGCAAATAAAGTTTTATTGGCACGCCGACCACCTGAACGCTCACCGTGGCTGTATTTGCACTACAAGGTAGAGTTGAGTAGTTGCCATGAGACCCTACAGCCTGCAGAGCCTAACATATTTACTGCCTGGCCCTTTACCGAAAAAGTTTGCCGAACACTGATCCAGAACATACACAGCAAAAAAGCCTGAGAGTTGGGGCGCCTGGGTGGCTCAGTCGGTTGAGCGTCCGACTTCGGCTCAGGTCATGGCCTCGCGGTTCATGAGTTCGAGCCCCGCGTCGGGCTCTGTGCTGACAGCTCAGAGCCTGGAGCCCCTTTCAGATTCTGTGTCCCCCTCTCTCTCCACCCCCACCCCACCCCTGCTTGTCCTCTGTCTCTGTCTTTCAAAAAGGAATAAACATTAAAAAAATTTTTTTTTTTTTTTAAAAACTCCTGAGAGTTAAAATAGCTGGCACAAATCTTGAAGTTCGTTCGTTTCTGTCATCTAGGAGCCTTTCGGTTCCATGTACGGGACGTGGTGAAGTTCACCCAAAGCCATTCTCTCCCGGCTTCCGTTTCTTCAGCTATAAAATGGGATCATACGTCTGTCTGACTTATATTGCAAAGCTATACTGAGGGTCGAAATACAAACCAGGTTATATAATGACAGTCTTTATTAACTGAAAAACTGCTCTACATGTATGACGTGGCCTTACTAAGTGGCACGGTGGGAGCTGGAAGCAAGGGCAGAGCTGGTGAGCTGGATAGGCGAGAAACGTGGTCGGGAACCAGCCTACGGGTCCCTTCTGTGATTTGAGGGGCCCACGGGTGGAGATTCAGTTGAGTTTCCCCAGCTCCTTCTAAGACCAAGCTCTCAGAGAACAACCGTCCGTCTGTGTAGGACTTAGGCCTCACCAGCTGTGCCCACCCCACTCCTCACACCTGCTCTGTTGTTACCACCCCGGACCCAGATTTGCTCCCTCTTTCGTGGCCCCATTCACGCTTCCCCTCCTTGATGAAACCGTCCTTGACGAAGCAGACCAGCCCAGTCCTTGGAGACTTCATGGACAGTTGTGAGGTTCTCTGGTTGTTTCTTGCCTCTCCCCGTGTTTGTGCTTCCTGGAGGAGGCAGACCTCAAACTGGGCCTTGGTGGGTGGCCAGGGAGGCTCTATAGAGACTAAAGAAAAGGTATGGCATTCAGGGCTGCAGAAGTAAGTGAGAAATGGTTCAGAAGCAGTAGAGGCCGTGGAGAATGGGGGTGTCCAGGCGTCTTGAAGGGACATTTCTGTAAGTAGAGAGACCTATTGGTGCAGGTCCTTGCTACCTTGGGACTTGACCAAGTAGAGACTCAGTTGAATGTTCTTGAGCAGCAAAATGCATGCTAGAAGGAGGATTTAGGAAGCCAAGGGCGAGGGCCTGACCAGTCCTGTTCCCTTCCTGGGATCCACAGGGAATTCCTAGGTTGCATACATCTTTCCTCAGTGAGCAGGAAAGGAAATTTTGTTACCTTGTTAGGACAGGCCAGTGTCCCTTAATGGCAGGACTTGCCCCACTAGAGAGGTCATCTGGTCCATGTCCTGCTTTGGGCCAGACCATGTCCAGAATCCTTTGCTGAGCGCCAGAGGGCTTGATCCGTCAGGTGGGAGGGAGCGCTTGGGGTGGGGGTGGCGGGACCAAGTGAGGCCAGACTGAACACTGCCTCTGCCAAGGCCACGGCTGGGCCCAGGCCATCTCACAAAGAAAAAGAGCCGCCCCGCCCAGCCCTGCTGGGGAATGGCGTGGGATTGGGACGTGGAGGCCAGTAGAGGTTCCACATGCCCAGAGCTGTGAGCAGGCCCTGAGCTGGCCTACAGGGCCCTGGCTACTGATGCCCAGAGACAGGGCCACCCTCCTGCACACACCCACCCACCCACCAATGATGCAACAGCCCTGCCAGGAGAGGCTCCAAAACACAAGATAAGCAGCATCACCCCACCTGCAGCTCAACTGTCCATTCCAGGGCTGGCTTAACATCCCTGGCCATCTTGGTGATGCCCTGGTGACTTGGGCCAGTCCTAGTTAAACCAGGCTGCATTCTGGTCCAGCACCTTTCCTCCTCTGTCCTTGGCCCGTGCAAGGAGCAGCTGAGGCTAGAGGAAGAGGAAGGTGTTGCTAAGGGTGTGAAGCATCCATTATTCCTTTATTAGCCAGTGTGCCATTTCTGGTCGCGTTCCCCTTCCTGGCGGCAGTGAGCTTGGGGGCGGAGAAGCCCAGTTATTTTCGTTTACCCCAGCTTCTCACTGGGAGTAGTCAGAGGCCACAGGCAGAGGGGGTGGGGGCGGACAGGACTACGTGCTCTCCAGCAGGCGTTTGTGAATGGGCCCCAGCTCCCAGGCCACCCGATGGCAGGCAGCCCCCCCAGGACGCGCTGACTCTCACTGGCTGGACGTCGTCATTTCTAGCATTGCAATGGCCAGGCAGGAGGAAGCTTTCTTCTGGCCCAAGAACAATACCAGGGTCAGCCCGGGGACCTCCCTCCTACACCCTCTTCCTTCCATTGTGAGCTGCTGCACAATCCCAGGCTACTCGGCTCTGCATGGACTGGGGGAGGGAGGACTTGCCCAGGAGAGATTAGCAACGTGTGTGACACCCCCAGTCATCTGCCTCCGCTTTCCAGACCAGGCCAGGGTTCTGGAGGCTGCGGATGGACAGACGGACCAAGCATGTGTAAAAGTGGCTGTCAAGTCCCTGTGCTTGGCAAGGGGCTCTTCGCAGGGCGAGGCCACTGACTGGAGGGTCTAGTCCCCCCGCCCCCATCCCCATTGAATCCTAGCATGTCAGGGCTGGAAAGGCCTACTTAGACCTTCTGTCCATCACCATTCATTATACAGGCAAGGAAAGGCAGAGCCAGAAAGATAAAGGTTTTGCCAAACTTATTGCCCTGCTTAAAAATTCCTCATTGATTCCCCAGGCCTATGGGCAAACCCCAGACTTTCCTTTGCCCCTGGTGCCTGCCTGCCTTCCAGGCTTCTCTCCAGTGACTCCCCAGCTTGTGCTTTAATTTAGCCTTGTGACTAATTAACAGGCGCTCAATCTAGCAGCACTGGTCCCCTGCCTTAAAGTCCTCCCTGCTTCATCTGCCTGCCTGCCACATCCCTGTTCTTCAAAGACTATCTGAATGAAGGCCACCTCCTCTGTGCACCCCTCCCTGATAAACATCTCCTCGTTGATTCACCTGGTCTTCTCCAGCACTTAGTATAGACCCTCCTTGTCACTGGTGTGCCTGTGTGTCTCCCACGTTTTCCTACCACACACCCTCCTGATCCTGAAGCCTGAAAACATCTTATTTGCCTTTGCAACCCTTAGGACAGTGGTTCTCAAAATGTGGTCGTCAGACCAGCAGCATTTGTATCATCTGCGAACTTGCCAGGGATGCAGATTCTCGGGCCTCCCTTTTCTTCCACTGAACTGGAACGTCTGGGGGTGGGGCCCGGCGATCTGTATTTTACCATCCCTCCAGGTGACTCGGACGCCTCTTCCAGCTTGAGAACCAATGCCTTCTTGCAGGCAGTCGGCTCATAACTATTTCTTCTTCTCTCTCTCTCTCTCTCTTTTTAATTGAGATCTATTTGACGTGCAACAATTTGTACAACAAGTTTTACAGAAACCGGAAGTTTAAGGTGTGTGACGTATTGATTTTATACATTTATATTGTAATTTATATTGTTAGGGTAACACCACCTCCCTGGCATCACCTGGTTAGCCTTTCTTCTAGTGTTGGAAACAGTTGAGATCTAATCTCCTAGCGAGTTTAATGTTTATAGTAAAGATTCGGTGTCCTTCTTCATAATTTCTTGACAGTTTTGTGAGTAATTGACATCACCCAATCCTTTCTATTTGCTGCCAAAATTTATGGCAGCTTATTTGTTCTGTATCACTACTTTGCTCCAATGAGGGACAAAAAAAAAATCTTGCCCCCTTTGACAACCAAGGATATGGATTTGCAAAGGGTTGAGTGATTCAAGAATGACAGTCCCCTAGATTCCAGCGCCTGGTCCCATCCCTAGCCATACCCCAGATGGATGACCTGTTGGCCCCAACAGCCCTGAGTGAGCCCCTTCATGTTAGGGGGGCTCATTACCTTCCTACCTATCGAAGGTAGAAACCTCAGGGGACCTGCTTAGGAACACTGCACACTTGGCCAGTGGTCAAAAGCCATCCATCACCTGGGGTGGAGATGTGGAGGCAGCTTGTGTTCAGAGATGGGTAGAAAGCCCTGGGCTGATTGTTCTGTCTCTTCTCTTCGGGTCTCATTGCAGATTTGCTACCCCAGTGTGTTGGGTGGTGGCTGATGTTGAAAGGAATTTGTCCCTGAGCTCAGAGACTCTGTCTGCCACAGGCAGTGACCCTGACGCATTCTTGGTGGCAGGAGGAAGCTGACCTGGGGATAAAACAACAAACACTAACTTCTGCCTACAAAGGGAGTAATCAAACGTCGCTATTAAATAGACTATAAATAATAACAGTAATGTAGTTGCAGGTCTAGTTAAACAGACTATGGGAAGGCTAAATATTGAGATCGTGTCCAGAAAACAGTCCTGGCCTTTCCCTCTGAGGTTCAGTGTTCTAACTTTTGGAGCAGAGGGTTGAGGAGGACAGAAAGCAGACCCAGAGACAGGTGATCATGTTCTGCCCCTGAACCTCATCACCCCACTTCCTGTGAAGTAGGAGTGAAGGCTTCTGGACCACCCTTCTGGACCCAACCCTATACCCCCGTACCCTTACCCACTTGCTTTATCCCACTTTCTGCATAATTTTCATATGGTTTTGTTTTTTTTTTTCCTTGATGGTTTGGAGAACAAGTTGTGGACCTGGTGCCATTTACCCCTAAATACCTCCACGTGTTTTCCTAAAAACAGGGACATTCCCTTACATAATCACCATCTCATGATCAAAGTCAGGAGGTTAACACCAATAGAATGCTATTATATAACCTACAGACCTGGTTCACATTTCATCAGTTATCCCGCTAATCTCCTTTACAGCTAAAGGGAAGCTTGTTTTGTTGTGTGTTCTGATTTAGAACAGTAGCGACTTCCGTTGCTTTTACTTGTCGTGTTTCTTTAGGCTCCTTTTTCTGTCTTTCATGACCTTGACATTTTTTGAAAAGGACAGACCAGTCATTTTGTAGCATGTCCATCAATTTGGGTTTGGCTGAGGGCCCCTCACGATTAAATTTATGCACTTTCGAAAGGAATGCCACAGAAGCAGTGTGGTGTCCTCAGTGCATGATATCAGGAGGCACAAGATGTTGACTTGGTGACAGTGACATTGACGACCTGTCCAGATAGGAACTTCCAGGCCTTGCTCCTGTAAAGTTACTATGTTTCCCTTTGTAATAGTAACTGTCTTAGAGGGAGAGGTTTGAAACCGTGTAAATACACTGTTTCTGATAATACTTTTACCCACTAGCTTTAGCTTTCCTTGACGATGCTTGCCTGAAATATCATCATGCTTGTTGGCAAATGGTGACTTTTCTAATTCCATCTACATGTTTTAGTTGACCTTCCACTGTAAGGAAGACCTTTCCTTTCTCTTATTTATTTACTTTGTTTGTTTCCATGTCTCGACTTAGAGATTTTAATGTTTCTAATGGTTATAATCCATGATTATTTGCTGTCCACTTGTTTCAGATTTGACAAGTGGGAGTCCCTTCAGATCACATCTGTGTATTTCTGAAACACCCTCAAGGATTATTCTTTGCAGTTCCTCCCTTGCTGGCACCAGAAGTTCTTCCAGATTTATTGGGCACTTTCTCTGCCCAGCCCTGGGATCCATTACCCATGGAACATGGTTACCTCCTAGTGGATGGTTTTTTGGAACCCAGATCCAGGTTCTGCGTATGCTCATTGTGACTGAATCCCCTGTCGTTTGATCCATTTCTCTCTCCCATTTTCTGAGTGCCTATGTCCCCAGGTCAGAGCTTCTCTAGAAAATAAAATCCTTCCCTGGAGTTGGAGATGGAAGGATATTGCATGGCTGCGTGGGGTAGGGAAAGACCCTTGGGAAGTCCATATTCAGAGTCTCCTCCCAGCATCTGAACCCTGCCTGGTCCCTCCAAGCCCTGGTCCCCGGTCCCTCCAAGCCCTGAGCTCCCTGGAGGTGTTGTAGACTCCGTCAGCACATTTCTTATCCGTGTTCCCTTCTGTTGGGTTACCTGCCACTCCACTCACTTTCTGTCTTCCCTAACTTGGTTGAAATCCCTTTTCTCATTCTCTGTGCTTTTGTAGGTGTACAACCTTTTTTTTTTACTAATGAGGGAGGAGAAGTTGAAAATAAGTACACGTGGTCAGTCTACTATGTGAGTCAGAAGTCCAGTTGGTTGGATTTAAGTAATTAGGGAAAGAGAGAGAACATCGAAGGGGACACAGAGTTTCGTGTACTTGTCAGGAGTGGCAGTGGGAGCAGGTGTTTGCATCCAGGAGTACAGGGATGAGGTGACCTGTCGTCCGAGTCCAGGCAGGGGAACTGGCATGAGGCAGAGGTCCTGGACACATTGTCATTGGAATCAGAAATACAAAGGGGGAAGCAGGTTGGACCTGAATGCCAATAAATAGATTCTTTTCTTTCATGTTCTTCAAAGAACTCCAGGAGGGGACACACACACACACACACACACACACACACACACCCCAGATGTCTGAGGGGCCTGAGAAAATCTGCTTGGATTCAGACCCTAAAGAGAGGCTTACTCCCACATGAGAGCCAGGAGCTATCAGGGTACATGTGCTCCAAGGAGAACCCCAGGATAAGTCGCTATTGCCCAAACAGTTAGGATTCCAGCCACACCCAGTCTAGCTTTGCCACTGCCTAGTGGGAAAGACTTTCCCCCACAAGTCTATAGGGTCCTTGGGAGCAAGGCTCTTGTCCAGCACCACACCTGGGCCAGGGTTGGTTGGATGCATAGTGGGAACGCAGGAAGTCACAGAACTGTAGATAGTTGCTAAATGCCAGAGCAAACATGTGAGCCAACTGTGCAAAGATGGGGCTCAAAGCAGCCTCTTACGGTGTCCCTGAAAACCTGCAGGTCATCAGGTCATTGCTGGGCTCTCTCCTTCTACAGCTGCCCGAGCCTCTCCCCATTGGCATTACTAAGAAACATGACCCCCACCCACTCCCAGTGGTAGACTGGCTCCGGAAAGCTTCACGTAAAGCACAAGCCGTCCCTGCCTTTTGCCAATTTGCATTTCAACAATCCACACATTCTGCAGTTCCTGAAAACCATTTCTGTAGAACTTCTGGTAGCTTTAATCTGCTTACTTGGGAGTTCCTGCTCATTTCTGGAAATGTGGAAATAAGCAAGCATGCCCTTAAGGGCAGGCAGGGTAGTTTTGCTGGCATAACTAACATTGTACCCTAGTGATAAAGGGCGGCACCCCAAGGAGCTGACCCTGGTGGATGGAGGGCTGTTCTATGAGCTGTTCTCATCTCAGGAACACAAAGCCCTGAAGGGCAGGGACTCTGGGTACATCCTAGTACCTGGAAGTGTTTCATTTCCAGCTGATCACTGGCAGGGATTTGTCCTACGGACAGGTTGTGGCCTCAGGCCCCCGTGTGCAGGATAAAGCTGGGGTGTATTTGGGGTGGGGCTGGTGGTGGGGAGAGGGTCAGATGTGGGCAGGCCCAGGAGTAGAGGACACCAAAAACTGAATACCGGGACCCGCTGGGAGAACACGGGCCACTTGGCCGCCTGCGGGGCCTCTTGGCCGGCAAGGAGCAACCAGCGTTGGTCAGTGGGGCAAGAGTTGAAATCTCTCCCTGGGCATTCATCTCGGAGGCCAACTAGTCAACAGTGTAAACCACGAGGAAAGCATTCTGAACCTACCATGTTTCCCCAAGGAAACGAAGATCCCCCCACGGGGAAGGGCCACACCCAGGAGCACACAGCTAATACAGCGTCACATTTGGGGTCCCAGGTCCATAGGTCACTGCTCTTCCCCACACATCCTGCGGTCTCATTTATGATGAATCCTAACGATTGGTCCTGGTAGAAGGCTCACAGGATATCTGTTTAATAATTTAGTCTGGAATTTCACTAGGGAGCAGAGTCAATAGGTATGCTCGAAAGGCTTCATCACTAAACTACACATAAAATGTTCTGTAGAAAGGAAATCAGAAAAAAGAGGAAAGAAAAGGAAATCCCAATTGCAGCTGGCCCCGTGTCTGTGCACGCAGAATCAGAACAGCAGGCCATCTGAGCGGCTAACAGCAGCCCTGTTCCAGGCCGGCGCTCCCAGAGGCCCGCTCCTCGGCCCTGCTGGATCCGGGGCACGGAGAGATGGACGGCCGTCCAGAAAGATGCAGAGAACGGGGCCTTTGTAAACACCGTGGAGGAGAGGGATTCTCAGCCGTGTCATCTGGACGCCCCATGTCACGGCCTCTCATTTGTCCCTGTTCTAAATGCTGAGCTGTCAGGCCAGCACGGGAGTCCTCTTTTGGCCCCTAAAGAAGTGGTAAGTGTTTTAGTACATGGACCGCCCTGTCCCTGGCCATTGTGGCCATTTGTGCAAATTCGAAAGAAAAGCTCCTTCCTCACACTCGACAGCCTCTGCCTGAAATCGTCAAAACGATTCAAATCTGTGGCGACTGAGGCAAGGACCATCTCCTGGAGTTGTGCAAAGCATGTAGGCAGCAGGCTGTTCCTGATTTGAAGCAGATGTCACAAACAGAGGCTTGAGTTGAATACCTAGGTCACTAGTTCATTTTATAGAAGGTCAGACTTTGAGTTTAGAGTATTTCCAGCTAGAGAGAATCAGAATCCCCCTTGGAGATTAATGTCTAACAGCCCAGAAGGCCGAGTGACCCATTCTATTTCTTCAGGAGGAAGGAGTCAGAAGGCCATAGAGTGTTATAGAATGTTATAGATTGTTAGACCTGAAAGGAACCTTAATGTCCTCTAAGGCAGCTCCTTTCATTCTACAAGTGGGAGAACTGAGACCCAGACAACCATCCCTGCCCTGAGCACAGGGCTCTGCTCCTCCCCAGTACAGAGGTGATGAGCTAAATTCTAGAAGCTGTTGTGAGTCAGAGGTCCTTGTACCAGATTCTCCAAATTCCTCAGAGCCCTGAATGAGACCCTGGAGGATGGCCTCATTTACCTGCTCTGGTCAGTGGTCAACCACTCAGCAAATAGATTCTTCTTAGAGCAACGTAAATGAGATTTGATAATGCTTGTCAATGGTGCGGGATTCTCATTTTAAGGAATTTATTGCAAAGACGCTCAGCCAAGTTGGCCGTGAGAAGCAGGATTCTGATAGCAGAATCTTCATAGTCCTGGCCCATATACCTTACACGGCACCATGCTGGTCAGGGACTGCTCACATGAGGGGCCAGTTACCCCTTTTCCAATTATTGTGATGTGCATGCACATGTACACACACAAACACACACACACACACACGCGCGCACACACACACACACACACACACACACACACACACACAGAGTATTCTCTCAATGTGCTAAAAATGTTGGGAACAATTCCTTCTAGTTCTTGACCTATGACCTCTAGGGCAGCTCAGTGGCCTCCAGATCATTATTTTGCTTCAAAGAGTACCCTCCAGGTCAAAGCAGAAACATTTGCTTGGCAAGAAAAGAGAAGATGTTCCTTTCTGTGGCCTTTCCTGGCGGCAAGAAAAGGGACATTGTTCCAGCAGGCTGGCGTGTGGTGTGGTCAAGGAAATGCATCATACCCCCTCAGCAAGGTCCTTTCAGGACACTCCAAAGGGCAGCAGCACCAGCGGCTGGCCACGTGGACCAGGCTGGTCACTCAGGTTGGGCAGCCAGCACAGGATGTCCATGCGCTAGGGGAGGAAAACCTGATTGGTGTAGGATAGACAGGCAGACAGACCACGCCTGCAGATGAGCACTGGGGAAACCACCTTGCTGGGTGATTGGGCAAACTGGGCAGGGGGACTTCTCCATCCCGCAAGAAGAAAGATGACCCAAAGACCTTGGGTGATTCAGAGTCAGACGTTAGTGACCCAAAACAACAATTTCTTCATTTGGTCCTGCCATTAGCATGGTAGGAAGGGGAAGCTTCCCTCTGCAAAACTGAGAATATCTTATTTCAAAGTCTCTGAAATGAGGTAGCACGTCCCCCCTCTCATTCCTTGTTGCATGATAGAATTGCCTGGACCCCACCACTGACAGATCAGAATCTCTGGATGATGGGTCCTGGGTGTCGGTGACCTTTAAAGTTCCCCAGGTGAATGTAATGTGCAGCCAGGGCCAAGATCCTCTCTCCTTGGGTCTTAGGGATTTATCCCATTCCCCATCCTGGAAGGTGTTTGCACCATAGAAATGCAAGGGATTAGCCAGGACTTGATCCAAACTTATAAAATATTAGCATAATGACCCTCTGTCCTCTTGATGTTAATTAGATTCTGCCTTGCCATTTTAATACTCCTTTATTTTCTATCTGTGCTATAAGGATATACGATTCCTTCAGAGTGGAGACTGTCTTATTTGCCATTTCTCACCCATGATGTTCTATCCCCCATCCCCACCCCCCATCCTTCACCAAAACCAGTCTATTCTATTCTTAAATGTTTATAAACTCTTCTTCTGTCCCTCGACCATCTCCCTGATTCTTACATTAGCCCTTAGCATCTCTTGACCGTTGGATAACTTCCTAACTGGTCTGCCCTTTGTTTGCCTTAAATTCCCTTGAATGTGTCCTCTACACCACGTCCCACATGATCCACAAAGTACACAAATCTAGCCATTGTGCTAATGTGCTTAGGCCTTTCCTTGCTCCCCATCAAATGTAGGACCACGGTCTTGCCATGCAAGACCTCCCCACTCCAGCCCTGCTCTCCTTTCAGCCTTGGATTGCCCATTTTCCCCATCATGCACCCTGTGTAACAGCCACACCAACTCGCTGTGGGGCCCTGTAATACAGAAGGGCCAAGGCTCTGTCTTGGGACTGGCAATGGTAAGAAGGCCACAAACAGGTAGTGAACCCACTCACAGTAGCTCTGGTGCACAGCACAACATGCACGGGACCCAAAGGACAGCCCCTAGGAGTCAACACAGGATTCTGCCCTGCCCCATCCCCTCCAAGCTGGGTGACCTTGACCGAATTCTACTTCCCCATTTCCTCTTATCTAGAGTGTGGATGATAAAATCCACCCCCTACCTGCCACCCTCTCAGAGGGCTGTCATGAGATTCTACTGAGATGATCACTGAGGAAGTCCTGTGAGGCACTGGTCAAATCTAGGAGCTTCTCCGAAGACATCAATGCATAGGTGCCGCATGGCAGTTCACCGGGGCCCACTGGGAGTCATTCACATGGAACACTGTGCACGTGCTTGTGAGCAGGGCAGACATGTTGGTGGCGACACCGGCTTCTTCCCTTAGTGTTTTCATAAAGGGACTCGGGTGAAGGAAATGTCTTGGAATAGACAATCTTCCTAAACTCCCCCGAAATAACTTCAGTGGAAACAATTGTGGTAACGTTCACTCTACAGTTATTGTTCCAGTCTACTGCAACATGGGAAAAATCTCCCGGCATTTCCAACTCAACTGGGAATCAACTTGACTTCCAGAGGCCTGGAAACAAAGGGATTGTGCTCCAGGACTGCTCTGGGTCTTCATGGCCTACTGAAGCTGAGGACAATCCCAGGGTTTGTGTACAGTATTAGCTTTTCCTCTCCACTTCCCTTCAGGACTCATGTTTGCCAGAGACCTTTGTATTTTCCCATAGATAACTTTTGGGGGTCATGACCAAAAGAGTTTATTACAACAATACTTGAGATTCTAGATTTCCTCCCAGTCAGTTCTATAGCGTGCTGTTGCAGATTTGAGATCTCAGAATGCTCTTGTCCATGCCCACCAAATGGAACCAGAATGGAATGGAATGGGATGGAATGGAATGGAATGGAATGGGATGGAATGGAATGGAATGGGATGGGATGGGATGGAATGGAATGGAATGGAATAGAATAGAATAGAATAGAATAGAATAGAATAGAATAGAATAGAATTCCTTCCTTTGAAAAGTCTTTCTTGGTGCTCTATTCCTCCACCTTCTAACAGGTGCTCATCTCCCCAGACCTGTTTAGAGCCTCCTGTCTGGTCATTCTGCTTCCCTGCTGCTTCTCATACTGGTCTGTCCTCTTCAAAAAAATTGTCAGAGCACCTTCACCCAATCTCTTCCGTCCTCTCCCTCCTTGACTCGAGAGGCAGCATGCAGCTCTCCACTGGCCCATGAGACAAAATCAGGAGCCCTCTGCTGGGCATCTGTAGTCCCTGGAATCTTCCTCCATGACCCCATCCATTCTGATCACCCACCACTTCCTAATTGTTGCCCCCAACTGACTGAGACCAACCTGATTTTCCTGTCATTTTATCCTTTTTAAAAAAATGTGAGCTTGTTAATTGTGTGACTAAATGTGATTTTCTACTTTTGTAAAACAACCATTTTGACCTCTTCTTTCTGGTTCACCATTCATAATAGACCAGTTTCCTTCTTGCCTCAGTACGTGGAATCCTGCCCCCTGCCTCTCTGCCTCTAATTCTTCCGTCCCTTAGAATCTCTCCTCTCTCCCTTCCCTTAGGAGGTGTTCCCTGATTACCCTGCTGGGACATTCTAGAATCTTATCTTCCTCAGAACATGGTACCTTATGGCAGCACTTGACGTACTTTAATGACATGCAGATCCAGGGCACAGGCAGATTCTGACTCAGTAGAGCAGGGGTAGGGCCTGAATTCCTGCATTCCTAACCAGCTCCCAGGTGATGCTGATGATGCTGGTCCATGGACCACACTTCATGTAGCAGGATCTTGTAACCATGGTTCCCATGTTGCATGCTGGAATCACCTGAGAATTTTAAAAGAGATCCATGCAAATCTTCCACCCTTAGATATTCTGATTTTCTTGGCACAGGATACAACAAGGGCATTGAGATTTTTTTTTTTTTTTAATCTTCCCAAGTGATTGAGGTGTGCAGTCCGGTATGGGAACAACTGCCATATTATATAGTGTGAATATAGCTAAGCCTATTATAGATTTCATCTGTGCTTTCCTTAGCTCCCTGCATAGACAACAATCCCTTTTAAGACAGGACTTGGTCACTTTTTTTGTTTTGTTTTGTTTTTTTTGAAGATTGATTGACTGATGATTGATTATTAGGCTGTTAGCCACTTTTTTGACGATTGGTCAGTGTTAATAGAGCACATATTGCCAGTAGGGAACCATACTAGATGTCAAGAGGGAAACAAATGAGAAGGGCTTGGATTTTGCCAGGTGAAATCTATACAGTGCCAGCCTTGGCCGAGGGTGACCTGTGTGGCGGGATTTCAAGGGCTCTGGACGTGTTTCCTCCTCATCCCTACCCCTGAGGGGAAAAAAAGCAAACAGTACCTCCCTGGCTCACTTATTCCCAAAACACTACCACTGTTTTTTTTTTTCTTTTGATCTAAGGCTGTAGTTCTCAACTTGACCATCCTTTAGAATCACATAAAGAGCTTTTAGAATCCCCAATGCCTGGGCTGCACCCCACACCGCTTGCATCAGAGCCTCTAGAGTGGCACCCGGCCATCAGGATGTCTTAAAGCTCCTTTGGGGCTGTCAATGAGCTGCCTGGGGCTGGGAGCCCTGGACCTCAGGTTTTTATTGATTGAAATGTAAATGTAATCCATTTATTCGCCTCTCAGGGGATTGAGTTTATCAGGGCCTTCCCTGAAGACAGGTTCTAATAGCAGTAAGGGGTGTCTACGGCCATACCACCCTGAACGCGCCCGATCTCGTCTAATAGCAGTAAGGGGAGAACATGAGGAAGCTGGGCGCCTGTCAAGCTCATGAAGTCACCACTGAGTGGGGGAAAAGGCCCAGATGGGGAAGAGAAACTGTTGCAAAATGCCTCCCTAGGGTTCATTAGAGCAGGGATCCGGCCCACTACCTGTATTTATAAATAAAGTTTTATTGTAGCACAGCTATGCTTCTGTGGCTACTTTTTCTATACAGCGACAGAGTTGAGACCCTATGGCCTGCAGAGGCTAAAATATCTACTCTCTGGCTTCTTATAGAAAAGTTTGCCAACTCCTTCTCTGGAAGGTTGACCCTGCATATACTCCCTAGCTGCAATTTTTATATCAATACAAATGCCCAGAATTTTATTTTTTATTTTTTTAGTGTCTTTTTTTTCAATATATGAAATTTATTGTCAAATTGGTTTCCATACAACACCCAGTGCTCATCCCAACAGGTGCCCTCCTCAATACCCATCACCCACCCTCCCCTCCCTCCCACCCCCCATCAACCCTCAGTTTGTTCTCAGTGTTTAAGAGTCTCTTATGCTTACAAATGCTCAGAATTTTAAAAACCACTTCTTTGTAATTTTTTAGTTGCTTTTAAAACAGCAGGGGCATCTGGGTGGCTTAGTCGGTTCAGCCTCTGACTTTTGGTTTCAGCTCAGGTCATAATCTCACAGTGCATGAGATCGAGCCCTGTGCCGGTCTCTGTGCTGACAGCATGGAGCTTGCTTGGGATTCTTTCTCTCCTTCTTTTTCCGCCTCTCTCTCTCCCTCTCTCTCTCTCGCTGTCTCTCAAAATAAATAAATAAACTTAAAAAAAAAAAAAAAAAAAAGGAACAAAGCAGAGTGTCCTGATAGATGTCTCAGAATAAGTCCTCGTTGTGCTGAGGTATGGCTCTCACTCAGCCTTGGGGTGGTGGGCCATGGGTGGCCGGGGCTGCAAGCTGCCACCCTCTGTCCCCAAGCAGCTTCACTGGGTTACCCCCACGTGCTGTTCAGATGTCACCGTCCCCCCTATGGGCTGCGCGCTGGGGAGGTTGGGAGCCCCCACGTCGAATCCTGATAGACGGTAAGGGTTTGGACAGGCTGCCCGTGGAGGATGGATTCTGGGGAGGGGCTGCTGGAAGCAGAGACTCTACAGACGGAGAGAGGCGACGCGTCTGGGAGCTCTGTGACCAGAGCAGGAGGCTGGCCGGGAAGCGCCTGAAGCCCGCGCTTCAAAGTCCTGTGTCCAGGCTCTCGTGTTCCCCTCCATTCCTTCTTGAGCCACCACTGTGCCCCTGAAAGTAGGTCAGATCGCTGTCTGCTACAGAGACATGGAGAGAAATAGATACCAACTAGGTCATCATAGCTGCTAGCACCCAGTGAGCCAGCCCAAACCAATGGCTGCCCAATTTAAGACAACGCAGAAAGACTCTTTTATGTGTCAGGGAATCCTTAATGGCCACATCCACACAACAAAAGGTCAGCCCTGCTTTCTGGGAATGGAACAAGTAATTGAATTTCTGAAATGGTACATTTCCTGTAGTCAGAGAGAGGTACAACCCACGTCCTTAAAGTATTCCCTTAAAAAAATTATGAAGTTGGAGGCAATTATGTCTTTTACCAAAGATCTTTGCAATAGGGCTCAAAATTTCCTAGTGCAGTTAAAATGCAGTTCCGTGCAGAAGTTTTTTTGCATGCAAGCAGCTTGGAAGGAATTCATCTCTATCTATTGATTTCCTATCTTTCTTCCTAATTGGAAACCTTCATAAAACCATGTACCTTGTACATTTAAAATTCTGACAACACACTTGTCAAGGTCCATTATTTTCGCACGGTGCCGCTCTTATGAATATTTAGCTTGGCAGCTTGGCTCTTAGTGATTTAACTTGGAAGGGGGGAAAGGGAAGGAGCAAGGTACCTCCAGCACGGCTCAATCATAGCAGCCCCGTGAATTTATGCTTTTGACACTGCTGGCTGTCTACAGCATGACTCCAGGGAAAGCCGTCAGGGGGCCGCCCCTTTACACGGCTTGTTGTAAACTGTGCTCATCATTCGTTCATTTTCTCATTCCGCCATCAGATGCCGTCGAGTGCCTGCTACATGACAGTGGCTGTGCACGGCGCATTGGGATTGGAAACTGGGGGGTCCACACTGCCCGAGCGGTGCAGCCCCGCTGAATTCTGCATCGGGTCTTGCTGTGGTTGATGCGGGCTCTCAGATCTGCTGCTCTCCCGGGCACCGTGTATGGTTGCATCCTGAGTCTCTGAGTTAACATCCCACTCTACTGTGCTTGCGTTAGGTCTTCTATTTAATTGAGTTGATCCTCTTTTTCCTCTCCTGTGGAGAGTGTATAATAAGAGTCCCCCGCTCTCAGGGTCGTGGTGAGGTCTAAATGAGCTAATAGATGTAAAACTCTTTGCTCCATATCTGCCTCAGTATTATCCTTATCATATAGCTCACAACGCTTGCAGACATAACTAAGTTCCTTCTATGGTAACTTGTTCCTTCCGGGCCAATGGAATTGCTCACGCAGTGGAAGGGAGTATATTTACGGGGCAGGACTGGAGGGGAAGGAAAGCCTTTGCAGGCTAGCTTCCCCCCATTGTTGGGCTACCTCATCCACATGGGACTCCGCTCAGGGATGCCCTTGCCTCACCTTGCCATTTTCTTTGCTATCTTCTTGCCGCCCGAGGTAGCCTAAGAGGTGGCCAGAAGAAGCCGCTGCAAACAGACGAGGTGTATACAGGCAGGTTTTTCCACGCGTGCAAGCCATCTCCCGAGTATGTTCTCCCCTTCTCCTCCTCCCCAGCTATCAGTGTCACCGGTCAGGTGGAAGAATCTCGTTGAGCACGTGCAACATGCAAGATGCTATTTTGGAAGTAAAACTCTGACATGGAAGGCAGGACTCTGAGGAATCTCCTAGCCTTTGCCTACACTGTGGTCTCAGATGTGGCTCAGAATTCAACTTCCCCCCAGTGCTTCCCGCCCAGCAGAGAGCACAAACCCAGGGCAGAGAGCTAGGGCTGAAGGCCATTCTGGAATCCATGACCACAGCCCAGGAGGAGCCATTGAGTGGGACCTTCTTACGAGTGCCTGACTCCCGGTCACAGTTTGGGCCAGCCCACCTTAAAACTGCCTTGTGCAGGAGAAGCCTTGTTTTGAGCCCCTAAGGAGACCATGCCCCCCTCCTTGGACCCCCGCAGCCCATTCTTCCCTCTGCCCCCCTGTTCCTGGTCTCATTTCCCTGGCTCCTGTTACTTATATGACTTCTGCAGACCCATGTTCGTCCCCTGGTAGGTAATGGCCCCCTCTCGGCCTGCCTGGCCTCAGCTCTGTAGACCCAGGGTACTTTTGGACCCTTCTCATTGCAGGCTGGTCTGGGCATGGGCACTTCGTGTTCAGGAAATACGTGTCTGAGGACTGGCCAGAGGGGCTTCTGTGTGTCTTTTCATTTGTTTTCTAATGTCTCATTTAACCCTCACGACAGGAGGCATGTTTAAGTTCTCCGTTTTAGAGCATCAGAGACCATGGCTCAGGGGAAGGAAGAGAAAAGACCTACTGCCTGGCCAGACTGGCCTCTGGTCTTGCACACAGGATGGGCTTGATAGCAGGGGGCGTGGGCGCTTGTAACAAACTCCGGGGCCTGTGGAGTTGAGTGGTGGGCACCAAGCATCCATAGTGCCATTGTCACTGTGCAGGCCAGGGAACGGCCACCTTGGTCCTCAGAGAGCTTACAGTCTAACCGAGGACTGTGGGATCTGAGTCTTTGTATCTTCTCCAATTCTTTTTTTTTTTTTTAATTTTTTTAACGTTTTATTTATTTTTGAGACAGAGAGAGACAGAGCATGAACGGGGGAGGGGCAGAGAGAGAGAGGGAGACACAGAATCGGAAGCAGGCTCCAGGCTCTGGGCCATCAGCCCAGAGCCCGACGCGGGGCTCGAACTCACGGACCGTGAGATCGTGACCTGAGCTGAAGTCGGACGCTTAACCGACTGAGCCACCCAGGCGCCCCTCTTCTCCAATTCTGAAGGAGAATTGCAATTACAGGTCGAGGGCTGGGGAAGCCATGGAGCATCCTGGCTTCTTACAATGCAGGAGAGATGACCCAGTTGAGGGCCACAGTCTGTAGGCCCTGGGTCACCTGTGCATGCTACTGCCCCACAGTGGGTGGAACGAGGATGGCCCAACTCTGGTCCACCCAGGGCCATCGGTCATCTTAACTTTTCATCCAACAAGGAATCATGGAGGACTACAGTATCGAAGGCACTGTGGGGCACATGAAACCGAAGGAGACATGGCCTCTGAGCTCCTGAAAGTTTGTAGCATGGTTGGGGAGACAAGCTTGTAAGCAACTGTCTAGTCCGTTTAGACACCAGGATGGAACGCTAAGAAGCGAAGCAGCTTGTCCATTGTGCTGTGTGTGACCAAATGGATTCATTCTCACGGGAACTAGGGTTGGTTTTTCTGGGCCTGGACGTTTACGCCAATGGCAAATTCGGGACAATGTTTTAGGGGTGAGCAAAAGTGGGGAAGATGTAGTGTGGCAGGCAGAGGGAAAAGCCTGGTTCCAGAAACGTGTGCAAGGGTGGGGTGGCAGCGTATGGAGCAGGGAAGAGCGAACGCCCCTTAAAGATCAGCCATCAACTATTCTCCAGTCCGCTTCCAACCCCAGGGCAGGAACCCGGGTCTCCTGGCCCCCAGCCCAGTGTTCCTTTTGATGCATTACCATAAATAGAAGCTTAAAACCAGTTCTCAGGACCAACAGTGGGGAGGGGTGGGGGCTACGGATGGGGAGGTGAGGGCAGCGATTAAAGCTTTTCCTCCTGGTGGGCTCCTGATCTGACACAGGAGATGGGGCAGTGAGAGCCTGAAGATTTCCTTTGTCCACGGAACTGGTTGGAAAGGCCGTGGCTGTGTCAAGAATACCGGTCATGTGACTAAATCCTGGCCCTCGAGTCGGCCACGCAGCCCCACAGCCCCAAATCTGATCCCTTGGACCCAGCTTGTGCACACCGATCTTCCTTATGCTGGGGGTACCTAGGGCCTGGAGCTGCATGGCACTGGAGGCCGACTCTTTGCTCCTGAAGGTCAGCATTGTGGGAGATGTTGCCTTCTTTAGAAAAAGGAAGAGGGACAGAGGGAAAGCCTCATGGATAAAGGGAACAGCGAGTGAACCAGCTCTCCTGGCCCGGTCTGTTTCAGCGGCTGGGCGATCCAGCAGACAGGGGTCACCCTTCTGAAATCTCCTGTCCCAGGGGACAGCGTGCCTGGCAGGTGAAGCTCTGAGTATGTTCTGGGGAGGCAGCTGCAGCGTGAGAACTGCTGGCAGCTCAGGGCTCTGTGCTTCTAGGTCAGTGGGTGCTCACCAAACTAACTGCATTATTTGTGTCAGTGACTCAAGGAGGGTAGCACGGTGGCCCGGGAAGGGGAGGGTCAGCGTGCCAATGACAAAAAGTCCCCCGCGTTCCCTTCAGAAATAAAGCCAAACAAAACGTGATTGTGGCTTGATCCAATGCATAGGCAAAAAGGGAAAGAGTTCACGTTGCATGAGTGCTTGCCTTTCACACCGGGGAGGTCACGGTCTCAGCCTACAGTCCGTGACATAAGCCAACACAGGTAAGCCAGAGGTTTTCCCACTGGTCTTTAGCAAAATGAGAAAAACGGTTGAGTTCACAGTGTGCCTGGGGATTAGGTTCAGGTGAAAAGGACCCATCGTATTCAAAATTATTCTTGAAAACCCCTTAAATTCCCGGGAAGTTCAGAACACTCGGTTGGGGGCACATGCCCTGTATGGTATTGTAGACATGTGAGTGTGTATCTTGTGGCCTACTGTAAAGAGGACATAAGCCGCATAGAGCATTTTAATTTTATTTCTTTGTAAGTATGCATGGGTGTAGACAGCACCTGCCTGAGACTCTGTGTACAGAGCATCCTGGAGGAGAGTGCGGTGCCTCTCATAGAGCTGAAGCTAATCCACGTGAAGGACCATCTTGTACTTTAAAGTCATGTCCCTTATGAAATAGCAGCTGGGACGTCCTTAGGCAGAGTGAAAAGTCACAACTCCCCACTGTTCAATTTAGGCTTTACCGGTTTATGGAATTCACAATGCTGGGAACTACTAACCTAAGCCTCCTACTTTATCTCAGTTAAAGAAACTCTTTAGCTTTGTGTGTGGACAGCTAAACAGACGGAGAGTCAACTCTTTGCTTTTTTTCTCCTGTGGAGGACACTGGCCTCGGCCTTGACTCTCTCTCAGCCTGTCGACCCGGTCGTGCTGGTTGGGCTCCTGTGTCACTTTCTGAGAGAGGCCTTTTCTGATCCTCCGGTTGAAAACATTACCCTCTTCGTTTTTGTTGGACTCCCCCCCCCCCCCGCCACCCCCACGCCCACCCCCACCCCCACCCCCACCCCCACCCGAGCGCACTTGTCTCTGGTTAAATCTTCTTTTTCTTTTTAGTTGCATTCCGTTGGCTCTCCCGTTCCCCTTGTGGGATGGAAACCCTGAGCTATGGTTCAGTTTGCTGTTGTATCTGCAGCACCTTCATCAACTCACGGCACCTCAACCAACAAGTGTCCCGTGAATGAAGGAAAGCACGATGGATTCCTGAGGGAGGGATCACACTTTGGCCTCTTGCCCCCAAAGCTAATGCTGACGCTACCCCTGCAGGTTCTCAGTCAAGACTGAGCGAAGAGGCCGCTCTCTCCCTCCCCACTCTCTCCCTGTGCGTCTTGTCTGGCCTGGCCTCTTAGATGTCTTGTGAGCCGCCTGCAGCCCAGTGGCCTGGCCAGCCTCTCACTAACCACTTCTCTCGGGTTGGGGTGGCAGTTGACCGTCTACACAGAGGAGGCTGAGCCTAGAGCAAGCTGCACTTCTGTGCTTTGAGAATGTTCTGTACACAGCCAGGGAGCTCAGGGAGCGGTTGGCTGGGGGACACAGGCGGCCACATTCTAGAATGGCATTCCCGGGGGCTTGGGCTGCTGCTTCCCGGCAGTCTCATGAGGGACATGGACAGAAAGGCTAAAGAGGTCACAGAGGTGGAGGGCTTTCCTGGCGCAGGGGCTTGGGGTGCAGATGGAGGCATCTCACAGACTGTGCCAGAGAAAAGAGGTGAAGAAGGTTGCAGAGGATGGGAGGGAGGGTGGGCAACTTGGGGAAATCACCTGCCCCATGCCAGGCCTGAGCAAGGCACCTGAATGTCAGATAATTTTATTTAATTCGCACAACAACTCTCTGAACTGGGTGTAACTCTTTATTGTGGCCATTTCATAGATGAGGAAATTAGAAGCATAAGTAAGGTAGGTATCTACCCAGGCTTCCACAGTAGGCAGCAGTCATGGCATTACACGGGACCAACGAACTCCTCGTCCCAGCCCCCAGTCACGTTGCTGAAAGACCCCCGAGGCTGGCTCGGCAAGCCCTGGGATGTGGGCTCTGTTGCTCTGGGGTGCTCCTTTGTCACAGCCTTCTTACCTGTAACCCCCCCCCCCCCGCCCCCAATATCTGACCAGCCAGCCCTGGCCCACCAGTGCAGGGGGCAGGAGAGATGAATCTTTCATTCACATGAGGCCTCCCCTGCACAGTGGAACTCACCCCGGGATCTCAGTATCACAGGTAGAGCTGGTTTGACAGGTGGGAGGTCAGGGGGGTGGGGTGCGGGCACAGGTGCCCTTACGCTGGCTGAACCCTGATTCCTGCCCCTTCGTATGATGAACCGCACCAGAGTACGTTCAGCAGAAGCAAGAGCAGAGCCATTAAAGCATACTTCCTAGTAACTCGCGCTGAGGCCGCCATCTTTCTTAGGCAGCTTCTGGGAGCTTCCAAGTCTTCTAGTAACTCAGAGGGTAGCCTCAGGCATTCATTCCTCCAGGCGGTCCTTGCTGCTAGCGTGTATCCTTGGTGTATCTGTTCTCCCTTGCAGCCCGTGGACTTCTTTGGGACACAGAGTTTCTTTACATCCGTGGCACACGGTGTGGCCACAGAACACAGCGGCCATCTCTGAGTATTTGCAGAGTCTCAATTTTCTTCCAGAATCCATTGTTGCTTCTATTCCCAGGATGGCTTTTGAACCTCCCCAAGTCCAAGACGCTATTCACAAACGTGACAAACGTCCCCATCTCTCAGAGACGGCCACTTCCCCGCAGAGGCCCGAGCACAAGTATCGCTTTCTCTTCCCTGGAGCTTGCTTTATGGAGTCTTTTGAGGATTTGGGTCTCATCTCTGTCAGGAACACACCGCTGAGTTAGGGACCAGAACTCAGGCTGTATGCGTTTAAGCTAAGTTTTTCTGGAGGCCGCAGAGCACACATCGTGCCATTTCCCCCGGCCACTTGTCCCGTTCCATTTCTTGCACATCTTCCAGTCTTCGGTCTGCAGCAGCCTGAGGTGTTGCCTTTTTCAGTTCAGCGGGGCTCCCGGGACCTTCCGTGAAGGTCCCTCATCAGGGGAGGGGAGAGCTCCGTTCTCTTGTGGCCACCGCGAGACTGTGCATCGGGGACTGCGCCCGGACGACTGACAATGGTCCTTGAAAACCCCTCAGGAACTGCTCCCTTTACGTTTTACACCGTATATGTAGAGAGTTCTCAACCAGTGTTCTGTTGGTTCCTGCTTTCTGTCCTTTGCGTCAATGTTCTCACCCATCTTTTTTCCTCGTCGTTCAGAAATTATCAAATCAACGTCATTTGTATCTGCAGTTGCCCCTTGGGTTACCAGTGGGAAGGGGCGGGGATGGTCACGTTTCCTTTCCATGACTTCACCGATATAATAAGACCAAGTACAGCATCATCTATAGCTACCTCGTGCTGAATCGTTTAGGACTTTTTTTGGTGATAAGTGATAGAAACCCACCTCAAAATACCTTCATATTTTTTTTCTATATTTTGTATGGTGTTCATTCATTTTTGATAGAGACAGAGCACAAGCGGAGGAGGGGCAGGGAGAGAGGGAGACACAGAATCCGAAGCAGGCTCCAGGCTCTGAGCTGTCAGCACAGAGCCCGACGCGAGGCTCAAACCCATGAACCACAAGATCATGACCTGAGCCAAAGTCAGACACATAACTGACTGAGCCATCCAGGCGCCCCCATTAAAGATACCAAGGGGAGATCTACCGGCTCATGCAATCAAAGGAAAGCTTAAATAGTCATGGCGAAGGAGGCAGGAAGGTCAAATATTTTCATCCTCATTTTCCCCAAGAAGGAGGAGAGGGCTGGAAGAAATAACTGCCCAGGTTTAGCAACAGATCCAGTACCCAGGTTGCCTGAAAGGTGTGTGTGGTTTATTAGTCAGGACTCCGTTGGCCTTTATGGTGAGAAACCCAACTTGAAGGAAAGGGGAGGGGTGGGTTTTATTGGCTTAGTGCATCCAAGGAAGGTGTGCACAGGGCAGCGATCTAGCCTCTGTCACTGCAGTACCGCTCAGGCATAGACCCCCAGATTATGATGAATGCCATGGGCTCTCACCCCAAAGACCACCACAGGAAAAGTGTTCATGTGCAATTGGGGGGGGGGTGGTCAGAGACTTCACTAAAACCTGCCCGGAGAGCCTCAGTTAAGCTCTTCCTCTAGAAATACGTCCAGTTCCTGTGGAGCCAGCATCGCATGGTGTCTAGAGCAAACCTTTTCAGAACAGGTGGAGTTGAGGTGCACATTCCAGAGCGTGAGTAGGAACTCCAGGCAGGGGTGAGTCCCGATGGCTCAGCCTCTGGATCTCATCCCTGCCTACTTTTATCTGTTTTCTTACACTGGGACTCCAGCTAAGGTATTGCATTTTTTACAAGTCTCTGCTGATTAAAGATAAATAAATAAATTGAAAGAAAAAGAAAACCACACATTTAAACATGAGTGAGCCTGTCTGCCCCTCACCTTTCTTTCTAAAACCGGTCGGCTTCTTCTGAATAGCCGTGCAGCCTAGAGATTCCAGGAATTTTAGAAACATTACCTGTTTATTTCATTGGACGTGACCCACACATCCTGCCCACGTGCCCACAGCAAGACCTTGGTAGGATAACTTCTTAGAAGCTATGAAAAAACATGACCCCCCGCAGGAGGAAGGCTCCGCTATTGAGACAAGCTCATTGTCAAGGGAGATGTACTTGGTATTTTTATGGCCCATTACGTTGCCAAGTGCTGTGGCTGCTTTGTACTGTTTACCCTTGGGATATCTCCCCGAGTTGGGCTGGAGGTGGGGGGAGACTGGGAAGTCCCAAGCTGGCTTGGCCGGAGGGTCTGTCCTGCCTCCCTGGGACCCCGGCTCCCTGGGCTTGCCCGGTGGGCACGGCAGAACCAACGTCCAGCTTTTCTTCTGTCAGACTATGGCTGGGGCCCTCCACCTGGAATCTTCTGGAAAAAAAGGAGGCCATCAGTTTCCATGTATTTTATAGCATTCTTGCGAGTGACAGGAGCCTGGAGGGGCCGATCAGTATGCAAGTTCGTGAAGAAGAGGAGACGGTTCGTGGTTTCCAAGAGGCCAGGGTGGAGGGTGCACATCCAGGTGTGATGGGGCAGACAGGTGTGGCACTGGAGAGAGCAGGGCTGGAGTACAGGGCCTACCTCCACAGGAGACTGGGGAGGGCACCTCCCTGCTGGAAGCCTCCCACTGACGCCTCACCTGGACCAGGGTCCTTGTTCCAACTCAGGTGTTTCACGGTTCCACTGCCTCCCAGTGAAGGCTATGCAGTTCCTGCCAGGTCTTGTGCAGTCTGGGGGACCCTTCACACAGTAGGAGGAAGACTCTCGTACTGGTATAATGCTCGCTCTCTCTCTCTCTCTCTCTCTCTGCAAAGAGCTGATGTGTGAAAGAAAGATAACAGACGTAGGAGACAGTTTGGCTTGGATGATTTCTGTCGGGCTCAGGTCTGGGGTTAGTGGCCGTGGGCCAAAGGTCACAGGAATATCAGAAAAAATTTCTCTGAAGGGAAAAGGGGCATGGGGTTCTGTGAAGTGCGTACGTGGTTTCTAGCTTCCCTGCCCCTCCCGTCTCCCTGGTCCCTGCAGGGGTGCCGGAAGGTGGGGCTGGGCTGGGAGGTGGATGCACCCTGCTTGTCCTAGGGATTCGGGTCTCTCTTCATTGTGAAGCTGGGGCCTGGGCAGCATCTCAGGCTGTTGGTTTGGTGGGAGGCTAGACGACCCCCTCCGGACTGGCACAGGGCCTGGTACTCCAGCCCTGGAGCAGCGTACCCCTGTGGGTTATGGCCCCGAGGGCTCTGGAGTAGTACAGGTGGGGGGTGATGTGACCTCTGCCGGGGAGAATCAGATGGAGAGGACAGGGTGCTGGGGGACCGCACTGAGAGGACCAAGCTGTGGACACTCAGGGAGCAGATGGGAGAGGCCATCAGGCCAGCCTCACACTATGGACCTGCGGCTGGGACTGTGCTGTGGGATCTGGATGAGAGGGCCGGGAGTGTTCGAGGGCCACCATAAGTACGGCTAACTGGGTGATGTACAGAACAGACATTTATTGTCCCACAGTTCTGGAGGCTAGAAATCTGGGATGGAAGCGTCGGTGGGACCAATGCTCCTTCTGAAGGCTCTGGGGAAAAATCCTTTCTTGTCACCAGCTTCTGGTGGCTGCCAGAGTCATTGGAGTTCTTTGGCTCAAGCTGTGTTGGTCCAACACTCCCTCCATCTTTACATGGCCTTCTCTTTCTGTGTCTCTTGTGTCTCTGTGGCCAAATTTCCTTCTTCTTCTAAGGACACCAGTCATTGAATTTAGGGCCCACTCATCCAGTATGACATCGTCTTCACTTGACCATATCTGCAAAGACCGTATCTCCAAATAAGGTCATGTTCACAGCTCCCTCCAGGGTTAGGACTCCAGCTGATCGTTTTGAGGCACATAAATCTACCTGCTTAAAGGGGGTGAAGAACCATCCAGGTGGCCCCAAGCCAGACATCAGGAGCACCAGCCCTGGCCCTCAGACTACCCTGGTGCTTCTCTGTCTGACCACGGTGCCGAGCACATCTCCACACACTGCTGTGATGCTAACATCATTGGCCAGCTGACGGAGGTCATAACATAGCTTCTAGTCTTCTCATGTACCCCTATCAAACCCCTTAGGGCTCAGCGTAGGTACCACGAAGGCTTCCCTGACCCTTCTTGTAAGCAGGGTCCTCCTTCCTTCTTCTGGGCTGCCAGAGGCCTCTGTCCAATGATCCCCTGACCTCCAGGGCCAGAACTGAGTCTGCTCATTCTAGTATTCTCCACCTGATGCACCTGGCACGCGGCGGGCCTTCGGCACTGGTTGCGTGAGAAAGAACCAAGGATAGACATACGGGTGGGTGGGTTTGACGGACGGATGCCAAGTGACAGAAGTCTTCCCTGGCCACCCCACCCCCGCCCCCGCCGTGCTCATGCCCTTGCCACGCCTTGTTCTGCTCCGTAGTGTTTTTGTCAGTTATCAGAGCATCTGCTCACCTGATGGTCGCCTCTCTGCTCTCACTAGACGTGTGCTCTACACAGACCAGCATTTGGCCGATTTCTTTTTCACCATATGTGCGGTGCCTAAAACGGCAATTTTTACTGGGAAGGTGGACGGGAGAGCTGGTGGGTTTTAGGATGGGGGGAGGGAGGGGCACCTGTAGCCTAGTGGAAGTGTGGCGCTGCGAGCACAGGGTCAGGGGGTCTCAGGGCCGAGGGCGCACACGCTCCTCGCCTGGTGTGTTTGTTTGGCCCTCCCTTGCTGCACCCCAGACCCAAGATTTGTTTGTCTCTCCTGGCCTTTCAGGGCAAGGCCCGTGCGCTCCCAGCCTGGGGCCAGCCGCTCTGCTGGGCCTGCCTTTAATCCCTTGGAAATACCGCCCTGGGTTGTAAGTACCCACCTCAGCCTACCCTGGAATGGGTGGATCTTATAGAACATGTTTCTGCAACCAGAGCCATCAGGCACGGCCCTGCAGGGGGGCATATATACACCACTGCTGATCTCCGAGCCAGGCGTGTGTGCGTGTGTGTGCTTCCTGTGTATTCTGCCCGTGCCGCCTAGGGAGTATTATCTTCCCTCCGTCCCTGGAGAGGCTTGGTTTCTGTAACCTACTTGTCTCCCAGGCCCATTTACTTAGCAAACGTGGTCAGAGGATCTGCAGCCAGGTCTCAGAGCTAGGGGAAGAATTCTCATGCAGAGAAGTAGAAGGTAGAGCAGGCAGGGCCTGAGGTGGTCCAGGGTAACGCTGCGGGGTCTCACGTGACTCGAGACTGGTGAGAAACACCAAGCAGCTGGTAAACCAGAAGGCCGTGCTCTCCCTTGTGGGAGGACTGGGGAGGGAGTGTCTCCCACCTGGACTGACATTCATATGAGGCTCTTTCTTTTTCTTTTTTTTAATGTTTATTTACTTATTTTGAGAGAGAAAGAGTGTGAGTAGGGGAGGGGCAGAGAGAGGGTGGGGAGAGAGAGAATCCCAAGCAGGCTCCACACTGTCAGCTCAGAGTCCAATATATGACTCGATCCCACAACCCATGAGATCATGGCCTGAGCCGAAATCAAGAGCCAGACGCTTAACCGACGGAGCCACAGAGGCGCCCCTGGGGCTCTTTCAAGGCATAGAATGGAAGGATTTGTTAAATAAGGAATTAGAGCAGAGACCACTGTTTGCTGTTAAAGGATGATTCTAAGAAGCCTGATAAATTTCCATTCTCCACTTTAGTGATATATTCTGAAAAGCAGGGAGGGGACTCTGGTCCAAAGCCGAAATATCATATCCCCTGGCCAGGCCTGGAGATACCGATCCCCCATGCTCCTTTCCAGATTCTTTATTATTCACACTTGTCATTGGGTGCCTCTTGCCTAGGACATGCTGCCCTTTGCAGCCCTCTCTTATATAAAATGTTTCAGGGCAACTGCTTCCTGGAGAGTAATGGAGCAAGAGGAGCATGCTCCATTGTGGCTGGATCTTTCTTGCTTGCTTTTTTAAAAAAATTTTTTGTTAACATTTATTTATTATCGAGAGACAGAGAGAGACAGAGCATGAGCGGGGGAGGGGCAGAGAGAGGAGGAGACAGAGCATCCGAAACCGGCTCCAGGCTCTGAGCTGTTAGCACAGAGCCCGACGCGGGGCTCGAACCCCCAAACCGCGAGATCATGACTGGAGCCGAAGTCGGACGCTTAACCGACCGAGCCACCCAGGCACCGCTCTTTTTTTTTTTTTTTAAATTAACACTTGCTGTCCCCTCTCCCCAGAACATACTGCCCCCGGATTTTCTTCCCACTTTTTAAAATTGAGGCATGATTTACGTACCATAAAATTCACCCTTTTGAAGTGTACGGTGAGTTGGGTTTCTTGGGGGGTTTTGTTTTTTTTTTTTTAGTATATCCTCAAGGTCACACGTGCAACCACCACTCCTGTGTAATTCCAGAATATTTCCATCACCCAAAGAGAAACCTGGTACTCATTCACAGTGACTCCTTATCCTTCCTCTCCCCAGCCCCCGGCCACCACTCATCTACTTTCTGTCTGCACGTTTGCCTATTCTGGACATTTCATGACGATGGAATTATACAATACTGGGTTTCGGTGACTAGGTTCTTTCCCTGAGCATGATGGGTTGTTGTTGTTTCTTTGGGGGGGAGGAGGTGGGAGTTGTTTTTTTGTTTTCTGAGAGTGAGAGAGAGCCAGGGAGGGGCAGAGAGAGTGTGTATGAATGTTAAGCAGGCTCTACGCCCAGCATGGAGCCGGAGGCACAGCTTGACCTCACAACCCTGGAATCAGGACCGGAGTCAAAATCAAGAGTTGGGCCCTCAACCAACCAGCCACCCAGGTGCTCCCAGCATGATATTTTTAAGGTTCATCCACGTTGTCACATGTATCAGAACTTCCTTCCTTTGTGTGGCCGTATAATATTCCATTGTATGGACATACCACATTTTACTTATCCAGTCCTCAGTTAGTGGACATTTGGGTTGTTTCCAGTCGTGACTCTGATGAGTAAGGCTGCCAAGAATATTCACGTGCCAGCCTTACCTCTTGCCGGTGAGTAGAGAAGCTGGGCTAACCCGGATCAACACTGGCCTGATGGCAGATGTGGGTCTGAGCACAGATTCTCTCTTCTTCCGCCGGCCACCTATTTTCCCCGATTGACCCCAGTCACCCTTGTCTTGGAGGGAGTGTGGGCAGCATCTTGAGTTGTGTGGGTCACTCGGTGCCCACCACCAGCCTGAGAAGCAAAGTGGCTGATTGAAGAGAGTCCTCCAGTGAAGCTTGTATAAATACAGTGTCCTGCTTTATGCAGGAGCTCCTCAAGGTCCTGTGTAAGTGCCCCAGGGAAGGTGGCTCTCATTCATTGATTCACCAACATGCCCATAGCCAGGGGCTCCAGGTGGTCTTGCGGGTGGGACCAGTCCTCCCTAGCCCCAGCCTGGATTGTTCCTGGAGAGGGAAGATTTCAGAAGTGCAAGACTTGGTTCTATCACGTGTTTTTCGCCGATTTCTGGCCTCCTGCTGGTGCCTGCCAGCCTCAGGCCAAAGAGAGCTCTCCATCCTTCTCCATTCTTCTCCATCCTTCTCCAGCTCCACACCTGGGTCACCTCCCAAACCTGAGCCTCCCACACCCTCCTCTCCTGCAGACCACCTCAGCCAGACTCGCTGCCAGGGCTGGGGGCTCCGTGAGGAGAGGGACCAGAACACCCTCGCTTGCTTTGGCCCCTCAGCCCTGAGCAGAGTGTCCGGAGGATGGGAAGGTGATGAAAGTGATGGTGACAGTGGCGCCACTGGAGACGCTGAGGCATACTGCATAGCAGGCACTAGTCTGCCTTCTTTACTTGCTTATCAACCCATTTAACCCCTGCAGGGACCCTAGGAGGCCGATGCGGTTATTATCTCCATTTTACGGATGTGGCAAGTGAGGCAGGTGGAGGTGAGGTTATCTGTCAAAGTCACAGAATCATCCAAAGGGAGCGTCAGGAGCTGAACGTTCACGGTGCAGCTCCGGACCGCGTGTTTTTACTCTTATATTTTCTACGCATTCACATACTTCGGAGGAGACAGGTGGACACAGAGGTCACAGCAGGGGCTCCATCAGAAGCCTCGAGGGGCCCTGCAGGTCCTCTGGGCCACTCTGAGTTTGGTAGAGAGCTAGGACTCCAGCGGAGGGTGAGTCCCGAAGGCAGCTCCCCACTGTGTGTGGAGGAGAAGGGCGGGATGCAGGCCAGAGCCCAGGACTCTGAAGCCCAGACAGGGGAGGCCGCACCTTCTGGGCTCATGGAAGGCCCAGGGTCGCGGACAGCTCCGTCTGCCCGGCCTCAGAGCTGAGATCCCGATCCAGGCTGCCAGCGTGAGAGGGAGCCTCGGCTTCCTTCCATTGTCTACGTGGGGCACACCCAGTGTGTTCCTACAGTGACCCCAGGCCAGGAGGGAGGGAAGGGGCCAGCCCGGAGCTGGGTCAGGATGGGAGAGGGGAAATGAGAGGGGAAGACTTGGTGTTTTTCCTTGTTTGTGTTTTGTATTAAAGAAAAGCAAATAATATCCTTTGAGAAAAACCATTAAACAAAGCACATCCTAAGGCTGCACAGGCCCATTGTGGCTGCCTGGAGCCCGGAATTCATTCATGCTCTTTGGCCGGATTGTCGGAGGCAAGAGACAGGGTAGGAGGGAGGGACTGTTATTACAATAAATGTTGAAATGTGTCCTTCCCTCCCGGGGCTCCATAGGAGGCTAGGCCAGGCATCCGTGATGCCGGAGTCCCTGTGTCCTCCCGAGCCTGTTCCCTCTTGTCCTCCCGCTGCCGGGCCCTGGGAAGCTCCTTGAGACTGGCCAGAACTGCCAACATCCACCCCGCACTGGTTGGGGACTAAGCCCTGAGAAGGCCTCCCAGTGAGGCCATCTGCTGTGGAGCCTAAAACCAGAGGGTTGCTACCATAGAGGCTCTGGGCCTCAGTCTCCCTGTCTATAAAGTGGGGGCGGGGGGGGGGGGTTGGGTTATATGGACTCTGGCTGACCACTCTTTTTAAAACTTTTTTTTTTTTAAGTTTTTATTTATTTTTGAGACAGAGACAGAGCATGAGCAGGGGAGGGGCAGAGAGAGAGGGAGACACAGAATCCGAAACAGGCTCCAGGCTGTGAGCTGTCAGCACAGAGCCCGGCGTGAGGCTCGAACCCATGAACTGTGAGATCATGACCTGAGTCGAAGTCGGACGCCCAACTGACTGAGCCACCCAGGCGCCCCTGGCTGATCACTCCTAAACACACCGAGACCTGTCACTCCCTCTCATCCTGTGTGTGCCTAGGGCTGGCCTTCAGCCCAGCTTCAGCAGATAATTCTGCCTGGGGCTCGGCATGTGCAAGATCAGCCCCATGTTATAAGTCGAAGGTCTTTCTCCAACCTTGACGTAGATGCATAGCTGTTGTCCTGACGACACTATACAAGAGACCATCCTTGGGATTTTTCCCAGTTCAGAGTTTAAAACAGCATTTAACTATTTCATCCTGAGTACTCCCCAGGAGTGTGAGGAATGAGGGTCTTGGGTCAGAATTGCCCGGGCTGTCCTGGGCTGGCGTGAGACAACCCGGGTCCTAGCCCACTCCCTCTTTGTGAGGCCCTCTTTGTTTGCAAGGGGCTGTGTCTCCTTGTCCTCTCAATGGCCCGGAGAAGTTACTGACATTCCCACTGTGTCGGGAAGCTGAGAGAAGTCACGAGTGTTCAAAAAATAACTCCATCGTGCAGCCATGAATCTGGGATCTGGTCCCCGCTTTGTTGCTAATGCTCTTACAAGACCTTGAACTGGTTCACTCACCCCTCTGGATCTCAGTGTCCTCGTCTGGAATTTGAATGACTGGGTATGACAGATTCTAAGGTCTCCTTTGTGTCCTTCCTAATCTTCGGTTCTGTAATTACAGCATCATTGCCTGGTGGGAAATGGATTCATTCTACCATTTTCCATTTTTCAGTGTGGATTTGGTGGTCGGAGTCTAGTCTTGCACTCCCGATTTCCTTCGTCACAGATGTCGTTATCAACAGTTACGTGCGAGAAGGTCTTTGCCGTCTTTCCCAAGTTACTAACGATCCCCCTTCCTCCCACATGACGCAGGGCTACCACCCGATGCCCCACGAAGTAGAGATCGCCCACACGAAGAAGTTGTTCCGGAGGAGGAGAAATGACCGAAGGTAGGAGAGACTCCGTCAAGAACTCTGGGCTTTCTGTCCTTGGCCAGCCGTCTGTAGCTCCGTCGGTTCTGGCCTGGGTTTCGCTTTCCCCAGTGGCCAGCTAATACCTGTGAGGTGAAGCAGGTGGGTTGGGTACCAGTTGGGAAGCAGGGGGTACACTTCTCTGGGCCGGCCCCGGGGGTGGGTCCCTTCAGGAGTCCAGGGCAGCACAGGTTATGCCCCCTTGGGAGGAGAAATGCTCTTTCCCCTGACCTTACCGTAACAATCGCAGTCCTCAAGGGACTGGGTCCCAGCTGACATATGTTCTGAGACATGGCCTCCAGGAGCTCACAATTCCAAGGGTTTCTGTCCCGCGTGGTGCTGGGCTCTGCTGTGACAAACGATATGCAGATCAGAAACTGCACATGCACCTGCTCTCTAGCACCCGGAGGCGCTCACTCACACTAAGGCAAAAACCAGGGCCTCCCTGCAGTTCAGAGTGCTGGGTGACAGCTAGGGGCCAGAAAACCTGCCACGAGGGGCGCCGGGGTGGCTCAGTCGGTTGAGCGTCTGACTCTTGATTTCGGCTCAGGTCATGATCTCACGGTTTGTGGGTTCGAGCCCCACGTCAGGCTTTGTGCTGACAGTCTGGAGCCTGCTTGGGATTCTCTTTCTCTCTCTCTCTCTCTCTCTAAATAAACTTAGAAAAGAAAAAGTGCCACGAGGCAGCCCTGGATACATAAGCAGCTGAGGCTAGGCGTCCCAGGAAGGCATATGCCTTAGTTTCCTTGCAGCCTCTGTCACATGGAAAGGTCTTCATGGTATATTTCAAATGGAAAACTCAATGTTTTGGGGTCTGTGGACATTTGTAATAAAGCCGCATTAGAGTAAATGTTTTTGTTTGAATATGCATATATTCCTTCTGGCTGGAAATGTAAAAAATAAAGGAAGGGAGGGAGTAAAAGAGAAGAAAGATGGGAAGGAGGAAGGAGAGAGCAAAAAGGCTTCTGCCTAGGGAACTAAAATGAGGTGTGTTCCTCTATGGGGAGTTTTTTCGTGGATAAAAGTGATGACCTGTGGTTTTACCTTTGATGAACACAGAATGTCGTCTGAGAGCCAAGGAATAGTCCAGCCCTCATCGCTTGCTAAGAAACTAGAGGGGCCTGTTTTCCTGTTATCCCTTGAAACTAAGGCTGTGGCTGACCAGGGTCCCCGGTGCTTCCCTCCACACGTGGGCCCTGACCGAGGAGTGCTGGGTGGTGGCCACAGCTCCGGGCGAATGGGGCACCGGGCACCCAGAGCTCATCATCAGCTGGTGCATTTGGTGGGTGTGAGGCCTTCGCAGAGGACAGTAAGCATACAACTGACTAGGAGGAAGGCCGTCTTGGCTTCGGCATCAGAACCACCAGGCACGTCACGTGGCTGCAGGAAAAGGGGAAACTGAGCCAGGAGAGTGGGACCAAGCCCTAGTCCAGGCTTGACCAGACCAGGGCAGGCTTATTTCACTGTGGGTGCTGCCTTTTTGCCGTAGCTGCTTCACAGAGGCTAATTCCTGGTTTCTGGCTTCCTGGCGGAGGGAAGAAGTAGGGAGCACCCCCTAAAAGGGGATTGGGGTTCTCTGGGGCCGGGAAGGGATCAGGGAGAACAGAGACTTGGTGGCCCTCTTCCCTGCCGCCCGGTCCCGAGTATGTGTGCGGGGGTGTGTGGAATCCCCAAGCTTCTGAATGAAGGGTCACCCCCTGCCCAGCTCCGCTCCTTCGGGCCCAGGCAGCGGCGGGCTGATGCTCAGCACCCGTGTCGGCCCCACCTCCGCTCGTGGGCCCGGTCGCCTCGCTCCGCAGCAACCCCCTCCCCCCGCCCTCGACAGTGGCAGGCCTCTGGAGAGCAGCGTGACCCGGGAACGTAGGAAGAGGAGAGTGACACACACACGCTGGGAAGCCGACCTTCCGCTGAGCCCCACTCGTGTTAAGAAACGTCTGGGTTAGGTCAGCACACCTCGCAAAGGATGTGGACCCGGGACAGGGTCCAAAGCGAGACACTAAAGATGATTAAAGGGATGGAAAGTATGTCCTGGGAGGAGAGGCTGACAGGACGAAGCAGGGGAAGAGCATGCATGCCAATAAAGTCATGAGAGATTTACACGGAGGGCCCGGAGCAGCTGCCTCACGTTCACAGGGACCGAAACCAGAGGGAGCTAGCCGGAATGGAAGAGGGTGTTCAGCTAGACCACACACAGACTCCAGGAGTAAACGTCTTGACCCTCAGAGGGCCCATCTGCGGGGTCAGGACGGCAGGGAGTGCCAGGTGGATTGTGTGGCGCCCTGCAGATTAGAGCGGGACGTCTGCGTTCTACCCCAGCTCCCGCGGGACGCGAGGTGGCCTGTGCCCCTGCTGCTGGTCACTTCCAGTTGTGGGAGTCTGAGGCGCGCGCCCCGGAATTCGACACCGGATGGGCATTCCGCCTCCTCCGTTCCCTCCCTCTGTGACCTGGGCAGTTGGCTCGTGCCCCTACTTCGTCTTCTGTAAAATGGGTCTGCTGAGTGGGAGGCTTGAACGATCTAACCCTTGCAAGGCCCCTGGAAACAGTCTTCGCGTCGGCCCCCTCTTGGGTCCGAGGTACGCGGGAACCACTGTAAGGAAAGGTGGGAAGCTGGCGGCAGCGAGGGTGGGCCGTCACCCGTGATCTCCCTCGTGAGCCCGGGGAGCTTTGCCCTGCATGCTCTCCAGGATCAGTTTCCTTCTCCTGCATCCGCTTCCCCCGGCAGACACGGAGGGAGGGTCCCTTCAGCGCAGCTGTCTGTGGACTCTGCTCCCACACTCCATGGGCTGCTGCGAGGCGCTCTGTGATTACAACTGAGTTGCGAATGTCTTGTCCTCATTTTGCAGAAAGCTCCAGAACGGCTCATGGGTTTCTTTTTTTTTTTTTTTCCCTTAAAAATGTTCCCCAAACTTAAAACAACTGGTAACCACTTGCCTCTTTGGGGACGCTACTCAAAGATGTTTGCTGATTTCAGAAAAAATTATGCATTTCATGCTATGAACGGACTAAATGAGCACTTCAAGCGTTCCTCAAAGAGCAACATGCCTCAGGTGCCCTGTCCCCACCCACGTTGGCCACCTGCTGCCTGGAGGAGGGCCTGCCAGCTTCCCCTCCCCGCCCCCCAGGCAACCCACCCCTGGCCACGGGTGCAGGCAGAGGAGCAGGCTCCCGGAGGGCTGAGTCTTGCCCACGCTGCTGACCTTGAGTGAGGTCTCACCTGCCGGGGGCGCAGGATTTTCTCCGCACCTCCTCCGCCCTGCTGCGTTTACAGAGATGAACAGACTGGGGCGATGAACAACTGTCAGGGTCTGCCCAGGAAACGGAGGAGGGTCCTTTGGATCAATGGTGGTAGACAGGAAGGCAAGGGAGCAAGATTGGGCGGAGGGAAAAGCTGAGTCTGGGTGGGGAGTTCTGGCCCTATGGGGGGGCGCTGAAGTTGAGGTGATTCAGAGCTGTCCCAAGACGGAGTGAAGGAGCAGGTCTGTAGCCCCCTGTCCGCTGGTCGTTGGATAGAATTGCCACAACTTTAGGCTGGCAGCTCTTATCACCCAGGGCAGTCTCTTTAGGGGCTGACAGCTCGGGGCGGGGGGCGGTGTCTGCTCCGGCACGTCCAGCAGCCGAAGGGGTTGAGTGCCCCGTTCCTGAAGGGGGGCCTGGGTGGCACATCACCCTGAATGCCCCAGTGAAGCAGTACCTGCCTCTCCTACTGGGATTGATGGAGGGGCGCTCCGTGCCACATCCCGTGCTCCAGAGAACACCAGAGAAGTGGCAGGCTTGGCCCCTGCTCTCCAGGGGCTTGCGCAACCCTCTTTGGCTGTTGAAGCCACCAGACCGCATGTAGAATCCGAGTGTCCAAAGAAAGGAGCCAGCAGGAGGTGACCGAGGAGTGCTTCCTGGAGGAGGTGGGCGTTGAAGTAGCCTGTGAGACACAAGGGGGATTTGGAAGGGAGACCGGAGGATATCGGGAGGGAAGGAACGGGAAAGGCGCAGCGGAATAGGTGCGGGAGCCAGAAGCCGCGCCACAAAGCTCCCTAGAGACAGAGGCAAGAGGGTGGTTCTTATGGCAGTCACCACCCCCAACGGAACTAAATTGAAGGGAAAGGCCGGAGCTCCTGGTTCCTGATGGGCCCTGGCCCGGGGTGCTACAAGTCTGTGTAGACACAGCACGCTCCAGAACCGGACCTCCTAACAGGGCAGGACAGCGAATGCAGGCACTGTCTTTCCGTCCGCACGCTGCCCTTGCAGCCGGGGAGACAAGAGAGCCGTTCTCCAACTTAATCTGTTTCATTAAGTGAGGTCTGAGAATGGTTAATTGACTCCATGTGCAAAGCAGATTTGGAAGGAAAAAGAAAAGAATGCCGTGGTCATCCAGCCAGTGTCGCATGGCCCTGCTGGGCGAGGGGCAGGAGAGCGAGCCGTCCCCACACTTCCGCATATGCCACCCCCTCCCTGGGTCCCCAGGTGGTGCAGTCGGGGCCGGCCGCATCCTGGACACCGCAGGGTGATTGGAGCCTGAATGCCCATGGCTGTGGCCTGGCGTCCTCTAATTGTAGGACCAGTTAAGACTCATTCCTTCTTCCCTTTCTCTGCCAACATGTGCCCCAACCCTCCCTGGGTGCCAGGCTCTTTCCCTAGGGACAGAGTTAGTGTCAGCCGTCAGATTTGATTTTGCAAGCTCTCTGTGACATCATCTAGGTCACTGATAAAAATGCACAGGACCTCTGGAGTTACTGGCAATGGATATATAACTTTCTAAATATCCTAAAATCCTGACATATGTAATTTAAAAGGATAGATTTTTGTTATAGAATTGGCATATCAATTAAAAAATTGTTTAGAGGAACTTAGAATCTATGAGATTCTTTTTTTTTTTCTAGTATGAAATTTATTGTCAAACTGGTTTCCATACAACACCCAGTGCTCATCCCAACAGGTGCCCTCCTCAATACCCATCCCAGGAAAGAGTGATGTGGCAAGCCTCTGGAAATACTCCTTGAATCTTGAATCTTGATGTGTTCAGGGTTCCCCAAATGTATCAGGCGAGTAACCCTTTCAAAAAAGGAAGTAAATTTGCTCTGGTTCGTGTGAATCTGTGCTAGCTATTGGCTACATCATTTCTTCCAAAACATCTGTTTGGGAGTCTCTTGGAGAGACATGATATCTATGCATTTTCTGCTTTTTGAAAATTGGAACTGTAAGCACACAGCTACAGCACTTTGTCTGTCCTCCAAGATTCCTCAGACGTGTGCCGGGACCCCTTAGGACCTCAGTAAAGCATTCTCTTTTCCTGAGCAATACCACTCCATCCCTTGGGCAAGAAGATGAGAATTCAGAGCACCTGTCACTGCCCCCCCCCACCCGCCACCTATAGGCCCTGGACATCGTATGGACACTCCAGCAGGGTCTGCCTCTCCTGGCCCAGCACTTAACCTCCGACAGAAAGCAAACCTTTCTTTCAGCTGTGCCCTTAATTTTACATCATTAACCCTGTCAGCAACCCCATGCTTCCCTCCTCCCTCTCACTCAGAATATGAAATTATAATTTTAGAACCCTCACTAATCCCCCTGTGGCCCCCTCTGCGACACATTCTGATGACTACCCCATGCTTTGATGGTCATCACTGGCTACGGGCAACCTCTCATTCCATTCTGGAATCACTGATCCCTCCTCCTTCTCACTTCTAGGCTCACAGGCAAGGACCCTGGGGGTTCCCTGGGCCTCTTTAACCCCCTTTCCTTCCGGCCAGGAACAGATCAGGAATTAACTAGTTCAGATCCCTGGATCTGTCCATCAGCTCGCGAGTTGTTAAGTTAGCCCGTTTGGAAGTACCATCAGTCCTCGTTACTTGTGGATTCCATATTTGCCAATTTGCCTACTTGCTAAAATTTATTTGTAACCTCAAAATCAATGTTCAGTGGTCCTTTCAAGGTCATTCATGGGCATGCCCGGGGTGGGGAGAAATTTGAGTGGCCGAACATGCACGTTCCCAGCTGGTGTCAGACGAGGAGATGCTTTTCACGATCTCTTTCGCGCCACGATTTTCACATTTGTGTGCTTTTGCTGTTTAAAATGCCTAGATACTGACATGCTATCTAGGGTTCCTAAGGGCAAGAAGGCTGTGATGTGCCTCATGGAGAAAAATCCGAGTGTTAGATAAGTGTCATTCAGGCACAAGTTATATATAGTCAGGATACCTACGGTACATTTTCATGATTGATAGAGTGCTGTTGCCGTGAGTTCACAATTAATGAACCAACAATGCATATTAAGTAAGGTGTCTTTAGGCAGAAACGGATAATATAAGGTGTATGTATTGACTGATTGGAGAAAATGTTGTGGCCAGAGGCTTGTAGGAACCTAACCCTGTGTTTCCCTTGGGAATAACCGTCCGGTATTCCCTAATTCAGTGTTTGCGGGACTTTGTAGAGCTTAACTACAGTGGATAATGAGAATCAACGATGCTCGCTCTTTAAAGCAGGGTAGAGAGGTGCCCAAGGTAAAGGAATAGGTTGTGAGTGATGGGATTTCAGACCTGAGTAATTTATCTTGTTTGTCCGGTGGTGGGAGAGCTGGGGGCAAGAGAAGGGAGGATCAGGAGACCCTTCCTCCCCTGGTCGTCACCTGGCTTGGGTTTCACTGAGGGGATCTCTGTTTCCTTCGCCCCATCCGGGGATGACACCATCCCTGAAGCCCCCCAGACTGCTCAGCCCTGCGGTGACCATCAGCATCATCCTGTCATCAGGAGCCCAGGGGACGGCGAGACAGATCACACTGCCATCGCCTGAGGTTTGTCTTTATATCCCAGCAAGGAAATTGCCCTCATTAAGTCTCTGCTAAAGATAGATAAGAAAATGGGACAGGCAAACCCCCACCTGGCAGGCAGCCCTGTCAGATTCTAAGCAAAATGAGTCAGATAGGAATTATTTTTAGGCTCTGTCTCCTCCTCCCCCACGCCCACCCCCAAGCAGGCGCTCTTGGAAAGAACAGCTCATTTCTTGAAGCCAGATGTCCATGTCTGTGTCCAACTGACGTGAGAGCCCTGATAGGCCTGGAGAAGACCCCGGCCTTTGTACAAACCACAATGGCCAGGTCATCCTTTGGACACAGCAGCCACCTCGCTCGGCGTTCCTGGGAAGAACAGGCCGTGAGGGGGCCCCGGGAAGGCTGGCCCGCGACTCACCTAAGAGCGATGCTCCTTCCCAGGATGCCCTTGCTCGCCCCTTTCCCGGCACATGCCGCCCGCTCAGGATCTGCTCTATGCATCGTACTTCGTGGGAAAGAAAACAAGGCCCTGGGGCCCCTCTCCCAGGGAAGGACCAGCATGTCCCCTGGGCCAGGCACCCGCATCCGTGGGAGGGCCCTTTTGTGCATTTTGACAGAGCTCCCGGGTGCCGGGCCCCCCGGCAGTGGGCATCTCCTAGTCTGTGCCCACTCTGGGAAGCTGAGCATTGCCCTTGTTTGCTGTCTTCCCCTTTTTCCAGCAGATAGGATTTGTGCAGACCCCATAGACCCTAGACAGCCAAGGAGAGTGACCTGGAGGTGAGGGATCTAACTGGAGTGGAAGCAGGGGCCCGTGCCCACCGGCCTGGAGAGCAGGAGGGTTGCTGAGTAGGAAACTAGCTGAGAGAGAGAAATGCCATCGTCACCGGGTCTGTGCCTGGGACAGAGGGTAGAGCGGGTACCCCAGGAGACAGCCTCCCGAGCTGGTTCAGTTACCCCTCCTCAGTAGTCTCAGGCTCTGTTTCTTCAGTGTTGGGCATTTGGGAGTTGGCTCACAGATGTTGACCCCTGGTCCTTCCCCAGGAACTCCAAGGACCCCAAGTAACCGGGCCCCTGGCACGGAGTCCACAGGGCCTTGCCTGGGAGTGGGGGGCATGGTGGGCGGTCCACCTGCACAGCCTCCCTTGGCTTCAAGACTAGCTCATCCCTCACCAGGTAGGGGATCTTAAGGGGATACGGACCTGCACCAAGCCTTCTCGTTCTTCTTGTTGTCACAAGGACATTGATGCCTGCAGAAGTGCCATCAGATGACATCGATGGCAGGTATTCAAGAAGTTCCAGAGGCCATAACCAGTGCCCCTTACATCTTCAACCCAACCCATGTGCCCTTTCCAGAAGGTTCCAGAAAGGCAGGCCCTATCTGCTCCGCCTGTGTACATCTTTCAGGACCAAATCTGGTGTGGGTTGGTACCCCAGGTACCCTGCATGCCTGGCTGAGTCCCCATACTCCCAGAGATGAGATACAGCCTGGGACCACCTTACTCGGAAGGCAGGCTGTGTCTCCCATTGGGTCTAGGGCCTTTGTGCCAGACCCACGGACAAGCCCAGCCCACCCTCCGTCCTCTGGAAGTCACTCAGCGGTTTAATAAGCACTTCCAGAATGCTCACCATGTTCGGGATACACTGAGCCCTTTACAGAATATCGCTCATAGAGTCTTGCCACAACCTTAGAAAGGAGATACTGTTTTTATTTCCATTTTACAGATGCGGAAAGTAACTTGCAAACTTGCACAGAGAAGTGAAGTAACTTGCCCAAAGTCGCAGAGCTGGGGAAGACTGCAAACCCAAGCAGTGTGGCTTCAGAGCCCGTGTCCCCAACCGGTTCTGTGCAGAAGACTCCTGTCTGTCCCCTCCTTGGCACGCTCAGTCTCCCTCTTTGGGCCCTTCACTGCCTTCCATACGCCACCCCCCCCCCCAATTAACTCTTGTGGGGGTGAGGTGGACAGCATGGGGCTGCTGTTTTCAAATGGACTGAGTGGGGAGCTAGTGCATATTCCAAAGGAATGAGTGAATGGGCAGGTTTCAAACGAGACCTACCCGACAGAGTCCCTCACCTTCTGCCTCCTGCACCCCAGCACCCACTCCGTCACACCTGTAGATCCCTTCCCCGGCTCAGATGATTCACGCATGGGCATATTTAGGAAGGCCCTGCAGTAGCCTGGAGCTTTCCCAGGTTGTGGGGGCCCCACCCAGTGAGGAACTGGAGGAGGGGTGGCGTGAGTTCTAGAATGGTGGGCAGCTCTCAGGGGAGGGCGGTCTGGCCGGGAGCACCTCCTCCCGTCCCCCCCACCCCTGTCCCAGGGGGATGAGCCCAGAGCACGAGGGTGCCTCCCACTCCCCAGGGCTTCCCAGCAGGGACAGGGGCACAGGTTTTAAAAATACCAGGGAGCCTTCCTGCCTGATCAGCACTTACCCTGGGCTCCAGGGGTTATTTCTGAGTCTTCCCGGTAATTCAAGTTTAGCCATTTATTCCAATGCGTGTGTTGGGGGGGAAGCCAAGGTGGCCTCTATTATGGTTTGGAGTATCCTGGGGGGACCCTGGTGTCCAGAAGTGACGCAGGGTCTCAATTAGGCAAGCCGTCAGCAAACAGAATTAAAAAAACTCAAGATAGGCCCTTGGGTCCTCGGGGGTGATGCCTGTGCTTAGTCCCCATGAGGGAAATGAAGGCCGAGGTGTCCCCTGTCCCCCGCGTGCCCGGGGTCCTCTCTCAAGTGGCATCCGCAGGGATCTCAGCGCCCTTCCAAATGCAGAATGGATGGAGCGGCCGGTTCTTTCCAAGTAGCCCTGGACAGACAGACAGACGGAGAAACGGACAGCCGAGCCCCAGGAGCAGACGGGCCCAGAGCCATGGCACGCTCTGTGGGTCCAGCTGTAAATGGACACAAACTTACCAGCAGCTCACGGGGAGCCCCCAGCACATTAACACCTCAGCAGTGTGGGGCAGAATTATTGAATCTTCCCAACAACCCCCGGGAGGAACTAGTTTTTATTTGCCTTTTCAGAGCAGCGAAGTAACCGGACAGCATGTAACCTTCCCAATAGACCTTTAGAACCCGCTACCCGTGCCAGCCATACCCGCCCTCTGCCCCTCCACTCCCTGAGACATGCCCCCCTACCTGCCCTCCGCCCGCCCCCGCCTCCCTCCTGTCACGCGGCCCCCGCTGTGCTCCCCGTCTGGTCCGCGTAGGACCCCTCCCGCCTGACTTCCGCCCTTGCCGGCTCCCTTCCATTCTACAGATTCCACCTGCCCCACGCTGCACCCTGCAAGCTCTTTTTAGGCCTCTCCAAACCTCTTCCCCGGCCTTCCCCACGGAGGAAGGCCTGGCACACACACCCAGAAAGCCCTGCTCGCCTCAGTCAAGTCCCCTGGCTCACCTGGAACAGGAGAGGCAGCTGAGAGATTCGGGGGCGGGCGGGAGGCCCCGGAACGTGCAGGATGCTGGCTCAGTTGCGAGCCCCCCCATCCTGAGCCACCCCTCCTGGTGAACAGGTGAGCCCGGAACAACAGCGGCCACCCCAGGGCTGCGTTATCCACAGTTACACCCTCCCTCGGGAATCCAGCAGCCCTCAAGTTGTCTTCAGACTCTGTCTTTTCGGCCTATTTTAGGCTTTCTGTTTGCCGGGCCTGGCACTGAACTTCGCGGAACATGTATGCGGACCCAAAACAAAGATGAGGAGTGTTTTGAGGAAGAAAAAAATATGATACGGGGCTGTGTGTGTGTTTGTTCCGTCTGGTGGCCCAGTGGCCATAGTAAACATGTTCCAGACTGGCTCAGTGCTTCAGGGAGCAGCAGATGGCACAGGCTTGTCACCTTGAGCGGGAAACCTGGTGCCTTTGAACCATGAGCTGCAGCCATGGGTCAGGGAGGCAGAGCGGGGATCAGGGTGGAGCAGGCAGAGGAAAGGATTCTGACTTCGCCCTGATGTTCTGGAAGGCTGGAGATGCTCGGTCAGGAGTAGGGTAGAGAGGTGATCATCAGGATGTCTCCAAGCAGGGCCCACGAAAGCCAGCTCCCTCCGAAGGCAACCCTGTGCCCTCAGGGGAGTCTCGGGCACCCTTTCCCCACTGAAGCTTTACTATATTTTTACTGTGGCTTTTCTTCTAACACAGTCGGGGGAAACCGTCTCTACCCCTTCGTCCACCCCACCTCCCACTATTCCCAAACAGCTCCCGTAGCCCGGATTTACTGCTTTTGCACCCCATCTTGTGAACCGGGGTATCAGGGGTCGATCTGGCCTTCACGGGTAACAGGCCCGGTTGCCTTGCATTTTCTCTGAGTTAAATGAATGATCTCGTGCTAAGTGTTTCCAGCACACTGAGAGACCAGTACAGGGTGGGGAGGGAGGGAGGCAGGGGGGGTAGAAGGGTTGTATTTTCTGAAGAGAGGATTTTGAGATGCTGAAAGCCTGAAACCATCCCCCTTTAGGCAAACGTCCCCTTTGTCTCTACCTCTGTTCGCAATCGCGTAACATGAGCCACTGCAGCCAAAATGGGTGAGTGTGCAAAGTTCACCAGGCTTGGTTTGGGTCTCGTTGCGAGATGTGGAGCCTCAGAGGCATTGTTTCACCTCTCTGGGGCATGATTCTCATGTGCGACATGGGACATCTACCTTCTAAGGCTGTTTTGCAGTTCAAATGAGACAATGCCTCGAAAGCAGGTAAAATGTCAAGGGCTGTGCAAACATGAAGGTTTCAGCCGTCTGTGTTGTGTTTGTAGTGCACGCACGTCGGTGTGCATGGTTGTGTGTGTGTGACTGCTTTCGGGACTCCACCGGTTACCATTTCCAATGGTAGTTTGCTGGAAATGCAGTGTGGCCTGGACGTTTCTATTGGTTATCCCTCGCTGTGTAACAAACTACTCCAACAAGCAGAGCTTAAACAACAAGCATCTCTTGTCTCACGCAGTCTCCAAGGGTCAGGAATCCAGGAGCAGCTTAATTGGGTGGTTCTGGCTCAGAGTGTCTCTTGAGATTGCAGTCAAGCTGTTGGCGGGGATGGTGATCATCTGAAAACCTGATTCAGACGGGATTGGAAGGTCCACGTCCAAGCCGGAAGCTTCATTTCCTCGCAATGTGGGCCTCTCTGTAGGGTGCTCATGACAGAATGAGTGATCTGAGAGCGAGAGAGAGAGAGAGAGAGAGAGAGAGAGAAATAAGCTGTCATGTTTTTTACAACCTAATCTCAAGAGTGACCTACCATCCCTTCTGGCATATTCTGTTGGTCACACAGACTAACCCTCGTGCAGTGTGGGAAAGACTGTATGAGAACGTGAATACCAGGAGATGAGGACCATGGGGTGGGGGTGCATTTTTATCTGTTTCTAGTTCCTTTCTGTGTCATCGCCTCCCCCCAGCCCCCACTTTAAATGACCTAGTAAAATCCACCAATGGCTTTGAATAGGTTGAGGTGTTTTGAGTTTTCTCTTTTCTGGTTCAACTTCAAATCGTTCAACAATGCCTTCCTTATCTTCTCCTCTTTTCTTCCGTCCTCCCTGTCCATGGCTCCTCTGTGTGGTGGAATATGAGTGAGTATTTCCTACCTAGAGAGGGTATGAAGCCAAAGGATGCTGTTCTCTGAGCTGTGGAACATACCTGTCCTCCAGGGAGTCCAGCAGGTAGTTCCAGGAAAAGAGAACTTTCCAAGATACACACACACACACACACACACACACTCATACTCACCCATATACTGATTTTCCCTTAAACTCTATCATCTCAATGATCATAAAAGGTTGGGCTTTCAGTGAAAGCATACTGAAATGCTTGAATCTGTTAGACACTGACAGGGAAGGCTTCCTTGGGTAGGAGAGAAAAGAATACAAATATTAACAACCCAAGTAGAGATGTCTTACACAGTGTTCCTCCTGACATCCCCCCAGCAGGCCTGAGAGACAGATCACACACACACACACACACACACACACACACACACACACACACACAAGCATCCCCATCATGACAGTGATCTAGGGACTCAGAGAGGCCACATGGTTTCCTCCAGAGTTTGTGGAAACCAGTAGGAATATCCAGACTCCCTTCTACAGGGTTCTGTCACATTAGCCCTGCACAGGGAGACACGTGCTTCTTTTCTACCCACTCCAGAGGAAAAGGTGATTTGGAGTTGTCTGCCCGTCTGGGTGCGGAGTGTTCTGCCTGGGAGGGTCGGCCAGATATTGGAGGGGTTCAGAATCGTGGGGGGAGGGGAGATATCCCTCAGAACCGGGAACGTTTAGGCGGGCGTGATGACAGGCTGTGAGGGAACAGTGGTGACAGGCGGAAGGGGACCCTCGGTCGTCTGCCCCTTCCAGTCCATGCAGGCACTTTTCCCCTCCATTCGGAAGGCATCATCAGAAGTACCTTGGGACGCTCTGGCTCCAGATAGAGTCATGGAATGAAGTGATAATACGCCCTTTTTGACCAGAGCTGTGCTGTCCAGTACGGTATCTACAGTTTAAGTTCATTAGAATGAAGCAAATTAAAGTTTGTCCTTTGGTCACACTGGCCACTTGTCAGGTGCTCACTAGTTACACGCAGATGATGGTTACCACGTGGGACAGTGCAGATAGAGAATGTCTCCATCCTTGCAGATAGTTCTGCTAGATAGTCCTCCTCTGCAGAAACCCTCCTGGGCCCCAGAGAGTCAGGCAGGGGGTGGCTGGAGGGGAAGAGAGACGGCTGGGGTAGAACAGTCTGAGGGTCTGGGCAGGGAGAAGTGGCCTAAAGAGCAGAAGGAAGAAACTGAGAAAGAGAAGGAGGTGCTCACTGAGCACACATGGCCCCCGGGGGTGGGGGGGTGCTCAGGAAGGGGTAACTCCTCTTTGAGCTGGGTCTGGTGACAAGGAACATTGCTGGGGTTCCAAAGCTTGCAAGGGCCACTTCCTCCAGATCTTTGCTCAGAAGCATGACTGGAGGCAGACAGATGCTAGCCCTGGGGAACGGCGTTCGGGCCCTCTCTGTGCACCAAAGGACCCTTGAGAGCCGAGAAGCTTCCCCCAGACCTGATAGGGACATCACTGTGGGGTGACCCAGGGAGCCCCAACCTTGGGTGACCCAGGGCACATACTGAAAGTAATGGAGAAGGGAGGGCTCGCCGTCCCCCTACCTGCCATTGGCTCCTTTGTCAACACTCCCTGCCCTCTATGCTTGAGTGGAACTCCGTTAACCCTCTCGTTCCTGGAGAACTTCATGCACAAACCACGTCTCCAACCAGGTCTTCCCCAGGATCAGCTCAGGGCACCAGACAAGGGTTTGGTTTCGTTTTGGTAGCCGAGGGAGTATCCAGATGGATGAAGTGTCTTCAGACGCGATCTTGTGTGGAAAATAAACACATAAACCAATAGAAGACCTCCTTAGTTTTGATCAGGTTGGGGCCAGAATCCCAACTGTCCCACCCACCCGTGTCCCTTTGTCCCCGCAATTTTTTTCAAGTTTATTTTTTTTTTATTTGTTTTGAAAGAAAGTCTGAGTGGGGGAGGGGCAGAGAGCGAGAGTAGAGAGCAAGAATCCCAAGCAGGCTCTTCTCTGTCGGGGTGGAGCCCAGTTCACCCAACGTGGGGCTTGAACTCACCAACCGTGAGATCATGACCTGAGCCGAAGTCAGACACTTAACCAACTGAGCTCACCCAGGCACCCCTGTCCCCGCTCCTGTAAAGTAGTTATGGAAGCCACTCCTTAGGGAGTGCCCCCCCGCTCCCCGTGCTGGGCATCCCGTCTGGATCAGGGGTCACCAAACTTATCCCATAAAAGACCAGATAGTAAAACAAACTGTATTCACAGAAACAGATGGTGGGGGATTTGGCCCAGAGGCCAGTGTTTGCAAATCCCTGATCTAGATTATCACAAATCCTCCAACAAACCCAAAGAGAAGAAAATTTGTTTCTGCTGTACAGCTGAACAAGTGAAATCACCATACTCACTCTGTTCTCCCATGTTTCCTGGGGCAAACCCAGGCCTGCCTGGCCAGAGTTCACATCCCCTGTCCTTCCTCCCTGCTGGGGATTAGTGCCTGCCCAGGGTCCCTCCCCAGGACAGAGATAGCAAGAAAGCCAGAAGAGAGGTCCAGGGGGTACCAGGCTGTCTTTCCCCATTTCCCAGCATGCACTAGTCCTTGAACACGGCGCTAGATGTGAGAGATGAACCTCTCAGGGCTAGTCTGCTGGCTGGATGCTTGAGCTTGGTCTGATTAGCCTCACAAACCCTGTTGGCTCCTTGCCCCAGAGCAGGCAAAGGTCCCCACGGATGCATTTTGACGTGGACGCTGCAGAAAACCTAGCCAAATGCTGTGGTGGGAGACCTCAGGACGCAGGGTACCTGAGAATAGCCAGTGACACCTAATGGGTAGAACTTGGAAGGCTCTAGGAAAACTAGAAGTCGCAAGTCCCTGCTCCCTGAAGTTGTTAAGGCAGGAGCCAAAGAGGCAGAGGTGGAAGGGGAGGAAGGGCTGACCGTGTGGGACAACACAGCCAGGACAGGTCTTGCCTCAGCGATGGGGCTGGCCAGCCCAGACCCACACCCACCAAGGGGCAGCCACAGCCTCCAGCATCCCCCTGGAGAAGCCTGCTGCACAGCCACCCCCTCCAGCGGGGCCCCTTCTCCTAAGCCCACGGCCTAGAGCTAACACAGCAGCCCAAAGCGTCTTCAGGCTAAGAGGGGTCTCTTGATCTTGGTGACCCATCCTTGACCAGCCCTTTCTGGACTGGTCTTCTCATTTACTCTCTGGAGTTCCTTTGGATCACAGCAGTGCCTCTTTCGGAGACGAGCATGGCCCAGCCAGTCAACGCTGTCCCTTACGTGCCCTCCACACCACTCCAGCCATGCCGCTGAGGGACAGAGCTTCCCAGCACCCTGCCAGGGTCTCCATCCAGACTGTAGGCAAGAGGAGGCACTCACGAATGTAACCAGCCGTGTGGGGGCATTAGTCCCCTCTGTGCCCTCAGCAGAGGCATGGTGGGCTCTCCCTTGATGTTCGATCTACACATGAATAATCCTAGTGTGAAAAAATGCTATTCTGAGAGGTGCTGGGGATTTGCCGCCTGGACTTCCTTCATTAGCATATGCCTTCTTTGGGTTAAAAATCCACATTTCCTGAGTTCCCTACAAGGTGTAGCTGCCCTCCTGGGAGAAGCAGATCCCCTCACCCAGCCTGAGTGGTTGAGGCAGGACCAGCTGGGCTCTCGGCCAGCCACTCTTCTCCCGGGGGAGCCTGCTGAGCTCGGGGTCAGGAATCTTGCCCAAGCCCCAGGGAGCGCCTGCAGTCGGGAGGGGTGACAGGGACGCGGGTGGCCTGGCAAGAATCTCTGGCTGCCGGAGAGGGAGCGCACCAGCTTTGGTGAAGGACTTCTAAGGCGGGTATTTAGAACGTGTGCCGGGGGATGAGCTGGTCCATCCCACCACAGAGCAATAGGAGTGTTGAGGAGGAAGAAGATTCCCTGAGTCTGCCCAAGGTTTTTCATTTTGCAGGAGCAGGAATGTGAAAGAAGTCTCCTTCAGGCCATGCCTGCAGGGACCCTGCTAAGCCAGCAGGCCCCCAGCCCACCTCAGATCGCCCTGAGTACCCCTCCAGCCCCTTCCCCTCAGAAATCACAGCTAGCCCATCCCTTCTCCACGTCTCTCAGGGCTGGGTCTCAGAGGTAAGCTTCTCCTCAGTAAAGGGCTACTCCCCACCCTGAGACACCCCTGTGCGTTAGCAGTGGTCTTAATTCTGATGGAAGTGGATGGCCATCCACTAAACGGGATATCTGGGGATAGAGTGGCCATCTCCCCAAGGCAGGGTTAGCTCTCAGCAAGACCATTAGGGATGTTGGGTTCTTCAAATTCCACAGATGCTGCCCCACGAGCCCTGGCTCGTATCTAACAGGGGACAGGCCAGCCTAGAAGGGAGGGGCTCATATCCAACAGGGGACAGGCCAGGCTGGAAGGGAGGCTTAAGGCCCCATCCCCCTCCCCAAGGCCAGGAGTTGGGGGGACCTTCAAGGCTGCTCCTTCTCCTGGCAAAGACTGCCCACGAAAATAGGTCAGGGCTGCCCCCGCCCTCGCCTTGAGCATTGCTGTGGTCAAAGAGATGATGTCAGATTAGCTACATTAAAATGATTCCATACCCAGGATTCATTTACCTCCTGTTTATCATCAGGGCAGCATTTTAGGGGAGAGAAGAAAGTTTTCTTCCAGAGGCAAAAGTACTTTCCATTGTTGGCCTCACCCGCCTCGTGATCCCCAGATGGTGGGAGCAGTGCATGGCACCATTACCCTTACAGGGAGATGAACAGGACCCAGAAAAGGGGACTTTGGTCCGGAAGAGAGGGTCTGCTAGGTGCCTCTTGCCGGCCTACGTCTGCACCAAGCATGCGAGTTTACAATCTAGTTGGAGACGGAAGATTGAGATAGGCTGAACAGGGGCGCCTGGCTGGCTGAGTCGGTAGAGCATGCAACTCTTGATCTTAGGGTTGTGAGTTCAAGCCCCACGTTGGGTGTAGAGATTACTTTAAAAAAAAAAAAAAAAGATATGCTGAACAATTCACTTTGTAATGTGTTGTGTGTGCGCATCTATATGTCTACGCACGGGTCCATATATGGTGTGCCTATATGTGCAGGTACATGCGTATAAATGTGTGCATGGTGTTTGTGTGCATGCGTGTGTGGATATGCCTGTGTGTGTGTGTGTGTGTGTGTGTGTGTGTGTGTGTGTAATAGTGCGATATAGGACATAAGCCCTCGGGCTTCAGAAAAAGGAAAGAGTTCTGGGGTTTAATGCAGGAGCCAAGAAGGCTTCCTGGAGGAAGCGGAATGTCATCGGTCCCTTCAGCGGGGCCAGGCAGAAGGGAGCGCATTCCTGGCAAGTGAGCAGAGGCAAAAGTCCTGATGGCCCCTGCCTGGGGTGGCATTCAGGGACGGGGGGGAGTCTGACCTGACTGCAAAGGACACCACTGAAGTTGAGGGCAAGGCAGGGAGGTGGGCCCTCCGCGGAGAAGACCCAGCACACCAGGTTCCAGTTGCATCTGTGGTATGTTGCATATAGATGTCCAGGCAGCGAGTCTAGGAGAGGACGTCCCTGGAGGGGGACAACAGGTGCCAAGGCACATGGTCGGAAGGCAGGAGGCATACGGAGGGTGGTTCTGAGGACGAAGTTCATGGTGGAGAGAAGAAGGAGTTGAGATTGGGTGCTGGAGCAAGAGAGGTGTTGACAGGTGAGGAGAGGGCACCTAACAACAGATTCTCTATCTCCTGGTACCCAAGGTGCCCAGTTCCCCTCCTTTGAGGCTGAGGTCTGCAGAGTGCCGGCTGGCGATTAAGTTTCCCCATCAAGATAATTTGTGCTGAAAACGTCTACTCAGCGGTGCTCAGGTCCACTTAGAAGGGGTAGGTGCTCCCGTTCCATGCGCTGTCCTCTCTAGGAGATCCAGCCCATGTATCTGGGGCCGGAACAGGACACACCTCATGCGTGCTTGCGGAGGGGAGAACGGACGGTCCCGGTGGGGAAGGCTGGGCTGCTTGTTCTCCTGTATGTCAGCGGAAGCGGAGGAGTTGGAAAGGGCACGCCAGGGTGGTCCGGTGGTTAGGATGGACTCATTCCTGGGAATGGTTGCCACGAAGCCTTTCCCCAGCTTCTCCAGAGCGGCAACTGTTCCTTCCCGGAGTGTTACGAAAACCTGCAATTACCAAGCTGCCCCTGGGTGGGGGCGTTCAGACCTCCTCGTCTTTCTTCCAAGATACACTGAGTCAGGACCTGGTCAGTGCAGAAAGCGGATTCCTCTCCCATGTTCCTTTCCGCACAGCCCCGCGGGCTGTGGTTAATGAGCTGGGTGATTGTGGAGCTGCCATCTGGGATCTGAAAGGTGAAGGGCATGGATGGATGCCCGTGCCTCTCCGGGCTCTGCAGGCAGCTGTCCGCCTGCTCTCGGCATGCTCCGGGGCCACCCGGCCGATCCCACCGCGTCCCCGGGGTTTGGGGCCCTCCCTGCCTGTAGCTGCAGTGAGCGGAAGCCAGAGCTGTGGACGGGAGGTGGGACAGGAGGTTAAGCTGGAGCCCGCTGGGCACAGCTTCGTGGGAAGCCCCACCCAGGCTGCCACTTTGGGACGGCTCATAGTTTTTGCTCTTTCTATTTCTTCCAGTGATTTTTTTTTCTTTTTGGCGTATTTCTTTCCTGGCCTCTTGCCTTTGCCTGTGTGAGTTGTGTTTGGGAGTGTGGGGAGAGAAGGAAAAACATAAAGGGTGGGTGGCTCCAGATCTGAAATTCTCTCCATGGAAGAAAGAATAAATGCAATGCTTGTGCTGCAGAAGCTTTCTAGATCTGCACCACCATGGCCAGTGAGGCTTCCCTCCTAGGGAAGGCGGCACCGGCCCAGCCTCAGGTAGGAAGAGCGGACGAGCTTCCGGGTAGGCCTGCCGGCCGTGGGGGCTCGGCCTCTGTATTCCTGGGGGAGCATTCAGCCCTCTGCCATCCTGACCGGTTGCCCGGTCACCTGCTATTATTCCACTCAGAGTCTGGCATCTGTGAACTCCCTGGAGCCATACTGCCCAGCTGGCTCTCCCTGCTGACCCCCTGCTTTGTAAGCGCACTCCTCCCTCCTGCTTACAGCTCTGTCTCCGTGATCCAGCCCGTGGCTCCAAGTCACCCACGTGCAGAAAAGCCAGTGATGGGGCCGAGGCAGTAACGTGACGAAACTCTTGTCTGCGCCTTCCCAGGAGATGGCTTTGCCAGGAGCAGGCTCAGGTCAGCCTCTGCCTATCCTCTGAGAGAACCGGACTGTCCACTCCAAGAGCCCTGGAGAATCTGTTCTTCCTCATTTTGCAGCAAGAGCAGGGCTCCCCAAGGTCAAACACTTGACGTTGGCAGAGCTGGACTATCACCTGGGTCCCCAGCTCCCTTCCTCATACTTCTCCTAGCATATTACAACGTCCCGCTGTGCCTATTGTAAGAATCGGAGAGTTCTAGAAGCTCAAAACAGGAAGAGACCACAGAGTCTCTTGTGAACGACTACACGTGGAATCCTAGGGACGGTTTGCCCCTGCCCCAGAAGCGGTGGTATTGCTCGAATTGAACCACCATGGTACAGACATTTCTGAAAGGCAATAAAAATGTGGGGGGGGGAAACGGCCTCCTGAAAACAAAAGGTAGAGAGAAATGAATGACCTTAAATAATAGGGAAAAAGTAGGGGAAAAAAGAAAGTGAAAAAAGTAAACGTAGTACGCTTGCGTTTCTCGCTGAAAAGGCCTGAATATACAAGTGTGTATTCATATTCGCTTATATCAAAGAGAGTGAATGGATGGACAAACCGTAAAACCAACAAAAGGAGTGTTTTCAGAGGCAAAAGGAGGAGAGAAGTAGAAGCTGGTTCCTTATTTTGCAGACTGGACTTGGAACGGAGTCAATAGTTTCCAGCGTTATAACTAAAAATTAAACTGCAATAAAAATAAACCTTGCTGCTGAGCCCGAGAGAGTATGCATGCTGCCTGAGCCAGCATATCCGGCCAGCGCCTTGGGCAGCCGTGTCCGTGAGCTGCAGGCTCCCGGACCCTCCAAGCCTCCTCGGCATCTTGGAGCGGGTGTCTAATAAACTTCTCAAACTCAGCGTATCCGCGAGTGAGCTTCTGCCCTCCCCCCAGTCTCCCTGCCTCGGGTGACACAGCTCCATCCTGGCAGCATCGGAGGCCACATACCTTGCAGACATCCCGGACTTCTCTCCTCCTACCTACGCGTCACGCATTTGCAATTCCCGCCTGTCCTACCTTCAGAACCAATCTAGAATTCACCCACCTCCTACCATCTCTGCTCCTGCCCCTCTGGCCCAGGGCATCATTGGCTCTCACCTGGATTATTCTTATAATCTCATTGGTCTCCCAAATTCTGCATTTTTAGGTGTCATTTCTTTGTTAAGAATCCTCCAGGAGATCCCCATTTCACATAGAGTAAGGACCAGAATCCTCTCGGTGGTCTACAAGGACCCAGATGACCTGGTTCCCCTGACCTCTGACCTCATCATCTACCACCCCCCTCACACTGCACACTCCAGCGACCCGTGGCCCTCGGGGGGGCTTTGAGCATGGCAGCAAGGTCCTACCTCAGGGCCTTTGCATTTGCTGTCCCCACTGCCTGGATTGCTCCTCTCCCAGATATTTGCATGACCTCACCTCTTTGCCCAGTGGCACCATTTTGGTGAGCCCCGGCTTACCCACTCTCTCTAAAGGTGCAACCTCGTGCATATATGTTTCCGTCACACCCCAGCACCCCAGTCCTCCTCCCTGGCTTCATATTCTCCGTAGAACTTAACACCTTCTACTGCTCTGCATGATGCATTTCTTCCATTTGTTATCTGTTTCTCCCCACCAGAAGATGAGCTCCACAAGAGCAGGGCTTTTTGTCAAATTGCTCCCAACCGTATCCCCAGCACCTGGCGTATAGTAGATCCTCAGTAAATACTGAGTAAGGAAGGCAAGGAGGTAGCCAGCCTGCCCTAGGTTACTTACTCTGTCCCCTCGGGCCTTTTAGCAGTTCCGTTAAAGTCCTGCCAGTTCTGGAGTACCTCCCCTCCTGTAGGTCTCCCTGCCGTGACCCAGAAATAAGTCTGTCGGACAAACCAAGAGAGACTAGCATCAGCGCCCAGATTTCAAGCGGAAAGAAATGCACTTTCCAGCATCCACTCTGGGCCCTTTGTTAGGAAGGCTCACGCCTGGATCACTGAGCAGCAGCTGGCGGACGGACAGTGGTGATGGACGTTCAGCCTCAGGCAAGACCCTAGGGGATGGGTCATGGTGGCCCATGTGCGGAGCCCTCTTGGGACGTGAAGTTCAGTTCAAGCCAAATCATCACAAACCAGGATCCTTGACGTGTCATTTAGGTGCTTCCTCTGCATGGCGCCTGGTCATTGGTGGGTCTTGAGTGTGTGGGGTGCTGGCCGTACCTTCCTGACTCGACCTCCGGTGTCAGGTGAGGGCTGGGCACTCCCAGATGTTACCCACCCTGTGTCCTCTTTACTCAGGTCATGCCAGTATGGTAGGAAGAGCACTGGGCTGGGAGTCAAGGCCTAGGTAGACCATCCCTTTCCCTAAGTCAGTGCAGGAGCTCGATCAGGCCGCCTAATCTTTGGGGCTTCCTTTGATCCACTGGCCAAACAAAGGGAACTGAGTCACTGGTCTCTAACTAGGGGCGGGGAGCAGCTGTCCGGCTTTCCCTGGACGGTCCCAGTTTTAGCACATATCCAAACGCTCTTGAAAACCCTCACTTGGGGCGCCTGGGTGGCGCAGTCGGTTAAGCGTCCGACTTCAGCCAGGTCACGATCTCGCGGTCCGTGAGTTCGAGCCCCGCGTCGGGCTCTGGGCTGATGGCTCGGAGCCTGGAGCCTGTTTCCGATTCTGTGTCTCCCTCTCTCTCTGCCCCTCCCCCGTTCATGCTCTGTCTCTCTCTGTCCCAAAAATAAATAAACATTGAAAAAAAAAATTAAAAAAAAAAATTATTGAAGATCTCAAAAAGCTTTATATAAAAAAAAAAAAAAAAAAAAAAAAAAAAAAGAAAACCCTCACTTTTAGGCAAACCTGGGTCACCCGGTCTCTAAGGCTCCTCCCATGTCTGGGCATGTGACCTTGAAATTCCTTGAATGTCATCACCAGGATAGTATGAATTACTACTCACCTTTCCCCAAACCAGTCGGATGGACATGATTCCTCCTGGCTTAGGAGCCTTTGAAATAGACCAGAGGGCCTTGTGGGGAGAGTTAGTATAGGCCAAAAGGGGTTATTAAAGGAAGCTGAGGTGTCTGGAGGGACAGGTCTAACCCTGAACTGGGTGCCAGGTGAGTACGCTCACTCACTTTGGCCTGTGACACCTTCAGAAGGGGCAGATTTTGGCTTCATGGGCCTGGGGCCTGTAGGCATGGGCACCCTGCTGGGACCCTGGCTCACCCCTCTTCGCTCTTTGGCCTGTGGAATAACTTTTCTGTCCCTCCTCGGTCTCTTCATCTTTGAAGAGTCACAAAAGAATCACCACCACTCATGGGAGATGGGGTGCATCCCTGCTGTGGGTGTTGCACCCATACGGAATGGGTGGCATTCCAAAATGGCGGCCTGGCAAAGAGCAGGCATTGGATTGGCCCCTGAAAGCTAAGAGGCCCATGGGGGTTGCTGCTCTATAAAGAGTTATGGTTCCAAAGTTCACAGATGCCTTTTGTTAATCCTTCTGTAAGGAACTGTGGGAGAGAGCCGTGATGATAATTGGAATATAAGCTCCCGCCTGCTCCCTCACCCGCCACCTCCTGTCCTGTCCCACATCTCAGATGTCTGCCCAGCCATCTCATGTGGCCCAGATTGCTTCCTGCTCATGTGCCACAAGTCCGACAGGCTTGCCCATTGTACTCAGTAAATTCTTAGAGAGCGTGTTCTGTTTTGAACGCTCTACGGTTATCGATGCACGTAGTACATCCGCCCTTTGAGGTGGGTACCCTCATATGCACATTTTACAAGTGAGGAAACGGAGACACAGAGAGGTGACGTAATTTACCCAGGCCACACAGCAAGACAGAGGCAGGGCCGGGGCCTGAATTCAGGCAGGCTGCTGGAGGGTCCTCCCTAGGACAGCTCCCCTTCGTCTCTTAGCTCAGCCTCTCATGACCTCCCTCAACTTCCAGTGATCCAGCCGCTCCCCGGCTTGGTCGCTGCGGCCCCGTCCCTGATCCTATTCTGACTATCCAGCTTCTAGGCTTAGACAAGCCTTGCTCCAGCCAGAGCCAAGCCTCCTGCTCTTCCCCAACCGTCAGCACGAGAGCCTCAAAAGCTGGCCCTGACCTAACTTTCCAGAATCTCTTCCCATCACGCCACCCCCACCGCCCGTGTGCCCTGTGTCACAAGCAGCCAGACCACCAGCCCGGGTCTGAGCGTGCCCAGACCTTCCTGATCATCACCCTCATAGAAATCCCACCCTCGCTGCAAAGCGGCTCCTGAGACCCTTTCTGCAAAGAGGTCTGCTGAGGCTCCAGCCTGCAGGGTCAAACTAGTTGTTCCTCTGTTTCCCCGTGGTACTTGTGGCAGGATGATGGGGAGCGAGAAGGGCTTTATAGCCACCGGTCAGGGAGTTGTGGCTACCCAGGTCATTGCCCTTGGCCTGCCTTGACTGTTCCTCTGTGTCCCCGGAGAACATAGAAGCTCTGGCTTCGGAAGGAGCGGGCCGCACTCCCTACACCTCTCTCCCTCGGTGGTCAGCTCGTTGGGATCCGGAGGCCGCCAAGAACAGCCCATTAAAAAATTACTAACAGGTTGTGGAAATATTACAGTGTTCGAGCTTAACGAGTCTGTAGAAATCATTCTCTCGAGCCTCCTCTAGCCCCTCTGGCAGATCTGGAAAGAGAGCCTGGGCTCTGCCCCGCTTCCCACCCTCTCGCTGTGTGACCTAGGCAAGTGACTTAACCTCTCTCGGTCTGTTTTGTCAGCTGTACAGTGAGGATAGTAACGTTGCCCTCTACCCCCGTGGGGGTGTGGGGATGGTTGAATACGTTGGTTTGTGTTCTGAGAACAGTGCCTTAGGCCTAGAAAGTACCACTCGAGTATCATTCCTTGCCATGGTTGTTGTTGCTGTTGTTATTACTATTAGAAAAGAGAAAGGGGCCCAGAGAGGTATTTTTTTTAGCCCAGGGGCACACAGCTGGCAGCCCCAGAGCTGGAGTGCAACCTCGTGGAGCCCAACAGAACCCAGTGGCTGCTTTGCCCCCTCCCTTTCCTTTGTTATGTGTTTCCAGGAAGTGGGTTATCAGTGCATCTAAGGTGCCACCGGGAATGAGAATGTGACTCCCACCCAGGCCCACCCCACAGCTTTTTGGCCATAGGGCCTCCACCTGCCCCTCAACCACATCACGTCCCCTCCTGGCCAAGGCCACGGATTAGAGGCCCTCCTTGGTTTTGCACCGGAAAAGAATGGCCTCACCGAGCTGTACTGAGAGGTTCCGTCCCTCTGTTCCCCTCCCCTCCTCCTCACCTGCCCTCAGGCCAAACTCACCCTTGAAGAGAACAGAGAGCCAGTGAATGCTGCTGGGACCAAAGCCCCCGAGGTCTGACGCCCAGGCCTCTGAAACAGCCTCCTAGTCCTCAATCTCAGAAACCATTTCCCACAGCCCCCCAGTGAGAACCTCGTCATCCATTTCCAGTGGATCTTGACATTTCCTGTAGTGATCCCGCCCTCCAGGAATGAACTGTGTACAAGGGCTCTAAACACGGAGATCCTTACCATCAACCTGGGGAGAGGTCCTAGGGACGGACGGCATCTGCCACAGGCCAGGTGACCGGGATAGATCCCCCGCTAGGGCGCATGTGAGACCAGTGGGGAGGAAGTTTCAGTGGGGCAGTGGATGGGTGTCAAGGGTGAGGGAGACAGGCACCTTACAGCACAGGGCTCGGACCTCCAGTGGGTTTAAGGCTTTGAGACTTCCCCAAGGGCCAGCCAGAGAATCCAGACCCTTCTGAATACTCCACACAGGAACTGCAAACCTGAGGTCATGTGGAAGAGGCCAAGCTTGCCACGGAACCCTGTGGATGCAGAGGGGGCGTCTTCTGGGCTCAGACCTCCCAGCTTCACACCCAGTACCCGGAGTCCCAACTTGTCGCTGCTGCTGTTTCCTGAATGCAGCTATAGCAGCAGCAATGGGGGCTCCCTCTCCAGCCCTGGGGCAGGCACGGGGCCAAGGGAAGCTTATTTAACCATCAGACCTTAGGCAGTACCCCTTATCATCATTCCCCCACTTTACAAATGGGAAACTAAGGCAAAAGCCAATAAGAGCCTTCCCTGGGGGGAACAGAGCTGGGAGGGGACAGGGCCCTGGTCTGAACACAGGCCTGGCGTCCAGAGTCCGGCTGCTACCTCCATGCCAGGGGTATCTTTTCACCCAAACGGCAAAACTGCGTGGCGTGAGAGCCTGCCCATGGGTGTGAAGTGAGTGCCCGGCTTAATGCAGGTGGGAGAAGCGTGCCCAAGACGCAGCCCCCACCAACCCATCATTCAGCAGCCCCGTGAGCCACTTTGGTGGTTTTGACCATTCCGCAGCTTGAAATTATCTTTATTCTTAGCCAAATATTTAATTTTGACCCATAATGGACAGTTGGTTAAAGGCAGGAAGCATTAAAGAACACCGATATTAAAAGGCTGGCTCCTGAGGAACAAACAAGTGGTAACAATTCTGCACATTTGCCTCGGGTGCTCTGCCCAGATCCGGAGTCCCGTTCATGTGGTCGGAGTCCCTGCGCGGCGGCTCCTGGAGCTGCAGAGACCCAGCTCGGCCAGCATCCGACTCTGTTCTTGGAGAGTCGAGACCGTCCATGCTCTCGCCCGTCTACCTGGGCAGAAGTGACTGCCAGTGAAAATTTCCTGAAACTTCTCGGGTCTCGCCATTTAGAGAAAAGCAAGACAATTACAAAAGCAAACTAGTTGGTTTGTATTTTAAAACAAACAAACATAAAATTCAAGAATTCCAAACAGCGGGCCATGAGATCAGTGTTTGCCTTTTGTTTCTTTTTCTGCCTTATATAGTCAAACGCTAGCCTACATGTTAATTTATATCTGCTGCCAAAGCACAATGTAATGGTAATACGTCATTTTGAAACTTCTTTGTAGCAACCGTGCGTTTGCTTCCATAACTCATTTACAAAAATTGAAGAAGGGCGTCATTTGCTAAGTGGGAGAAGGTCAGATTTTTGCCGTTATTCATGGATGTTATTAAAAATCAAATTAAACCTGAACCTTATAATTTACTCAATAACATATCAATATAAAAACCATGTTTTAATTTTTTTTAATGTTTATTTATTTTTGAGAGGGAGACAGAGTATGAGCTGGGGAGGGGCAGACAGAGAGGGAGACACAGAATCTGAAGCAGGCTCCAGGCTCTGAGCTGTCAGCGCAAAGCCCGACATGGGGCTCGAACCCACAAACTGTGAGATTGGGACGTGAGCTGAAGTCAGATACCTAACCGACTGAGCCACTCAGGCGCCCCAAGCCATATTGTACGTAAAATAACTTTTTTATCATATACCATGAGAAATGACAATATATGCTTTAAGCTCCTAAGGGTGTTTGCAAGATGCTCGATCACCATGAGAGGAGTTCTCAAAGCTAAAATGCTGAGCAAGGCTGTGGCCAGCCCGCTAAACTGCCTCAGTTTCCACGGTGTAAAAATCAGAAGAATAAAAATACACCCTTTTCCCTCATTGAGGGGCTGGGTCTCCTGGTGGGTGACATCCAGGCCTGCCTCGGGGATCAGTCTTGTTTTGGGAAGCTCGACCCTGCAAGTTTATCCAAAAGGGCAAATTGACTCATTTATGATGGTTCATGGGGTCCACCCAGGCCCATGTCCCCCTAGGATGTCGGAGTTTGGCTGCCCTTCGAGACTGTGCTCGGACGCTTGACTTCCATTAAGGACTTCCTATGGTTCTCAAGGACACCAATGCACAGTGAGCTCTGTGTTCACCTCCAGTGGGGCCATCCCTCTGGTGAGGCATCTCTACCTGTGCTGGGTAGACTTCTCTGTGGTCAATTTTTTTTGTTCCCTTCTGGGGTTTTTACATATGCAACTGACTTAAGAAAAATTGCCACCTTGTATTTGCTGAGTGTGATGTTTGTTCTGGAATGTCCTCTCCACTTCTCCCCTTCTAACCAAATCCTACCCGTATTGAAAACTTTTATTTTGACGAAATTTCACATTCGGAAAAGTTGCAAGCATCGCACAAAGAATTTTCATATATTCTTCACTCAGACATTAGCGTTTTACCACATTTGCTCTATTTTCCTCTCCCTCGTCTACTTTTTTTTCTGACCTGCTTGAGAGAAAATTGCCAAAATGATGCCTTTTTATTGCTGAACGCTTCACAGTGTGTTTTTTTGTGAAGACATTCCTCTCCACGGCCACAGTACAATGATAAAAATCAGGAAACTAACATAGACTGGATGCTATTATCCACAGCCCTTGCTTCTTTCTCAGCAGTGATCCTAGATCCTGGCTCATATTCAGTTGTCACGTCTCTTTAGTTTCTTTTAATCTGGGGACAGTTCCCAAGTCTTTGTATTTCATGACATTTGCTTTTTTTTAAAAGAACGGCCGGTTATTTTTGTAGAAGGTTTCTCATTTGGGATTTCTCTGGTATTTCCTCAGGTTCCATGCACATGAGTGATGTTGTGTCCTCTCAGGGCATCGAATCAGGAGATCGGGGCCGTCCTGTTGTCCCATGACTCTCAGTGTTCACTTTGATTATTTGGTTAAAGGCAGTATCTGCCAAGTTGCTCCACTGTAAAGGCACAGAGTTTTCCCTTTGTAATTAAGAAGTAGCTTGTGGGGAGATACTTTGAGACTATGCCAATATTCTGTTTTTCCTCAAACTTTTACCCACTGGCCTCCAGTGATGATTATTGCCTGAAACAATTATTATTATGACGTTTGCCAAATGATTTCCTAATTCCATCATTCCTTCTCATTTTTTCTCGTTGTCTTTCTGCTGTTTGGGGACAGTCTCTGATTTTAAACTCACTACTCTAAGCCTCAAGATCCCTGCATTTGGGAGGTAGGGAGAGTAAGTCCTTGTCAGCTGTCTGAAGGTCCCCGTATATGTGCACCGAATGCTGCCGGGCAGGGTTTAATGTGAAGGCCATCAGCACCCTGCTTTGAGTTCCTTGTGCTCTGAAACATTCTAGCCCAAGAACCCATCTGCTGGGCAGCTGGGTCCCCGCACGGCTGGGTGGGGGTTGGGGTCAGTGATGTGCGTGAAGCTGTTGAGTGGCACTCCCTCTGCTCTAACGTCTGGCCATGGACTTGTCAGTTCCTCCAACCCTGGCTGAAAAATGGGGCCAGAGGGAGGCCCTACTCTAGCTAACTCCATTTCACATTCCCTCTCCTTCCAGGATGGAAAAACAGCCCTTCAGGGACGGAGCAGACCTGTCAGTAATGAATTGTGAGGGAGGAGGTTGTCCCGGGAGGCTGGCCGTTATGCGCGGCTGATGGAGTGAGGTGGGCAGGCAGCCGGTAGTGTTTCCCGGGGAGCCCAGAAGCTCAGGGATGCTCTGTAGCCGTAAAGCCAAACCTGCTCGGGTACTGCCCTGGGCGGCTCTGCTTCCCATAATGGAACCGTCTTCCGTCACCTTCCCCCGCACCTGCAGGGCTAGCCGAGAAGGCCTGCCGTACCCTCCCAGGGCTGGCTGAGGCAGAGGGAGAGCGGGCAAGGTTTATCATCCAGCCCTGAGATCATTACCTTCAGCTCCGCCTCTCTCCTGTTTTCCAGTCACGGGGTCCACTTGATTGATAAGACAACTGAGGGACAGAGAAGTTAGGCAACGTGTCTGAGACCACCTGGCTAGATGTGGGCCAAATCGGGGTATACCCGGTGTGTCCTGTTCCCAGGTTGTCACAGCATCATGCTGCCTCTCCAAGTGAGGACTGCTGGGATGACTGCTGAGACCCAGTAGGGCTTCCTGGAGGAGGTGCTAATTGCAGAAATGGCGGGTTCAGGAGAGGAGGTCTCCATAGCTGTTGGTAATTGGACGCCTCTTGTGACAGGGAGCTCACTACATTCCCAGGCACACACACACACACACCCCCCCCCCCCCCGCCTTTATTGTGAGGCAGCTCTCCCTGTGAGGAAGTTTCTTCATTATGGGCACTCAGGCTGTGTCTCTGGGCTTTCTTCCCCATGGTTCAGAAGGGCTCGGCAGTTGGTCACACCAGGGATTTAAAAACTCTTAGGAGACTTTCTCTTCCTCCTCCTTCCCGTGTCCTACCTGCTGCAGTTTGAGGGCTGTTCCATGGCCCTCGTGGAGATGGTGAGATGGCCATGAAATAGGGCTAGTTCCCAAATGTGCTCTGAAGTCAGCATGTGGGGTAAGCGAGGCCGTGTGGGACCAGCTGTGGTGGCCCGGCATTAGCCTGGGAGTGAAAGAAGTCACTGGAGGTGGCCCCCATGCCTGTGGGGACCCCTTGGGCAGTGCTTCTCTTAGGATGACAGTGTATTTCGTAGTGAAGAAATCCGTCCTGAGAAACCACGTCCGGATTGTAGCCCTTAGAGGCCAGATTGGGAGCAAAAGCCAGGAGCTGGATGTGCTGGGGGTTCCTCCTTGATTCTTAGCACTTGAAACAGCCTATTTCCTCCAAACCTCAGCTCTCCCACTTGTACTGTGGGTGTGCTGATGTTCATCACTCCTGAGCGTCTGATGGATTCATGCGACTTGGAAAACCACAACATATTGTTGTTACAAGCAGACGCTAATAGAACACCACAGCTCCTTCAAACTCCCAGGAACCTCAAGAGATGGACAATCTGTTTGTCCCCATCTTAAGAAGGAAGAAGCTAAGGCCCAGAGAGGTTAAAGAACTTGCCCAGCGTTGCACGGCCGGAAGTACAGAGCCAGGATCTGAGCTCTGGGGGGCTGGCTCCTACATCCACACTTGGAGCTCCGACAATATGTTGCCTCTTGGAAAAGTCTGTGTCAAGCACCTTCTTATTCTGGGCTGTGGTGGAAGATATACAGTGCAAATTCATACCCGTCGCTGGGCCTCCTCGGCTCTTTAGGAAAAGCGAGCGAGAGTCTCAAGCCTCCAGAGAGGTGGCATCAGCCAGGCTTGGCTTCCCCACGTTGATTCACATGATCGGGTCAGTGTAGCCACAGGGAGTTAGGGCTGGAAAAGGGAACATCCCAGCTGACACTTAACCGGCTTCCGTGGCTGATGTCTGCCCGCCTCTGAGTGAGCACCCAGAATGGACACGTGGCACAGGGGATGCCCGGACTCGCCAGCAGGCTGCACTGAGGGTCCACGGGCGGACCTGAGAGACGGCAGGGGCTCTGCTGGGCAGGAGAGAAGAGCGAGGGCCACCTTCTGGAAACACTCTGCCGGGACAGCCGCATGCTCTTCCCATGACATCACACTGCCTAAGAACGTGTGAGGCCAGGGATTCTTGGAATGCCTGATTCACCCTGGAGCAAAAATAATACCTTGTATTTATAATGTGCCTTTGTTCCCCAGATGCTCTCTTGGCCTTGATTGTATTCTAATTTCTGACCAGCCTTGTGACCCCAGGCAGGAATGTAGGCAAGGTGGGGAACTCATCTAAGGGAACACCTCGAGTGGGGTGCTGGTATTCCCATTCTACAGATGGGAATACTGAGAGATGTGAGGAGTCTGCCCGTGTGCCAAAGGTGACCGAGAGGTTGGCCACAAGCCCTGGATTACCAGGGTTGTTGGGAGGGGCACCTGAGAAATGCCTGGGCAGCTGAGCGAGACCCGGGGTCTGCCGCGTATACCCCAAAGAAGAGCACTCCTCCACGGCCTTCTGTGCTGCCCCAAGATGGAGGAAGGTGGCCAGAGCCCGCAGCTCCTGCTTCCCTCCCCCAGGGTTCAGCAGCGAAGCCAGAGGGCCACCCCAAAAACGCAACCTCCCAGCCACGGGAACTAGCAGACTGTGGGGAAAGGATTGTTCCCAGCACAGATGGAAACCCCAGGGCCACACGTGGCTTCTGTGGTTTTCCCCAGACACGGCGGAGCCAAGGCTGGAAGCCGGATTTCCAAACCTCGACTCGGGGCTCAGTCCAGAGCCCTCCCAGGCTTTGCCCTCTCACGGGCCTCAGCTTCCCTGTTCCTCGTGGCCTCCGGCTCAGCCTTTGGCCTTTGCTTCTGCTTATCTAGCCCTGCTTCCGCCACACGCTGCCAGCCCGCAGTCCCTGCCCCCACTGGCTTTGGCCAAGGCCTGGGATCCTCTGGATTTGGATTTGGATTTCAGTGGCTCAGCAGTGGTGCAGGCTGCCCTGGGCCCTTAGGACCCCGCAACGGGTCTCAAGTCCATGAGGCAGGAGAGCGTAGTGGTTGAGGGTACACATTTGGAGGTCAAACTACCTAAATTCAAACTCGGGCTCTGCCTCTTGCAAGCTGTGTGGCCTCAGACAAGTACTTACCTTCTCTGTGGCTCATGACCTCTCTGCAAAATGAGGCTGGCAATAGTGCCTCCCTCTTAGGGTGAAGTCGAAGTCATGCCTGGCACAAGGTCAGTGCTACATACATGTTAGCTTGTGTTTATTACTTTTACTCTATGTTCTCAATTATCTCAGTTCCTGTCCCGTCCTTCGGGGCTGCTCTGGGCAGGGCTCAGAAGGGCTGCACTGGGTTTAATGAGTGTTCTGCCGGGGTCAGCTTGAAACTCTTAGTAGTTTTTGAACAAGAGGCCCACATTTTCATTCTGCACTTGGTCCCACAAATTATGAGGTCTGTCCTGCCTCTAGGACCAGAGTGTCAGGGACCCCTGTGCTACTCTGTGCTTCCTTTCCCTCATGACTCTTGTCCCTGGTTGTAGCCAGTTACCTTATTTCTGTAATTAATGGATTAGTGTCTGTCTCTCCAAATGGATCCTAAGTTGCATGAGGGCATAGCCCTGTGCCAGGGTCATCGCTGTGTCCCCAGGGCCTGGCACATTGTGGGGCTCACTGGAGGCATGCATGAATCAATGCCCAGCATCCCCCCCACCCCCGCCGCCCCCATTTCCCAAGGGAGATTTGGAGAGGGTCTGCCCCATCCTAAGGAAGTGGTTGCTCTTAAGGCCATGCAAGAAGAACGCACAAGGCCATTCAGTGGCGTGGATGAGGGTATCAGGCTGTAATCACATTAGGAGTCTGAAGAGCGGGCCTCTGGGGAGCTGAAGAAGGCTGTTTGGAGCCCAGATGGGATTAGGAAAGGCGTTGAGATACTCCTGAGGGACAGTTGAACAGCTTTGGTCAATCCACAGCCCCTGCTCCCCTCAGAATGTTCCAGGAGCTCTGTGGCCTTGGGCAAACCCACTGACACCTCCGATTAACCTCCAGGCAGAGCGGAATCTCAGGACATGTTTAATTAATGAAGCAATACACGAATCAGCCTTGCCTCTCATCATTCGTTTGTACGTGTGCCCTGTTAACTGGAAAAGTCTTTCCTCTGCCTTCAGGGCACAGAGGTACCATTCAGATTAGCCCCTCTCCTTTCCACTCCAGAGCATTCCCTTGGCCAGGTGAACCTTTGGATTCCAAAGCTTTTCGATCCGTGCAGTGAAATACCGAACTTCTTACACGAACCTCGGCCTCAGCCGGCAGAGACCTCAGTCTTGGATTGTTTTCTACCCGGCCCTGAGCACAGGGAGAGCCCCACAGGCTGTTGGAGCAGGAGAGCCAAAAACTCTCCTCGCCGTCCAAGGCCACGGGGGTGTTCCTGAAGCGTGCGGGCACTCCCCTCCAGGGACTGTCCGGGGAGCCCAGTGTGGGGAGCAGGCCTGGTGCTCAGCGAGCCAGCCGGTAATGCGCTGCTCTCATTGCCATGATGGGGATGGCGGCCTGGCAATTACAGGGACATCAGGTGGGGCGGTTCCCCGGCTATCCAGACAGCAAGAAGACCTCAGATGAGTAACCGTAACATCCGGCCGGCCATGTAGCGTTTCGGGCAGGACCTTAGAGTAGAGACACAGATCAGAGTTCCGGTACAGGCTTCGTCACTAACTAGCTGGACAGCCCGAGGGCAAAAGGCAACCTCTCTGAACCTTGGCTTTCTCATCTGTGAAAGCATCGCGCTGTCACTCTGTAATCCTCACAGCCGCCCCTGAGGGTGGCGGCTGACACGGCTGGGAACGGACACAGAGCCACACAGCCGCGAGTGACCCAGCCAGGCTCTGTGCTGGCTGCAATCTCCCAGATACGCCTGCCAAGGAGGGTCCTGCAGAACAGACCCGGCAGATTTACATCATCTCATCCAGCCCCTTGGGCACGGTAGGTGCTCAGTTGATAGAGGCCACCGTGATGCTGGACCCTTTGCTAAGCCAGTGGCGTTTCCCTCCGTTGGCTCCCTGAAGAGGGAAGTAAGTTCCCCTACAGTTTTCCTTAGGAGGCATCCCAGTGTTTTGCAAACGGGGGTGGGCGTGTGTGTGTGTGTGTGTGGCCATGACCTTGGTTTCCAGGCCCCACATGCCTGCGCTAAGCCAAGCGGCCCCAGAGCTGCAGAGAACCCCTGTGCCTGCCCCTGTCGGGCTCACCTCCGCTCTCGTGTTGCCCCTGTGGCTGGGACGCGGAAGGTGGGACCCCGGACAGGGCGTGTGTAGGTGGGCAGGAATGGGGGCGCCTAAGCGAGTAATAAGCAGTCATCACTTTTCCTGAAGGCAAGAAATATGAGCCCATGCATAGTTTTAAAACCACTTGCCCTAGGAATTTTGCGCTCAGAAATTTTTAAGCAGACCTACAAATTATGTGGTAAAGCGTCCGACATGGAGAGAACCATAATAAGTCCGTGGCCCTCGGAATATCTAGTTGGGAACAATTATGAAATAAAAAATGAACAGAGAGACGTTTGTCTGCATTTGGACTGCTGCTAGAATCATTCTTTAAAACAAAATCTGAAGTCTTTCTCCCTCCACCCACCTCCGAAAATGCAGCTGTGGTGTGGAGAACTTTTTTTATTTTTGTGTTTCTGTTTTTTTTTTTTTTTTAATAAAAGAGCGCAGTCTTAAGAGTGAAACAAGACGTCTGATTTCAGAACCCCAAGAAGGAAGAATAAACTAAATGAGTGGTAGAAGAAGCATCCTGACAATTTCCATTCTCCAAAAAAAAAAAAAAAAAGGCATATTTCCCTACCAGCAGGTGTTACCAGTAGCACAAATGGAATATTAATCTTCTCTCCTAAGCCATTCCTCTCCCCACTACCAGGACCACCAGAGAAAACTTGCCCAGAGACATTAGAACATAACAAGCAGAGAGGGAGGTGGGTTTTTGCCCCTTTATTTCGCTTGCAGAACAAAAAAAAAAAAAAAAAAAAAATGCATGTCTCCTGTGTTTCCAAAACCTGGATCCACACGTCCGTGTATCCGGGACCAAATACTTCCCTGCCTGGCCCCTAGGAGCCAAAGGAGCTCATCCCCAGCCAGGCCAAACCTAAACCCACAGGTTTTGGGGTGAGCAGTGAGCTGGCCCCTACAGGAAGGTATCGACGAAACCCAGGGCCAACAAACACAGAAGAGAGAGGAGCTGGTTTGGGCCAGCTCAGCCAGCAACCGCTGACAAATATTTGTGAATGGCCAGAGCAGGGAAGCTTGGGTCTCCATTGTTGAGGACCGAGGCCCAGCCCCTAGTCTTTTCCAGTGGCGAGGGCTCTCTCAGCCCTTTCCCAGGCCAAGGACGTGGGCCTCATGTGGCCATCGCCACAGCAGATATCGGCGAGTACTCGGCCCTTCTCTCCTTTGCTGGATCTCAGGGCAAAGGGGACGGACAGGAGGTGGACAGTGGGTGCTGGGCTAGCTGTCAGGCTGGGCACACTCCTGAGGGTGTGGGGAATGTCACCTCCCTGAGCCTCAGTTGGCTGATCTGTAAAATGGGAAGAGAGCCTCTTGACCAGCCTGCACACAGACACTGGTCCCAGCAGTCGGTGGCCCTGAGAACTAATAGGAGCCTTGAACAGGAAGGAGGAAAAAAGAAACAAAAAGCCTTCATGCCCATTGCCTCCAATGGCATCTGGCCTCTTTCTTGCCCTCCATGCCCCCCAGGGGCCCCCCAGCCAATCTCCTTTGCCATCCAACCCCATATCAGCAGCCTTCTTTCTTTTGACTCCATTGGTCTTGCCTGCCCAGTAGGAGGGGCCCCTTACGGGTGGACTCCCAGGCCTCCCCTCCTGTCCACAGACAGCACTCTGTGTGCAAAAGAGCTGCTACCCAGGCAGAGCGAGTCTGAGAACACCCACTAAATGCCCGACAACTTGGATATTCTTGGTCACTGCTCTGCTGGCAGAGCTTGCTCCAAGGAGTGGCAAACTAAAATGACTTGGAATTCCAGGCCCCCCAAAATTTCCGGCAAGAACAGGAGAGTGAGTCTCAGCAAGACCTGGCTAATTTCTTTCTGAGCCCTTGACCACCAGCCATGTAAAAATTAGCTCCTTTCTCCTCCAGGTGGAGGATTTGATTTGATTTGTTTTGTTTTGATTTGATTTGATGTGTTTTGGTTTGTTTGGGGGTGGGGGGGGTAAGGAGGATGTTGGGCAGAGAGAGGGAGATCCCTGATAATGGCAAGTAGGAAGCCAGACAGTTTCAAGACAGATGCTGGGAAGGACTTGGTCAACCATCATTTGGGGGCATTCCTTGGGCCATAGCTGCAGGCACCACAATTTTTCTAAATAAGGATGGGAAAAGTCATGAGAATCAAGCATTATCTGCCAGGGAATTTCCAAGGTTCTTCTCTGGGCTTAAAAATTACTCATACTCAGAGAACAAAGAGGGTAGGAGGAGAAAGGGTGAATTCTTTGAAAGTAATTGAAAAATAAAAGTAGGGGGGATTCACAAAATGTCACAGGCGTGTGGTTCCCTGAGGAGTTGGGAGGGCCGTGGAATTTCTCCCAGTGGCTCTCCCAGTGTAGGTCAGTCCGTGATTCTCAGGTGAGGGCCTCGGGCTTCTGAGCTGACTTGTGTCTCAGGCATCTGGATTTAGGTCTGGGCAGTCTGAAGGCCAATGGGTGATCCCTGGGAAGAACTGACTCAGTGACTCACTTTGCGGATGGGGCCCCACGCTTCCCTGGGCACCTGTGCTCTCTACCCCTGCTCTGCTGTGAATGCAAACTGACAGTCTTCCAGGACTTAAGGCACTGGTCCATTGATGATTACTGTTTTTAGAATGAGTCCATTCTGGAGGGGGGGCACCTGGGTGGCCCAGCCAGTTAAGCGGCAGACTTCAGCTCAGGTCATGATCCTGCAGTCCCGTCGGATGGAGCCCTGCACGGGGCTCTGTGCTGACAGTGCAAAGCCTGCTTGGGATTCTCTGTCTCCCCCCTCTCTCAGCCCCTCCTCCACTCACGCTTTCTCCCTCTCTCAAAATAAATAAATAAACTTTAAAAAAATTAAAATTAGGGGTGCCTGGGTGGCTCACATAGTTGAGCGTCCGACTTCGGCTCAGGTCGTGATCTCACCATTCTTGGGTTCAAGCCCCGCATCGGGCTCTGTGCTGACAGCTCGGAGCCTGGAGCCTGCTTAGGATTCTGTATCTCCCTTCTCTCTGCCCCTCCCCTGCTGGCTCTCCATCTCTCAAAAACGAATAAACATTAAAAAAAAATTTTTTTTTTTTTAATTTTTGTTTTTTCAACGTTTATTTATTTTTGGGACAGAGAGAGACAGAGCATGAACGGGGGAGGGGCAGAGAGAGAGGGAGACACAGAGTCGGAAACAGGCTCCAGGCTCTGAGCCATCAGCCCAAAGCCCGACGCGGGGCTCGAATTCACAGACCGCGAGATCGTGACCTGGCTGAAGTCGGACGCTTAACCGACTGCGCCACCCAGGCGCCCCTAAAAAATTGTTTTTAATTGAAATTAAAGAAAAGAAATGAAAACTTAAAAAAAAAAAAAAGAGTGAGGCCACTGGGGAGTAAAACTAGATAGAGCCTTAGGTGTGCTGGTAGAGATGAGGGGTGTTAGAGGAGAAGCCTTTTGCACCCACGTATCGGGACAGCACGGCTTTTTGTACCCAGTATGCACTTCAGACCCAATGATGAAAAATACCAGGCAGGCCTCATGAGAAGGGCCCAGGGCACACCCGGTCAGCCGGCCTCAGTTCAATGTACCAGGCTTCTACAGATGTTTCTACAACGACTCTTAAATTATTAAAATAAATACAGACAACTAGAAACCCTGAACATCCTATATAAAAATGGACATAAGAGGACTCCAGAAGGTGGAAAGCAGGCAGACTGGCTGGGCACCATGGCACTCGGGCCACGGCACCGTGGTAACTTACCAGAGTTTTCTTCCTGGCCTCACAGATCCCAGACTTGGAGGTAAAGAAGTTGGCAACCCAGAAATGCCAGTAGGCCCAGGCAGACCGGAAAGCCCCAACAAAAGCCTGCCCTCTCTCGCTAAAGGACCAGGAAAGGGGCAACCTTACAAGACAGAAAACTCCTGGACAGTAATGCTCTACTCTAGGCAAACCTCCCAGGAAAAATGTGGGCTCCAGCCTGACCCACACAAGCAGAGGTCAGTGGGCCTGACCCACACGAGCACAGTCACCAGGCTGAGGAGGCACCCAAATACTCCACCAGGGTGGGGTCAGAGAGGCCGAGTGAGGAGTTAGGACTCGTCCCTGTGGGGCACTGAGCACCCCTTCCTCTGTGTCAGTGGGGGCCACATGGGGGCCTTGAATCCCACCCCATTTCTACCAGGTACAAGGCTCCACGCCCCCCCTCCACCATGGTGTCAGTGGAGGCCACGTGGAGAGTAGCAATACGCACGCTTCCCCTCCCCGCCAGGGAGGCATCGGTGTGAGGGGCCCGAACTCCCAACCCCGTACCGCAGTAAAGCAGGCCTCCCTTGGGGTGTCACAGAAGGCCCAGTAGGAAACCCGACCTGTACTCCCCACTCGGTAGTAACAGGGCACGGCAACCCTTTCCACTATTGGAAGCAAGGTCAGAGGAAGCCAGCTAAAACAGTTCTCCATGAGCCCAGAGGCTCATAACACAATACTGAAGATGTCCAGATTTCAACCGGAAATCTCAGAAAGATCTCAACTGAGTAAAGAAAGACAATAAGACACCAATACCAAGATGACAGAAGTGTTAGAATTCTCTGACAAAAGATTTTAAAGCAGCCAGCATGAAAATGCTTCAAAAGAACATGCTTGAAACAAATGAAAAATTACGTCTTGGCAAAGAAATAGAAGCTATAACAAAGAACCAAATGAAACCTAATAGTTAAATTAAAAACTCAATGCGTGGGTTCAACAGCAGAATGGAGGGACAAGGGAAAGAACCAGTGTACTGGAAGATAGAATAAAAATGATCCATGGGGCGCCTGGGTGGCTCAATCGGTTAAGCATCCGACTTCAGCTCAGGTCATGATCTCACAGTTCGTGGGTTCGAGCCCTGCACCAGGCTCTATGCTGACAGCTCAGAGCCTGGAGCCTGCTTCAGATTCTGTGTCTCCCTCTGTCTCTGCCCCTCCCCTGCTTGCTCTCTCTCTCTCTCTCTCTCTCTCTCAAAAATAAACAAACATTTAAAAATTAAAAAAAAAAAAAAGATCTAATCTGAGCCACACAGAGAAAATCGACCAAAAAAAAAAAAAAAAGTGAACTGAGCTTCTGGGACCTGGGGGTCCATAACAGCAAATCTAGCATACATGGTCTCAGACTCTGTAATGTAGAGCAGAGAAAAAATGGGCCTGGAAAATTATCCACAGACGTAATGACTGAGAACAGTTTGTGTGTTGCTGGTGGGAGTGTAAAGTGATATAATCTCTCTGGAAAATAGTTCAATAGTTCTCTCTCTCTCTCTCTCTCTCTTTTTGTAATGTTTATTTATTTTTGAGAGAGAGAGAGACAGCTTGAGTGGGGGAGGGGCAGAGAGAGAGGGAGACACAGAATCTGAAGCAGGCTCCAGGCTCCGAGCTGTCAGCACAGAGCCCAATGTGGGGTTCGAACCCACGAACCACAAGATCATGACCTGGGCTGAAGTCGGATGCTCAGCCAACTGAGCCACCCAGGCACCCCTCAGTAGTTCTCTTTTTTTTTTTAAAAAAAAATTTTTTTCAACGTTTATTTATTTTTGGGACAGAGAGAGACAGAGCATGAACGGGGGAGGGGCAGAGAGAGAGGGAGACACAGAATCGGAAACAGGCTCCAGGCTCCGAGCCATCAGCCCAGAGCCCGACGCGGGGCTCAAACTCACGGACCGCGAGATCATGACCTGGCTGAAGTCGGACGCTTAACCGACTGCGCCACCCAGGCGCCCCAGTAGTTCTCTTTTTAAACCAAGTAGCTACCATATGACCTAGTAATGGCACCGCCAGGCACTTATCCCAGAGAAATGAAAACTTAACAAAAACCTGTGCACAAATGTCCATAGAAGCTTTGTGCACTGTAGCCAATAACTAGAACCCACCCAGATGCCTTTTAGCGAGTACATGGTTAAACTCGCTAATACATCCACACTGTGGAACACTACTCAGCAGTAAGAAGGAACAAACTAGGGATACGTGCAACGCCCTGGATGAATCTCCAGGGAGTGATGCTGAGTGAAAAAAGCCAATCCCACCGGGTTACATACTGTAATGTATGTAACATTACCACCAAGTGGAATTAACAAGGTGCAGCAATTTACATGTACTAGAGGCTCTTGTAACAGATTGTAAATGATTCCATTTATATAACATTTTTGAGATGACAAGTTGTAGACGTGAAGACTAGATTACTTATTGCTAGGGGCTCAGGAGGAGGTGGTGGAAGGGAAGTAGGTGTGGCTGCAAAAGGGCAACAGGAAGGCATCCTTGCAGTGATGGGAATGTTCTGTATCTTGACTGTATCAATGTCAAAATCCTGATTGTGATCTTGTACCAGAGTTCTGCAAGATGTTACCATGGGAGGAAACTGGGTAGAAGATGCAAAAGATCTCTCTGTATTATTTCTTACCGGTGCACGCGAATCTGTAATTATCTCACAGTAAAAAGTTTAGAAAAATAAATTCATGTTCTTTTAGAAAACACAAGTAAAAAAAGAAAAATCCTCATCCCATCCCCCAGAGTTAACCACTGTTAGCATTTTGATGTGTTTCCTTCCTGATGTTTCTGTGTTGTTTTTTTTTTTTACGTTTTTTAAAATTTATTTATTTTGAGAGAGGGAGAGTGTGCGAGAGGGAGAAAGAGAGTGCAGGGGTGGGATAGAGAGAGAAGGAGAGAATCCCAGGCAGGCTCCGTGGTGCCAACTCAGAGCCCAATGCGGGGATTGACCCCATGCAGAACTGTGAGATCATGACCTGAGCCGAAATCAAGAGTTGGACACTTAACTGCCTGAGCCACCCAGGCGCCTTTCCTTCCAGATTTTTCTATGCATACAAATATTTGCCTTAAAAAGTAGCACCATGCTACACATAGGACAACACATGCTTTCTTCCATCAACCAGAGTGAAGTCTTAACACCAGGTTCTTAACATTCCACATTGTTTCTCACTGTTAAACACTGCCACGATGCACAAATTGTGCCTACATCCCTGTGCAAGGCTTTTGAGTATTTCCTTTCGATAAATTGCCACCAAGTGGAATTAACAAGGTGCAGCAATTTACATGTACTAGAGGCTCTTGTAACAGATCATCAAACTTCCCCCCCCCCAAGAAACACCCTAATTTCTACTTCTAACATGCGATGTATTGTCTTTACCATTTGTGTGGAAACAAAACACTATACACCTGTCTCCCACTTAATAACTTTAATTCCCCTTGAAAACCCTGCCAGGAGGCAAAGCTTTTCAATGGGAAAAAAATTGTTTTCATTAATTTTAACGGAAAAATGATATGTTTAACCTCAGTCCAAGATGCCTCCAGATTTTCACGGATACGAAATTGTCAAGTGAACATTGAAACTGAGTTTATATAAGTAATAATAGTTTCAAAGTAAATCAATGCCTTTTTTGGGTTCATAAAATTCAGTGCCATGAAGGTCCGCTGTCGCCACCAAAGGGACAGGTTGCAGTTCTCCAGCTGCGCATCCCATAAAGTCAGGGCATGGAAAACACTGGGGGGTGAGCGCAAGAGTGCTTCCAGAGATCGATCAAAATGTTTGGGGTTCATCTCCTGTGCACACCTCAGATTTGTTCCATTGTCATGTTCTCTGGCTTAGAAAATAGTGTGTCCGGTAAATCGGTGAGTCAAATGTCGCTTGTGGGTTAGTCAGCTCGGACCCCCGTGACAAAATACCACAGACGGGGCAGCTCAACAACAGAATCTTTTTTTCTGAGAGCCCTAGAATCTGGAAGTCCAAGACTGAGGTGTCTTCTTGGTTTGTTTCTTCTGGGGCCTCTCCTCTTGCAGATGTCTGTCTTGCTGTATCTTCACACGGTCTTTCTTCTGTGTCTACATCCCTGGTGTCTCTCTATGTGTCTAGATTTCCTCTTATTATAAGGACACCAGTCCCATTGGATTGAGGCCCACCCTAACGGCCTAACGGAGTAACTCAATCCCCTCTTTAAAGGCCCGTATCTTTAAATACAGTCACATTCTTGGGTACTAGGGATTGAGTATTCAACATGTGAATTGAAGGGGTGGGGACACACCATTGAGTGCATAACAGTTTCTTATTGCATATTTTGTTTGTGGGCTTGGGGGTGAAAATGTCAATGTACCCCCCCCCCACACACACACACACGCACACAAAGTTGTTGAACAAATGATACAACTTCACAAGAGCCATGATGGTAAAAATTGATTCACAGGATAGCTGTCACCAGATACAGGTCTATGTATGTATCTTCTCCGGAACGTGCGTAGACTGCATTGGGAGGAGTCCCAAAATGGTAACAGGTGCATCAAGAGTACAAGCTGGGTGGCTGGGGTCAGAGTCAGGAGGATTCACGATCTGCTCTGACGCATCGTGTGACTTTGGCTCCCCACGCGTGTGCTGATGTGTATTCTAACAAGGGCAGAAAATACGACTCGAACTCAGGGACTGACTTGACCCCTCTGTAATCGCAGGCCCCCCGTCTGTCTCGTGCTGTGCTGTGTCCACAGGCCCTGCCGCGGAGTCGGGCACAGAGGAGGTGTCCAGTAAGGGGGTAGACAGAACGAATACATGAACAGCTCCGTGAACTGCTCGCGCAGCATTTGGACACAGGGACCCTGAACAATCCTCCCAGTGACCCTCTCTGTCTTTCCTCTTCGGTTTGCAGACGGCAGCAGAGGCCTCCGGGAGGGAACAAGCCCCAACAGCATGGTGACCACCAGCCGGTCAGTGCCAAACACAACAGGGACCACCAGAAATCCTACCAGGGGGGCTCGGTGCCTCACCCCTCAGGGAGGCCCACTCATCACGGCTACAGCCAGAACCGGCGCTGGCACCACAGCAACATGAAGCACCCGCCAGGCGACAAGGGGGAGGCAGGCGCCCACCGCAATGCCAAAGAGACCGTGACCGTGGAGAGCCCCAAACTTGAGGATGCCCTGGGGGACACCGGGCACGGCGGCCTCGAGCCCCCCCGCAGCCCTGATGCCCCAGCCTCAGTGGCTTCCGAGAGGCTGCCCCCACCGCAGCCGGGGGGTCCAGAGGCCGAGACAAAGCCTAAAGACAGTATTATTCCCGAGCGCATCGGGGAGCGGCCCAAAATTACCCTGCTCCAGTCTTCCAAAGACAGGCTGCGGCGAAGGCTGAAAGAAAAGGTACCGGTAAATGAATTTTCGTTGTTCTCTTGTACCAGGGAAGACATCGTGAGGTAGGCACTTTGGTAGGCGGGCTCGGGTTTGAGGCGGCCACCACTGCCTCAGGGACTGCTGGCCACCGGAGGACTGGCCCGTACGTGAACCCCCTCCGGCACATTCCGGCTCCTCACCTTCTGGTCCCCCAAGAGGCCGAGGTGGGCGTTGGGCACCAGCCCGCAGCCTGGGAGGGAAGGGGAGGAAGAAGCATGTACCTGAGGGGGATGGGAAGCGCGCAGGGAAGGCTTGGTTCTTGCCTCCAGCATTTTCTGGGGTCCAACACTGCCCTGACAGTGCTAAAGGGCATTTGGGAAAGACTGGGAGCTTGTACGGTAAGGACGGATGCTTCCCCCCAAGGTAAGCGCCGGCCAGCTGTGGTCCCCACCAGGGTCGAGAGCAAAGGTGAGTCGGGCAGAGTGCGAGCGGGTCTCGATTTTGCCATTCTCCTCCTTGATCCGCCAGCGGCCCAGGAGGCGTCTAAGGGACAAAACTGAAGGAGGCCCTCAACCCCAGCCTCATACGGGTGCCAACTGTGCTCCGACACCAGCCCTGAGAGGAAGGGCCTTCGCAACTGTTGCCCCCACCCCAGCAGCCTCTCTTTCTTCACTGTATCCTGACCGTGGCCCCCAGAGCCCGGTTCGCTGATTCAAGGGGACGTGTCCCTGAGCCTCTAGCAAAGGGATAAGGCTATGTCAACGGCAGCATCGTGTCCACTGTGCTCACCCTGGCCCCCCTTCCCTGCCAGGGATGCAGGAAAGGTCACCTTGGAGAGGAACTGCTCCTGAGAAAGGCCGGCTGGCCCCGAGCCCTCCCCACAGAGTCCTCATTGTGGGGCTTCTGCGGAGCTCGAAGCTCTGGGCTTCTCTCTGGCCTCTCACTGCTGCTTTCTTTCCTCCCCCTTTTGCCTGAAAGGCCAAGCCCAGGTCCACACTCGGGCAGGACAAGGCAGGTCAGACCCCTTCCCCAGCCAATGCCTGAAGCTGCACCTGCGTCCTCCACAGCCCTGAGCTCCTGCCCCACTGCCCCCGGTGGGGGAAGCAGCTGTGAGGTCCAGAGGGAGAGCCTCCCTCATTTCCTTCCTTCTCAGGCCGGTGGCATGTGGTGACCAGCGTGGTGACAGTGCGTAGGGTCCTCCTAAAGACCCGCCGAGACACATTCCTCAAAGCCTGGCCACAGAGAGGGGATTACTCACTAAATTCCCTCCAGTCCTACTAAATGTAGCTGGTGCTTTAGGGCCCAGCAAACCACCTGCTGCTCCTCACTCTGCCTTTGACTGGCTGGGTGACCTTGGACAAGTCCCCTAACCTCTCCGAGCCCCCGTTGACTCATCTATAAAATGAAAGCAACACCGCATACCTTGCAGACAGGCCATGGCATGCATAAAGACCTCCTGGGTGGTTCTTACTTTATATACTGCCCGGGGGCCCAGATGGTGGGGCAGTGGGGTGGATAAAGAAGGGATTAGAACGGGTAAGATAGGCCCACAGCACCCATACACGGGTTTCGAGCACTCCCCTTAGGTGAGGCCTCCCGGATTCCCAGAGCAGGAGGACATTGGCTAAGGCCGTAAGTAGAGCTCAGGGGAAGCTCGACATCATCCAGCCGCCGCATCTTCCCAGGAAGTAGACTGAGGCCCAGAGGGTGAAACCACTGCCCACAGCCGTACAGCTAGAGGCAGAAAGCAGGTTCGAGAACTCTGGTCTGTGCCTCCCGGCCTAGAGCTCTCCTGGTTGGGAATAGGGGGGCAAGCGCGGGACCCCACTTTCTGTCCCTGACCCTGCCCTTCTTCCCTGATCTCCCATCCCAGTAGGTAGGGCAGTCACATTCTTGGCCACCCATCCATTGTATTTGAATAAATACTTTTGAGACTATCAGATCTGTCCAGGCCCGGTGTACGTGCAGTGAACCTTCTTAAAGGTGTAGAGTTAGCTGTCTGAAATTTCCTTCCTAGCAGTGCCCATCCATTTAGTGGCACACTGGAGGGCTCCCTGGGGTATAGCGTTTGTTACAGAAGGCCAGCACAGTCTCCACAGGACATAAAACCAGGGCCATGTTTATCCGGATCTGGGAGCCTGGAAAGCAAGGTGGCCATTCCATGGGCACCTTTTACCAATATAGCAGACATTTTGAATACTTTCCTCCTTCCTGCCCTCGTTTTCTCTTTGACCCAGTTTTTTGTTTTGTTACCTTATTTCATCTTTCACAAGCCCCATTGGGTCATTCCTAGCTTGAGACCTTCGATGGGCACGTACACAAACAGAACCAATATATGTGGGAATCCTGGGTAAGAGCTAGAACTTGCAAGAAAGATCAGCCCCTAAGAGCCAAGAAAAAGGTCGGCAGAGGGCCTTGGTGGTTGGGGGTCCTAGGTGGAAGTCAGCATTCCCAGAGGGACCAGACCTCAGGTTCATGAAGGTAGGGCTGGGTCCTTGCTGGGGGCAGCAGGCCTCCCTCCACTGGCCACCCCCAGTGGTATCCTCGGCTCCACTGAGGCACGACTCAGTTTGTCTCCCACACCCCCAGGACGAAGTGGCCGTGGAGACCACCAACCCTCAGCAGAACAAGATGGACAAGTTGATTGAGATCCTCAACAGCATGCGGAACAACAGCAGTGACGTGGATGCCAAGCTCACCACCTTCATGGAGGAGGCCCAGAACTCGACCAACTCCGAGGAGATGCTGGGAGAGATCGTCCGGACCATCTACCAGAAGGCCGTGTCCGACCGCAGCTTCGCCTTTACGGCCGCAAAGCTCTGCGACAAGATGGCACTCTTCATGGTGGAGGGGACCAAGTTCCGGAGCCTGCTCCTCAACATGCTTCAGGTAACCGGACACCGACAGCTGAGCCTCCCCTCCCCCGCCCCGCCGCGCCCGCCAGTGGGTTATTACTAGAGAGAAGGCTGCAGATTCTGACCACAGTTGAACTTTTCCCAAGTTCCACCCTTGCCCGATTAATTATAGAAAATAAAAAGGCACTTGAGGGGCACGGGATGAGTGGCCGGATTTGCGTGTGTTTGTGTGAGTGATCCATGGTTACAATGGACCAATATAATTTTATAGGTGTTTCGTGTTTAACCAGCCTTTCCCTCTTTCTATTTCCACGATAAGAGAGCTGATCCTTGCTCTTCACCAGTGTCTGCGCTTTGACCTCTCCGCGTCCGAGCAGACGTGAACCGGGTGTAGACTTCACCTTTCCTCCTCCCGCCCCGGACCACCACCCCCAGGCCCTGGAGGTGGTGTGGCTGGAGCTGAGCAGAAGGTGCAAAGGCTTTGAGCAGGAGAGGTGTGATCTTCTTGCCGATACACTGGGCTTCCTGAAACCACTCTTAGGGCAAAAGGGAAGTGTGGCGACCTAAGACTATCTTGTTCCTCGGTGCCTTCCGGCTCAAAATCCCTCCTCCCCCCCTTTTCGCTTCTTCCTCCGTGGGTTCCCCGCATCCAGTGCTGGTTTCGTGACCGTGAGCGTGTAGTGTCGGTAAGGGTGTGGGTGCGCAGACTAAGGCCAGCGCCGTTCCATCCCACGAGCCAGGGGCCGATCCCTGCCCTTCTGTCACGGGTGCTAGCAGGTAAACTGGTGGCATCAGAGGAGAGGTAGCTGGTGGCCCGGCATGGCCACCATGGCTGGGGCCTCTTGGCTGGAGAAAAGTCTTCTGTAGTGTGACTTTGTACCTTAGGCTAGTTGAGATGTGAATTGAGTTTCCAGCCCAGGTGAGGTGAGACTAGAGCCTGGCGGTTCGGAAAGCAGGGGTGCAGAGCGGGCAGAGACCACCTGCGGGTCTGTCTGAACAAGGGCGACCGTGTGACAAGTCATCCAAACTACAACCGTCCTGAGAGTCGCGAGGGCTCTGTTTGTAATTACGCCCAGACACCAGACATAAACCAAGGCATGTGGTCGCCTTGGTCTCAACCACCTGGTTCGAAGTCTAAGGTCTCCTCCTAAAAAACAGGGAGGAGGGAGCCCCCTCCCCCCCACATGCTGCCCACAGGGCTCCATCCCCGCCCTCCTCCCCTCTTCCTGGGGAGAGCCTGCTCACTGCAACCCGAGCCCTCGCTGGCCAGCCTGGCCTGCTTCTTTCCAGCTCCAGGCCCCGATCAGGTTCCCATTCCTGGATCGCCCACGCTCCCCTGGTGACGAATTCCCGCATTACCTGAGGGATTTGCACATCGGGCATGTTCCTCACGGGCCGGAATGTCCTGGGAGAGTGTGGAGGGTGACGGCCGGGAGCGGCCTGTCTGCCACGTCCTGCCAAGCATGGGGGAGTCAGGGCCGGGATCGGCCATTCGCCTTGGATTTAGATCTTTTTCCGAGAAGGGCCAGGATAGGACAAGACTTCTAGACAACGGCTGCCAGCTCCAAGTAACCTAGCCAGAACCAGTGGCGGACAGACATACAGGGCGTGCGGACGAGACGCACCCAGCTGGGAAGGGCAGCTGGCCGCAGGGGCCGCCCAGGATCCTGCCCGGGTCAGGCATTTCTTCCAATGACCTGTGGTTAGAGCAGCCTTGCCCACGGTGTCCGGCAGGGCATCAATCCTGGGAAATGCTCAACCACAGAAGGGGCTCCGTGGCGCGCCCGCCTCTCCGTCAGCCACAAAGTGGGCTGGCTCAGCACAGCAGGAAGGGAACCTGTTTGGCCGCACTGAACTCAACAGAGTCTCCTTTGCATCCCCCAGCTAATAACTTCTTCTGGAATTAGTATGCCGAGAGGCCTGGTTTGGCAAACACGAGCTCAGGGCAAGAACGCTAACCTGAATGCCGGGAAACAGGGCTTTCCGACCTGATTCAGGGGTCATCAGCTGGAACTGGACCTCTGCGGCTCCCGCTGGGACGTGCGTGGCTTGGCTGCTTGACGCCCATCAGGGGACCTTACGGTTTTGCGCTGCCGGCGATGAGGCGGGGGCCTCGAGGAGGGGCACGAGGGGCCCCACGCAAGCCTCCTCCTCCCTCACTTTCCCTGGGCCCTTCCACTGCAGGAAACAGTCCCGGGTGCCCCTAGTCCTCAGAAACCTGCCCACCCCCTAGTGTGCCTCAAGGACAGGTACGTCATGTGCTTTGGGAGATGGCCCTACTGATGCCATCTTGTCCCTGGAGCAGAGGAGGGCTCTCAGCCCCACATCTGCCACTTGCCTGGGTAGAGCACTTGTGGATTAGGTATTTAGAAACCCAAATGTCCCCCGTTGGCCCCCACTCACCCTGTCTTCACCACCCGCAGCCCCAGCTTTTGCGTAAGCTAAGCAGAGAACCCCTCGAAGGGCTTGAGCCAGATGCTCACTTTCAAGGCCCTTCAGGCTCCCATGGAGGGCAGACTGGATGTGCGCGTGTGCAGCTGCCCCGAGCTCCTGACGGATCAACTCCCTGACTGCGAGGCCCAGAGGAAACCACCCCCCATGGGTCTGATTGGGCCTCCTCGGGCCCTGCTGCTTCTCCCAGCCGCTGAGGAGGGGACAGATGGAAGTCAGCTTTCCAGGCAGCATGATTGATTCATGGCCATTCATCACCCCAGACTCACAAGGTACAAGAAAAGAGGGAAGTAGGCATGGGTCATCACACCCCACTTTCCTTCTTAAGGCCCACAGGGGTGTCTTTTTTTCCTTGCCTTCATTTTCTGGCAAACCTGGCAGACAGCCCCAGCCCGGCCCCCGGAGCTCTCCCCTTCCCTCTCTCCCTCTGTGGTTCACTCTCCACTCCATCCTCTTACAGCTCACCGGGTCTCCAGCCAGCCCCCTTCCGTGGCCTCTGAGATGCCCCACCCCGTCCCCCGCTGTGGTCAGTTAGGCGGCTTCCTCCACGTCAGAGGCCCGGCTTCGTGATGCTGGCCGCAATGTGCCAAGGGTGTGAAGCACCCTGTGAACTCAGCTCTCGGCATTGGCTTTGGGTGTGCTCCTTTTTGCTGCCCCAGGTTTCAGCAGCGGGAGCTGGCGGCATAGGGGGAGGGGCGGGCTCTGACGTAGAGGGTGCTGTGGCAGAGGTGAGAGAGCTGCCCCCCAAGCTGGGGTGCAGACCCCATGGAGCGTAACTGTGGCCAGGCGGAGGTCAAAGGACCTTTCACCCTTCCCAGCCAAACTCCGCATCGTCAGCTCCAGGAACCCAGAACACTGCCCTCATGAGCCATGATGATGCCAGGGACCCTAGGGTTTCAGTAGACCCCCTGTCACCAGTCCCACAGCCCAGAAATGGTCCCCAATTTTTACATCAAAACCGAGTCTTTTTGCCTTAAACGTGGTCCTTTCCCTAGTGTTCTTGTAGACAAAATTCTACTTATTATAATAACAGACATTTCTTAAATGCATCAGATCAGTGCCTCTCATCAGAGCAGCGCTTCTCAAACTTGAACGTGCTTTTGAATCACACGGGATGTCATTTAAATGCAGATTCTGGTTTGGTAGCTCTGAGTGCAGCCCGAGAGTTTGCAGGTCCAACACGTTCCTGGGTGCTGGTGGCCCAGAGACCTCACGCTCTGAGTAGCAAGGCATTGTATCGGATGACTGATGGTTTGTCGGTGATGGCTCAGTGTCACAAATAGGCCAACTGAGGCACAGTCTTTTATCGGTGTGATCGTGCAATGTGGGAATCTGGCCTGGCAATGGTGAGTTTCAGCCATCAGGTTTTCGTTAGGCCAGTGGTTCTCGGCCTAGCTGCCCGTGAGAATCGTATGGAGAGGAGCTTGTAAGATACACTGTTGCAGGCGTCCTACCCCAGACGGGGCGAATTCCATTCTCCAGGGACAGGCTGGCCTTCCTTTTGAAAGAACGCCCCCGTGATTCTGCTGTGTAGCTGGCCCAGCACCGCGGTCAGGAAGACACTTCAGAGATGCCCTGACTGTGCCACTGTTGTCACTTACGAACCAGCTGGCCCTGCCTGTCATCCCGTGAGCCAGTCGAGAAATTTGTACCAGGTACTGGACTCTTTGCTGAGTAATGTGGAAAGACGCGGAGCTCGAGCTGGTGGGAGAACACCAAAGCAGGAGACAGGGCAGCTGAGACAGTCCCTTCACCTTGCCTGGCCTCGGGTTCCCCTCCGGGCAGTGAGGAAGCTATTCTGGATCACCCCAGGGGCCCTTTCTTATACTCCTCTCCCCCATTCTGGGGTTCCTCCTGGAGCACCTCCACACTAACCAAGTCATCCCGGTGGGAGCCCAGAGCTGCCTCTCCTCGCCACTGGCCCTACTTCTCTCTGTCCTCAGATTGTCTCCCCGCGTCCTTTTTCTTTTTCTTGGCCTCCGACGTTTGTCAGGGCAGTGATCGTATGTTCCAGGAGAAGGACCTCACTCTCAGCCCACGTTGTCGGGAGTGGACCAGAGGCCGGGCCACCCAGTAAAAGCTGGGAAGTCGATTTGTTTCATTGCCCAGCCCGCCTCACTCCCCCTCTCCCACCCAGCCCCTGACTTCGTGTTTGTGGGGTTCCACACCCACTAGAGTGTGTGCGTGGATGCTTTCTGACTTCCGGGAGAATATGGGTTGCCCAGGACCCCTGGGTTATGGAAGTCACCAAAACTCGCCTTGACCGTCACCAGGGAATAGTGGAATGATAATAGGGCGGAGGGGTGGCGGGGGAGGCTCCAGCTTCACCCAGGGAAGAATGAGCATGCCTCTTTTATGGGACCTTTGGAATGAGAGGAATTGGAGGCCTGAGCCCCCTCCACCCGGCACTGCCCTGTCACCACCCCAAGCCTTCCACTTGGGCTCAGGGAGTGCTCCTTCTCCGAGATATGCCTGGGTAGTACAAGTTCAAGCCCTCCTCTGTTGAAATGTGTGTGCCCTGTTTAGCCAAGAGGTGTCTGCATCTGAGCTATGCAGAGCGAAGTATTATTAGAGCAGGCATCAGTGTGTCTGTAATTGACCCCAGCTCTCCCTAGCAACCGTTGCCAACAACACATCTAACAGAAGGATGCGATACCTTTTTTGAAAAAAAAAAAAAAAAAAAAAAACAACAACTCATCCCAACTCAAGTCGTAAACACAGCGGGGCTGTTGTGAAAAAATGCCAACTCGGAATCTGGCATCTGACCAGATTTCAAAATAAATTGCTCTCCACCAGCACCTTCTATAAGATTGTCTTTTAAAAAGCTGGCCTCAAGCTAGAGAGCAGATAAACCCTTGTGTTTCAGGCGAGGTCACCAGTAAGCACTGTGTTTGGAGCTTTTGAAACACGGAAACTCCACTGAGTCGTGCCTGGGGGGTGCACAGGGCTTCTGCGGGGTCTCTGGGAGTGGTTTCAACTGTGGGTTTAGGCCCAGAAGATACACTCAAGACTCCCTGGTCTGGCTGCTCTATCAGTAAGTCAGAACATAATATGCGTCTTCAGGGTTTGAGTGACACATACACCTTATTCCTGCCCCGTTTCTCTCAAGCTCTGCCCCCTGTCTTGGTCCCACAGTTGCTGGCTTGGGGCCAGCACTGGCACTGGGCCATCCCTCTAACTCCACTCATCAGAGAGAACCTCCTTCTCTCCTGGTTATCTCAAGGTTTTGGGAAAAATGAAACTTGTTCCTCTCCACTTGGAGCCTCGAGTTCCTAACTCCCATCTTTTACAGGGGGGAGGGAGGAGAGGAGCTAACACTGATTCTTGGGGTTGTAACCAGTTCTAAATGTAAGCTGCTCAAGAGCAGAAGTCCTGGCTGAGTTAGCCTTGGTCCCAGCTCCTGGCATCATGACTTGGATGTAGTAGGTGCTCGGGAAATGCTCGTAGGGGAAAGACGGAGCCCTCAGTATCAGGCCCCAGTGCTCCCTGGTGTATGATGAGCTTCTCCACTCCTGAGCACCTTGTGAGTGAATGCCAAGACTCTCTCCGAGCCGGGTTCCAGGGCAGGAATCTTTCCCCATGTTCACAGATGAGAAAAGTGTCGCAGGAAAGCTACGAGCTTTACCCTAAGTCATAGGGCTGAATGAGAGCCACCAGCCCGCCACCCTGGCTCCCATGCCCCTGCCCAGATGAGGTGTAAGGGCCAGAAAGTTGGGAAAATCAGGAATCTGTCTCACGAAGCTATCCGTGGGGATTCCAAAATCCACCCTTCTGGAATAATCCCACTGCCTTTCCAGCAAGCAGTCTCTGAGTCTGAGCTTTCTGGGCCACTGGAGGGCTGGGGGTGTCTGAGGAAACACCTTTACATCGCCATTTGCTTTATCCAGATGAACCACACAGCTGCTATTCCTGAGGTGAGGCCCGGTTCTCCCCCTTGAACCCTCTCTCTCTGCTTAGACCTCCCTTACTTCTGCATGCCCACCGCTGAGCCGACGTGCACTCCAGGCATGTAAACTAATTTTACTGTTGGCCCAAGCCAGGCATACCCAGGGATAGAAGCACATTGTTCTGTGCATTCCAGAGCTTGAGCAAAGCCCTGGGCTGTACCCACCCCGAGTTCCCCTCCACTGGTTGCTAGAAATCAAGAGGGGATAAAGCAAAGGGCTCACAGGCAAACGCAGGCAGCTTTCCCTGTGGGCAGATTGTGGATGGTGTTTGCACAGACCCACAAAAAGGTCTTTTTCTCTTAAAAAAAAAAAAAATGTCGCCCCACCTGCTGGCTGGTGTCAGCACCCTGAGTCATTCTGCCCATGCTGGAGTCCTTGCCCTGTGAGGGCCATGCGGAGTCGGCACACGCATTCCCCCCAAATGGTGGGCACCAGGCAAGCCTGCCTCGCGTGTCACGGGAGACCCCAGGACCTTGACCTTCTGCAAAGGAGGCTGCAGCAGGCACAGCTACCCCACCAGGGAGAGCCGGTGCTTGGCTGATACCAAAGGTCCAGTCCACCCTACCGGAACCAGAGACAGCTACTTGTTGCCCACGCTTGCTCTGGAATGGGCAGATCGTACCTTCTTTCTGGCAGCCCTCATTTCTTCCTCTCAACAAACACGTAACGAAGCCTTTGCTGGCTACCTTCCACAATGGCAGAGCCCGTATATGGGTCATCTCTGCTAACCTGCCCACCCCTCTGGTCCTCTTCTCCCACTTGGTGCAGGTGAGGGTAGCGTCTAAAGCCTGAGTGTCTTTTTCGAGGCTCCAGCTGCCTCTGACTGTTCAACATGGTGTGGAGTAGAGGGGAAGCAGGAGGTGGCTTCCAAAAGTGCTGAATCTAAGGCCCCGTCTAGAACTTTGGAATACTGAGTGGGACAGAAGCCGCCTGTAATTTTGACAGGAAAAAAAAAAAGCAGTTTGAATTTTTAATTGGAACATAGGCAGAGAGAAGAAAGTGATCATTGACCCTCAGTAAGTCCCAGAAGGAGCCCAGAACAGCGGCTTGCCCATTACGGTTTTCTTGTTGGAGGCTGTGTCCCCTGGTGCCTTGGGAGCAAAGACTGTGTCCTTGTCATCCTTGTGTCCCCCCCCCCCCCCCCCCACTACCGTGCCGTCCCATAGCAGGTACTCAGCAAGCATCCGATGGTTGGTTCAGGAGTTCAGCCTAGCGGGGACAAAGGAACATTGGTGGCAACAGAAGGGAATAGTTCAGTGTCCTGCTCCCGCCCATCTCTGGGCCAGGGGAACTTTACCCGAGTCAGGGATTATTTCACCATCACCTGTGTTTCTTGCCAGGCCGTGTCCTCCTCCCTGCACAGCCTCACCCCCACCCCCGGCTTCATTTTCCCTGCTAAATCCCCTCATAGGACTTGGCTGGGCGCTTCCCCGTCTGAGGCTGCCATGCCGAGGCAGGCCCTGCCGATAAGTGGGTTATCGGAGAAGGCCAGCTCGGGTGTCCTGGGCCCCAGAGGGTCACCCCTGGCTGGCTGGCGGCTCACCCCCAGCACCTCCTCCTTCCCCCTTCCCAGAGCCAGGCCAGCAGGAGACAGCAGATCCTCCCCACAGCTCAGCGAGCGCCCGGCCCCCAGCCGCCGCTGGGAATCTGAGCTATGCTAAGCCGCTCCAGATCACGGCATCGCTGCCCTGCCCAGGCACGGCCGGCCCAGACAGGGCGCCTCTACCTGCCGTGGCCGCCTCTGGAAAGCTGGCACTGCCTGGGCCGATGGAAAAAATCTCCCTGCAGGTTATGTAACTGCTCACCACCCTGTCCCTGGCTCCCCAGGGAGGCTCCCCAGCCACCACCAAGGAAGAGGGGCCCTCCCCAAGGCAGGGAGGGGATGGCGGCCGAAGGTCATTCTTTCAAAGAGAAGTAAATAGTCTTGAGGGATTGTCTAAGCTCCTCCTCAAGGAGTCCCCAAGACTGCTGTTCCCTATGGCTTGCAGAGCCCAAAGGCCCACCCCAGCCGCATGGCCTAGCAGGGCGAGGAAGGCTTGCCAAGGGAGCTGGGCTCCGCAGCAGGGGCTGAGAAGCAGAGAGGGAAGGAGGGTTTTATGGTTGGCTTGTTTGGTTTGGATTGGTTGGTTGTTTTTGGTTTTTTTTTTTTTTTTCATTTGGCCTTGTTTTCTTGTGATAAAGTATATGCAACATAAAATGTACCATTTGGGCCATGTTTTAAGTGCACAACTGAGTGGCACCAAGCACAGCCAGAAGGTTGCACAGCCACTCCCACCATCCACCCCCAGAACCTCTCATCGTCCCAAACAGAAGCCCTGTGGCCACCAGGCAGTAACCCCCCGGCCCCCCAGCCCCCCCACCTTCTATCAACATGGCTCTTGTGCTCTTACACATATCCCACAGAAGTGGGATCATAAAATAGCCGTCCTTCTGTGTCTGGCTTATTACACTTAGCAAAACGGTTTCGAGGTTCATCTACGCAGGAGCATGTGTCAGAACTTCCTTCCTTGTCCCAGGCGAGTAATATTCCATGGGTGTGGTTACACCACGTTCTGTTTATCCGTTTATCTGTTTATTGGTGGGCACTGGGGTTGTTTCCTCTTCTGGCTTTCGTGAGTAGCACCATCATGAATGTGTACGTACAAGTATCTGTTTGGCCCCTTCTTTCAATCTTTTGGAAAATATACCTAGAAGTAGAATTGTTGAATCACGTGGAAATTCTACTTTTAACTTTTTAGGAACTGCCAAACTGTTTTCTGGGAGGTTCATTTTTGATGGGGGAAATATAATGAGTGAAGACCCAAAGAAATGGTGCAGGTGAGGGACAGTGGGGAGACTGGCCTGCAGTCCAGGTGTAAGTGGAGAGCTGGAAGAAGTCCATAAGGTGGAACAAAAGGGTTTGGACTTTATGAAGTTGGACCAGGGAGCCCTTGTTGGTTCTTGAGGTGTAGCATGCCCAGGTTATCTAAAAATCACAGAACAGGGGCGCCTGGGTAGCTCAGTCGGTTAAGCGACCGACTCTTGATTTGGGCTCAGGTCTTGTTCTCACGGTTCGTGGGTTCGAGTTCCACATCGGGGCTCTGTGTTGATAGTGTGGAGCCTGCTTCCGAGTCTCCTTCCCTCTCTCTCTGCCCCTCCCCCGTTCATTCTCTCTCTCTCTCTCTCTCTCTCTCCCACTGTCTCTCTCTCTCAAAAATAAATAAATAAACATGTAAAAAAATTATTTTTTAATCACAGAACAGCATGGACCTGAAGGCAGGACCTATAGAGTACCCACCCAACCCATTCATCCTGTAGATGCGAGACCAGAGGCCCAGGAAGGTTAACAGAAGCTGTGCTTTGGGAAGACGCGTGTGATGGGTTATAGGATGTTACTCTTGGAAATCTCTTACATTAGAGAACCAGGGGTTTTAGGTGGCCACAGTCGTCTCTTTGTAAAGAGAGCACACGCAGATTGGAGCCCTCCCCTCAGAGATCTAAGCTGCGGGGGGCAACGCCTCGTTCCCCCGCTCTCCCCCCCAGAGCCCACTCCCCAGCCCTTGGTGCATGGAACCCTCGCATTCCAGCCACCCCCCCACACACAATCCAGAGGCTGGAAGCTGGGGTTGCCTGCTGCGGGGCCAGCGGGCCAGCATGAGAGATGTACCATTCTTCCTCTGCTCTCCGTCCTTCTCAAGTGCCAAGAGCTTCAAGAGCAAGGAGTCAGTAGAGAATCTTTAAACTGAGGCCCCCATATGAACAGGCTTCCTAGCCAAGGGCACGTGACCTCTGTTCCAGTGGGGGCACGGAGCACGTAGCCACCTGCCGAGAGAATGAACGGGACTCTGTCCAGTCTGTCCCCCACCCTTGCCCACCCCACCCCCGCGCCCTCCCCATACTGCTCCCGCACATCTCCCCTCCCACTCCTTCCCCTGTCCCTGCGCACACGGGCTGTGTTCTGGATGCCTGGTGTGGGTGAGGGTGACTTATCAAGTTAGGAGTTGGGGGCACAGAAAAAGGACGACAGGACAGTGATGTAAACGGCCAGCAAGGGGGTCACACTTGGTTTGAACTCGCTGCTTTCAGGGCAGCTGGCTTGCATCTCCCTAGACAGATAAGAGGTCCCTGTAAGTGGACAGAAGTCTTCCCAGCTCCCCTCCAGATGGCCGCTGAGCAATCACCGGGCATCTCGGAATACAGAGTGCAATGCAAGGAAGCGGGTGGGGGGTTTTCTGTGCCTCCATTGCTTCTGGGCCAAGGGGCATCGTGAGAACAATGCAAAACAATGAGAGGCCCCGTTGCTAGTTTCTTCTAGACTTTTCCCCATTTGGTGCATCTCTGTCCAGAAGACATGGTGACACTCAATCATGAAACAGAGGCTGGATTGTGTGGCCCCTCAAGGTCACCTTCCAGTATAGGAACTCCGGGGGCAGCCTCAGAACCATCAACCCAGGAAGTGCACCCTTCACCCGGGAAGTGAACCCAAAGTTCAGAATCAGGGCTCCCTGTGCCCTGAGTCTCCGTCCCTACGGCCTCATGCCTGGAGTTGAGTCTTCAGGGAGAAACAGTCCCAGCCCCTTCCTGGCCCCGCCTCAACCCCAGTTACAGCCAACAGTGCCAGGAAGAGGGTGGGCTGCCCCTTTAGGGGAGCAACTTACGCCTTTGGTGTCCTTCCAGATACTAGTACACAGAGGGCAGTCATCTCTGATACGTGGAGACAGACATGCTCGGTCAAGAGCAGTCCCCTCCTGGGGTGGCCACCCAGCCCTGGGGAAGCCCCTTGCCTCCCAGATCAACCTACTGTTGACAGTCCCAGCTACGACCAACCAGGTTCCAGAGAGGTTGCGACACCATGTATGTACGTATGCCTGGATCATTTGCATCCGGACCGATGAAGCAGAGAGGACCCAAGAGCCACCATGCTACCGTGTAGTGCCCAGATGGGCCTCTGAACAGGGGTGATACCCAAGCGGGGGCAGCCTAGGTGGGATTTGGGGCTGGCTGGACTCCATCGAAAGCTTCTGGATATACCTGTAATCGGAATAAGCCTATTCTTGAGCAGCTGCATATAAATCAGAGCTCCACATGTTGGACTTGCCACCGACCCCCAGAGACGGTAGTTATTGCATTACTCTGGGTGTTGAAAACGTCTGACGAAAGGAATAGCGTCTCTAATGCAGCGTAGAAGCAGAGTCACCTGGGACTCGGCCTGCAGGCCACAGAGACTCCCTCTGGATGACTTCCTGCCTTGTGGCATAAGAAACCATTGATGAAGCCCAGAGTCCAACCCCCACCCGGTCTAACATCTCACCCTGGTTCTGGTACCGCTCAGCTGGCGACTTTGGGCCCATCTCACACGCCAGCCACCCTCCACTTAGTCTTCATTACATGGGTAATAAAACCTGTGTCCTGCACCTGCTTACCCCACAGACATAATCATGGTTAAAATCTATTGGAACACGGATCATTTTGTCTGTGGCTCTTAAGCCACTTAAGCCTCTTCAGGCTCTTCCTCCAAGAGGAACTTCTGAATTTCATAAAATCATGTTTCTCTTTTTGCGTTCTTTTTTCTTTCTATTATTATTCATTGAGTTTCCTAGGAGAGGCCCCACACAGACCTTCTACAAGCCTAGGGGCCACCGACTCACGCTAGGACTTGGGATTCAGCGATGGCACTGTGGATAACCCAGGGATCCAGCAGCAAGGAAAGCCCTCACGGGGACCCGAGGCTGGCATTGTGTCCCTGCTGGGTGCCCCATGCTCAGCACCATTAAACCCCAGCAAAGCAGGGACCACTGGCCTCTACCAGGTATTTAGAAATCTGCTGGAGGGGCAAGGCCAGCTCAACTGGAGAGAAGCTTAGATAAAGTCAGAGGAAGGGGCAAGGCTTTTATGTGCTAGCACCTAGGGAAGACTTCCTGGAGGAGGGGGCATGAAAAAAAGAGGCAGGATTTGGAGAGCCCAAGGGAAATGTGGAAGAAGCCAGAGCAAATGCTTGTAGATGAGAGGAGCTGGGGGGGGGGGGGGGGGGAGGCAGGCCACAGTTGTGTGGGATGAGGCGCGTGTTGCCCCGCGAGCCTGGCAAGGGTGTCTGGATAGCGCTGGGCCCCCCCCCCCCCCCCAGTGTCAGCAAGCCCCGGTGTGAGGCTGCCCAGCCAGGCCGTGACCCCAGGCCACAGTAACCACACTGGCCTTTTCATTTGCTGGCACTTGCTTTTTGCCTTCGCAGGCCAAGACGGTTTTAACCCAGAACTAAAACTTCTCCTTTAACAGCAACGAGTCCCTGCCAACCTTGGGCCTCAGTTCATCTTGGGCAAGAGGCAGGGAGGACCACTGCCTCTGGGGCCCAGGCCAGCCTGCTGGGGGGGGGGGGGGGGGGGGGGGGGGCTCTGGACGCCTGGGTGTCACTGAGGCGGATAGTCTGGGGCCTGGCAGTCAGGGGCAGGGTCCCAGGTGCCTACCTCGTGTGGCTCACTCAGCCCCTCTCTGTGGATCGGCTGCCCCCGAGGGCAGCCTGTAGGTGGGTGCCCTCACGCTTCTCTACACGCAGACGTGCAGCGTCATGCTATCTTATTGTCCCCTCCTCCTGCAGCGGCCACTTAGCCCACAGGGAGGGAGCAGGCTGTGCGTGAGGCCACGGGGCCAGGCAGTGTCACAAAGCCTACCCATTCTTATCTCCCCCTCCTCTGCAGGAGCCCCTACTCCTCCTCCCCCAGCACATATTTTCTGGCCTGCCTCAAGGGTTAGGGCAGGAGACGGAAGTCTGAAGCCAGCATCTGGCCTAGCTCAACCCGCTGTGGACCTCGGTGTCCTCATGTGGTCTGGGGGTTGGCTTCCCCGCTGTGCAGCAGGGCTCATGGTTCCTTCTGTCTGGCTCCCTCAGCCCCTTGGGCGCCTTGGGCTTGTGAAGGTTGAGTGGGGGTCCAGGACCGAGGAGAGCCTAGAAAATATTTGGGAGACACGTAGGGGCGGGAAGAAAAGCTGGGGCACTGCTCTGTAGGGGACTTACAGGTGTGGTATAGGAGACCCCCACCCCCACCCCCCACCGGCTGCAAGCGTGCTCAGCTCTAGCCCCTGCCCTGCATTTCTCTAGCTGGGTGACCTCAGGCCAGTCCTCTCACCCTTCTGGTGGCTTCCTCACCTGTAAAATAAGGGGGTCAGAAGGGCGATTTCCAAGTCTGTGTCTCTGTGTCTGTTATTCTAAAGCAGACATGCCGGCCCCATACGGAGTGCCTGTTAATTGCCTGCTGCCGAATGATTGGTCAGTGGGTTGACCAGAGTGAAGAGCGGACCCCATGTCACCCTCTCCCCACCGGCGGCCGGGGGCAGGGGGGGGGTGGTGGGGGTGGGGGGAGGTCTGCGGTCCGGTCTGCTCCTCCCTGCCCTCCCCGCCTCGTCTGCAGAGTCCAGTGCCCTCCTGGCGGGAAGGGCAGCCTGCAGGGGGCGCCAGCGCGCAAGGCTGGCCTCACCTGCCTGCAGGCCCCTCCCAGGCCAGCCCAGCATCTTGGCATCCTGGGGGCTTTCCCATTGGGAAGATTGAAGCCATATGATGGCATCTCTGCCACAAAGCCACCTTCCCCTGTGCAATTTCCAGCCCTTCGAGGGGCCCCATCCCTGAGTCCAGCAACCTCAGTTTGAGGGTCCCTTCCAGACCTCTGCGGCAAGCCAGAATAACGCTCACTCCCCCGGCGTCTGGGTGTTCCTGTCAGCTGTCTGGCTGGGGGCCCTTTTTCCTCCTCCCTTTCATCCGGGCAGTGTCTCTGCAGGCATTCAGCGTGCACTGGCTGGGAGCAGACACCGCCCCCTAAGTACCCATTAGAGTTTTGTGAGGTGGGTGTTCATACTACCCATGGGTGAAGAAAGTTCCAGAAAGCTTAGGAAACAGACCTGAAGTCGTGTAGCCTGTGAGTGACAGAAGCAGAACCAGACCCTAGTCCCCGTTGTGCCCTGTACCCCTCGCCTCCTCAGAATGTGTGCCGCCCGAGTGCCTCTGTTGGCTGAAGTGTATTTGTGTTTGGGGACAGGGCCGGGCCAGGTATAAGGTGGAGGACAGGTGGTGAGGAATGAGATTAGAAGATGCCTTTGAGGTGACAGGGTTGACCAGAGCCTCCTCCCCGCAGACTAAACAATAGCTGAGTGATCTCCCCACTGTCATCGTATGGCCGAAAGCATCGAGACGGTTTCCAGACGAGAGCTCAGGGGTCCGCTGCTCCCTATGTGTCTCAGGGGGGGCACGGGGCAGGGGTGCCTCTTCCCACCAAGCTGCAAGACAAGCAACAAGGTGGCTCCTTGTTCTCCCAGCCAGCCTCAGCTTCTCCCCTGTGGCCGTCCCACTCATGGGTTTCTAGCCCGTCACCCTGGTGATTCATGAAACAAAGGCAAAGAGAAGAAAACTCAGTGCGCTTTGATTTGTTCCTGTTTGACGACCCTGGGGTCTAGAGGCCGCAGCTCTGGGGACAAGTGGGTCCTGGTGAGTGGGCACCACTGGTGCCCTGGGTGGTTGGGCACCTGTGAGCACCCCTTCTGTTTGCAGACCCCGAGGTCAGGTGGCAGGCTGATGAGTCTCCTGTGTCAGGCCCCAGCAACGGAAGCCTGGAGGAAGTGGGTCGCGTCTCCGATGGGGCCTTGTGCCTCTATCAGCTGTCTAGGCTGGAGGCGGGGGTGGCGGCACCTTTAACCGGTCCCTTCCTCTCTCTGGCTGCCCACCAAGCCACAGAGAACAGGGCATCAGGCCTGCAAAGGGAAAAGGAACGAGAGACAGCGAGCCTGCATGCTGTCTCATTTCTAATGCTCTAAATTATTGAGAAGTGAGGACCCAGGGGCGTGAGCCTAGGCAGTCTGGGTTGCTCAATCCCGAAGGAGCCCTTCTAAGGTTTCCCCGGCACACAGCCCAGAGTGTCACCCCAGAGAAAGAGCCACGTTGTGAAAAGCCACCTTCGCTGCCGCTGCCATGCCTTCCCTTGTTTTTAAACTCCCCCCGTACTGTTTGATTTATTATGACCCCGATGCACTTCAGCAGCTGCGGCTTCATTTCAGAACCAGGTTAAGTAGCCCAGGGTTCAAAACGGAAAAGGTCGGAAGGGGGGCTGCGGGAAGGCGAGGGACACTTAATACAGTGCATTCCCACGCACACCTCTGCCGCCCCGGCTTCGTGTGCATCCTCTCCCTGCAAATGTGCTGCGGCCACACAGACACTTTGGCTCCTCTGCCTTATAAAAGGGAAGCTCGAAAATGTGGTGCGTTGGCACATTGCAGCTGGCTCCCCCGTGCTTCCTCTCCCTCTGGCCCGGACAGAGAGGCAGCGTTCTTGAGAGCTGCTTGGAATGAGAGCCCCACGGGGGCAAGATGGCCCGACGCCAGTGCAGCTTAACAAGCATCTATTGAGCACCCTCTGTGTACCTAAGGGGCAGGGTGGTGGGGTGGGACGAGTGCAGATAGGCTCAGAAGCCCCATCGGTCCCTTCCTCGGGCCCTGGGCTCCCTTCTCTCGCCTCACCCCTTCCTGGCTAGTACGGCTTCCCAGCATGCAGACCGGACAAGACGTGTTTGAGAAGACCCCCATCCCTGCCCTCGTGGGGCTTCTGGCTTTTCAAGCCCCCTTCTTATTGTCAGGCTCCCAAATGACCCCAGAGGTCTTGCTTGCAAAAGTTTGTTCTCTGGACTTTGTGTTTTCCCCGTCTGCTCTACCCTCCCAGTGCCTCCTGGCTCTGGCCCCAGCGCCAGCCCCTGTCTGTCCCTGCAAACACAAGTCAGCTGTGTGTGCAGACAAAGCCTTGCGTCGCAGTGTAGGGGCCGGGCTTGCACAAGGGACATTTCCAGGGAACTCTGGGGGCGGTGGCTGGGAGGGCAGAGGCGACTGTCTGATAGCAGGGACTCGGCGTCACCGTCTAGGGGACTTGGCCGGGTCCCAGGGGCCAGTGGCTGTGGGTGGTGACTGGGAGAGGCGGCTAGGCTGGAAGAAATCTGCTGTTTGAGAAGTGTAGGAAATGGTCTGGAGAGAGAGATAACAGCCCTTTCTCTGTGTGTCTGTGTGTGTCTGCGTCTGCCGGCCAGGGTGGCTGGAGCCAGCCGGTCTGAGGCCGTATCTAGTGAGATTTTTGTCCTGGGTTGTGAAAGTGACCTATGGAGCCAGCAGCAGAGTTCAGGGCCTGGGAGAGAAGACATGTGGCCCTCCCTCCCCTCCCCCTTGTCTTGTGTTCCTCTCTCTACGTTCCTCCTCCCCGCCACCCCCCACCAAAGGGTAGGGAGGGGGCAGGGCTGGCGAGAAAGAACATTCTTAGTGCAGTGGAAATGGTTAAAAGGCCTGGTTTCGTCTCGACTGTATTACTAACTTGACATATGAACTTGGATACATCCCCCAATATTTCTGGCTCTCAGGCTCATTGGCTGTAAAATGACGATTATTTATATCTGCCCTGCATATCACACAGGGTGGTTGGAAGGATCTTCTGAAATAAGGATGATGTGAAAACTTTGTAAACTGTGAAGGGCTGCGTAAACGTAAAGAGTTGTAATGATTAAAATTGCTTCGCGTCCACAAGGGCCTCTGAATAAAGACCTGGCTCAAAGAACGTGGCAGTGAGCCGTAGGGAGGAGGTGGGCTATGGAAGGTTCCAGGGGGCAGTTGGTAGGTCATAGGTTCCATGCGGGAACCTGGACCCCGGGCAGGAAGGGAGGAGGCAGCTATCGGCAGCTCTCTGCAGGTGGGAGTGTTGGTCGCAAGTTTGTTGACCTAAATAAGAGGTGGCCTGGGTTCCATGCATATCTCCAGGGAGACAAGGAAAACTGTGAGAAACCCCTCACCCACTGGGGGCTCAGGGCCATTGCCTGGCCTGGAGGATAAAGTCCAAGCTGTTGCACAGGGACGAGGGTAACTTTGCTTTCCTTTCTTCACCTCCACTGTCCAAGTTAGCCAGGTCACTCTGTCCCCCCCACCCCGCCCCTCCCCATCCTGACCTGGAAATCAGCCGCCTCTGGTGTAGAAAGTGCAGGAAAGAGCCTGCAGAGGTGAAGGGACTCTTAGGCCAAGAGAAGCTGGGCTATTTAAAGTGTGCAGCGCCCTGGGGGCACAAATGCCACCCACCCCTAAGGCCCTCTCAGCCTCCAGCTTCCCCTCCCTTGGCCCAGATCCCGGGGCCTCTGGGCACCCCGAGGGCCACAGGTCAGGTGCCAGGGGCTCTGGGAGGCTGCAGGCCCGCAGCTCCTGGGGCTGGCATGGAGTGGCTCGACCTCACCTCCGGCTTGGGTTCCCTCCTGTGAGCCTCTGGGCTGAGTTGGCGGGGCCACACAGACTCCTTGGCTCCCTGTGCCTTATAAACGGGGCCGGGGCTGTGTGTGGAGCTTACAGGAGGAATGCCTGGCGCCTGCGGCCCAGGGCAGCTGCTGCCCCCCCCCCCCCCCCGCCCCTCCCTGCTGGCCAACGCGCCACCAGCCTCGGGGAACCAGAGCCAGCCCAGGGCAGGATTGGGAAGTGGGGAGCTTTGCCTGGCAGGCCCTTTCCCCCTGCTCTGGCCTGCCTTCCCAGCACACCCCAGATTACAGTAGGGGTTTCTCCTTTTCCCCCAGTTAACCTTTACCTGTCCTAGGCCCTGACCCATCCGTGAGTGACGCAGTGTGCTGTCTCTCCTCTCCGCGGAATGAAGAGGGACCGGAGGCCGGCCTGGCACATGCAGGTGCCACACAGGCCCTCGCACTTGGGGACGGGCTGAGGGGGCCTTCGCTAAGCGGTTCCCGGGTGCCAGGCCTGGAACCAAAGCTGGTCTGCACGGGGAGCTGCACCGGTACGGTTTATGTATGCCGACTCCTCCAGCTACCCTCCCCGGGAAGGACTGGCCGTTGTTCTGAGCCTGCATCCTTCCTACTCTCTTGGCATTAAATTGTCCTTTCTTTTATGAAATGATGGATGAACGCTTTTTAAAAAAACATCCCCAGCAAAATAAAACATTGGCAACCCTCAAATCTTTCTGATCCAAGAAACCCTGGAGCCCACGCCCAGCCCCCTAGCTGATGTCCAGAACTGCACAGATCAGCCGGGCATCCAGCTGTCCAGGCACAGGGGAGCCCCAAGGCCTGCTGGGTGGGAGGAGTTGATGAGTGAGTGGGGTATCACCTGGGGAGCTGGGACAGGGAACTCCTGAACCTGGGGCTGTGTGTGGGTTTGCAGCCCACCCCACCTGCTCTGTTCTCTCGGCTCGAGATGCTTCCTCCCATGTGGCTGGGACTGCGGTGTCCCAGCTGCCCACCACCCTCTGCCGCTGTTGGCTGCCGCCGTCCCTGCAGGCCTGGGGAAACCCAGAGATGCTGTGCAGGCTGCCCCCGGTCGAACACAGCACGCTGACTCCTGACTCCAGTTACCCGGTCAGCACACCCTGCACTCCCAGTCTCCTTCTGCAGCAGGACCGAGGAAAGGCAGGATGAAGAGTTTGGGAGGAAAAAGGTGTCCCTGTGGGGGAGGAGAGGTGTGATTGGGGGCCTTCACTCGGGCAATGGCTCTAGGACCTGAGGGTCGGGGCGGTGATCTGAAAGAGATCTCAGGGTTGAGTCTGAGTGACCTGTTGAATACAGGAAGCAAGAAAGAGGGACTTGGCAAGTTTCCAGCTTGGGTGCCTGCAAGGACCCCCTTCACTGAACACGGGTCAGCGCCGTGAGTGCAGGACGCTTGGGTCGGAGTGAGCACGTATACATGTGCTTATGCGTGTACGTGTGAACAGCCGCTCCATGCATGCTCAGGGAAAGCCACACTATCACCCTCACTCCTCAGAAGTGGTCACCTCCAATATCTTCCCATCCTTCCTCGTAAACACACTGCAAGGAGACCAGCCTTTGGCCATTTGCTGCATGTGGAAGGAAGCACCAGGTTTTCCACGCGGGGTCCATTTCAGATAAACGTGAGCCGTCCGCAGGTGGATGGGTTTGTGCGGGAGGAAATCCTGCCCCCAGCCTGGAGATGCCAGGAGGCTCCAGGAGTGCAGACAGCAGTGTGGGGCGTGGTGATGCAGCAAGGTCACGGAGACCACTTCATGAAAGGACACCCCGGGTCAGGTTTCGCTTTCTGCAATTTTTCTAATTTTGTAGTCACTTAAAGCCACCATAGCGGAGTTCAGGTTTGGAGACTGTGCGAGTGAGAAACATGAGTCTTCTGTGCCCTCCTTCTGCCTTTCTATGAGCTGTTTTCATTAAAGGAAGAGAAGGAGGGAGGGAGGGAGGGAGTAAAAAGGGAAAGAAATAAAAGAGAAGAGAAGCCTATCCCAGTGTCTGGTTTGGCCAGAAGCAAGGATCCGGGGTGGAGGGTGGGGGGGCCGGGAGGATGCTACTTGTAACTAAGCATCATTCGGCAGATAGGTTAAGGCCTCCCGGGCCCGGGAGAGAGCAGCCTTAGAGCCGGGCTGGAGTCGGAGCTACATTCCTGCCCAGGTTCAGAGCCCAGCTCCACGCTCGCGGCCGCGCAGCTTTAGACAAGGGACCTAATCGTTCTGTCTCCGTTTTCGTCCCCGCGTGATGGGGGTGATGCTGGTGCTGTTAGGAGGACTGAATGAGGTGCTGCCTGTAAAGATTTAAGGCGGTGCCTGCCACGCAGTGAACCCTCAGTAAATCCCAGGTGCGCTGGAGAGCGCGGCCGTCACTGCACAGGTGCCCAGTGCCGAGCAGGGACTGGGTGGGACTGGAGTCTGGATCAGTGAGCGGTGCCGTCCTAAGTCAGCGTTTCCCCTCTGGCCGTTCCCGCTCGGAGCTAGATCAGAATGCGTGGGGCACAGAGCCTAAGGCTGGAACTCAGAAGGGACAGGAAGGACCCAGCCCAGCTGTACTCCCTCCTGGGCCTCACCCCGGTGGAGCCCAGGGGCCTTCCTCTTCTCTCTTCCAAGATCATTGCCACCATCCCCCCAGCCCCTGGCAGCCGCGGCTGACTCCGTGAAACCTTCTGCTTGGAGGCAGCCAATGGACTGGATGACCTCCGAGTCCCTTCCCTCCCTGCGCTGTAGTAAATCTCCCTTCCCTCACCCTGTCACTCAGTCTGTGGCCTGCTGGGGACCACAGCCTGTCCATATGGTTCAGCTGGCGGCTTGGGAGGGGCCCTGGGGATGGGACTTTGTTGGAGCCTCCAGACCATTGAGGGAGGGGCGGGGCTGGGGTCAGGACAACAGCAGTGCCTTTCCCTGGCTCTCTGGGAGCAGCTGTGAGGGGCGCCGGCAGGGACCGGTGACCAAGATCCCCTCCCCTCCTCCCCCCACCAGCCCCATCTTGCTGTTTGTGAGGGATGAAGTCAGGGCAGCCAGGCCGGACTGCGGCCACGTTGGTTCGCATCTTAAGTATCAAAAGAGAGAGAAAGCAGAGGGGGGAGGGAGGGAGGTGACCCCTATCTGTCCGAAGAATAAAACCGTGGACTGGCAGGGGCTTTGACAAGTAATTCTTTCTCTGCGGGCTGCTCTGACACCTGGCCGTGTGGCCCAGCTCTAGACCTCAAGTGCAGCACGGCTGCTCCCAAGCCAGGTGCTGCAGCAATGGACCATGACAGGCCCCAGCTCTTGGTCTCCTGGGTCTTCCGTCTTGCTGGGGATTTCCCCCTCCGAGGAAGGAAGAAGGGGCAAGAGGCATGCGTGTGTGTGTGTGTGTGTGTGTGTGTGTGTGCGCGTGTGCGCGTGCGTGTGTGTGTGTGTGTGATTGTGTTGCCACGTTACACATTCCAGCTCCCAGACAAGCGTGCGTCTGGCTGCTCGCTGTCTGCTTTTCTTCCAAAGGGTGGTTTGCAGTTTAGATTAAGGGCTCCTGGCTATAAATGGTATTTTTCTCAGCCCCCACCCCAACTCATCCCCCTGTGCCTCCACCCCGCACACAGCTTCCCTGGGCCCTAGAGGGGACTGGCAAAGCCGAAAGGGGGGCCCCACAGCCCTGTGCATTTGGGTATCTGTCTTTCTCACCTCTGTGGTGGAGGAAGGGGGAAGGAGGAGGGGACGGAAGAGAAGGAGGATCTCAGCGTGGGGCGAGGGTAGAGCCAGACACTGCTGCCCAGCAAATGCTCTGGGAGAGCAGTTCTGATGACCTTGACTGGGAGCTCCCCCTTTCTCAAGGTCTCTCAGCGACAGCTCCCACAGGGCATGAATGGATGGCTGACCCTTTGACCTTCGGGTTGGAGAAGGAGAAACCTGAGTTTTTTGGATTTGTCCCGTTCTAGGAGGAGGGTTAGTAAGGTTCATGACCCTGCTCTGGAACCCCAGCTTTGAGGGCAGAGTCTCAGTCTGAGCGCTTCATATGTAATGTGTGGCTATGCCCCCTGAGGACGGGCACACAGACTTCTGGCAGGACTCAGGATACCGAGTTCTAGGTCTCCCTCCGTCCCCTATTCTGAGAGGGAGACGGTGAGCCGGCTCTTCTCCCTGGCCTCGCCTGTAAATGAATGCCTTGAAGCATCAGTGGGCCTCTCAGGGCTAACAGTGAGTCCCGTGACCGCACTGCTGGGAGGAATTCATGGACCTGGAGGGGGTCAGGGGAGCAGGGACAACAGCCAGAAAGTGCAGTGGCGGCCCTTGTAGACAAGGTTCCTAAGTCTGGGAGAGGCAGAGATGTGACTACAGTAGGGACAGAGCACAGGCCTCGTCGTCATCACTATAAATTCCAGAACCGGGAAACCCCGGGTGACCCTTGGGTCAGGTCACTATAGGAGAACTGTAAGGAAGTGCTTGTACCGCTGCACGGGGTGGGTGTGGACTCCCCATCTCCCTGGAGGGGCGGGCCACATGCCGGGAAAGCTGAGAGATCTGCACAGGCATGGTGACGTCAGGACGAGCCGTGCAGGACCCTGGCCAGTGACCGCAAACGACCTCCCTGCCCCCTCCTGCTGCAGACCCTCCAGCCTGGGGCCGGGGGCGGGGGGGGGGGGGTGGTGGTGCTGGACAGACTCAAAACACGTGGGCTATGCGGAGTCTGGAGAAGGTGGCAGGGATAGGCGGGTGCCGGGAGGCATGGAGTCCATACAGACCCTCGTCTTCGGCACAGTCGTTCCTCACCTTCCCTCCATGGCTTCTGCACCCCTCTCCTTGGCAGGGAGCATTGGACCACGGAGAAACCCCAGATCATTTTCTTTGGGTTTGAGGCTGTATTAGCTGACTTTTTTACTTTCCTGTAACATGGAGTAGGGAGTCCTACGGGCCTGGGTTCAAATTCCAAGTCTGTTATTTAGTAGCCATGTGATCTTGGATGTGTTTCTGAATCCTTCCTAAGCCTCAGTTTCCTTGCCGGTAACGTGGGGGGTGATAGTCATATGGCATAGGGTGGCTGGGGAGATTAAGTGGGGTTACACACGTGAAGGACTTTAGTACAATCCTGACCCTCCGTATGTGCTCATAATGCTGGCAGTGATTCAACTGGACTTCGCTGGGGATAAGAGTGAAAGGAATTTGTGATTCCAATCGATGCGTCTCGCGTGCACCAATACCATGGGTCAAGTCCTGTGGGAGGCTCTGGGGAGATACAATCAAGTATCAGTCAGGAACGTCCCGTGCTCGTGGACCCCAAGGCCCAGTGTTAAAATGTCCGTTCTTCCCAAATTGATCTCTAGATTCAACACCATCCCAGTCAAAATTCTAGCAGGCTTTTTAGTCGAAACTGGCAAGCTGCTTTTGAAATGTAGTAGAGGGGCGCCTGGGTGGCTCAGTCGGTTAAGCGTCCGACCTCGGCTCAGGTCATGATCTCACGGTCCGTGAGTTCGAGCCCCACGTCGGGCTCTGTGCTGACAGCTCAGAGCCTGGAGCCTGCTTCCGATTCTGTGTCTCCCTCTCTCTCTGCCCCTCCCCCGTTCATGCTCTGTCTCTCTCGGTCTCATAAATAAATGTTAAAAAAAAAAAAGAAATGTAGTAGAGTTAGATCAGGGCTCAGCAAACTGCAGCCAAATCTGGCCCTCCTCTGTTTTTACAAATGAAGTTTTATTGGGACACACACACACAAAAAAAAAGAAAACAGAAAAAGAAGAAATGTATCTGGAATCACAAAGGACCTAGAATGTCCAAAGCGGTCTTGAAAAAGAAAAACAAAGTTGGAAGGGTAAATGAAGGGGCTGGTTTTTGCCTAAGGCTCCACTGGGTAGAGGAGACATCGGTGAAAGACCCATAGGCATGCAGGGCAGTGATTAAGAGTATCGATGTGAGGGACACCTGTGGATTGAGCGCCAACTTCGGCTCAGGTCATGATCTCACGGTTCATGAGTTCAAGCCCCGCGTCGGGCTCTGTGCTGACAGCTCAGAGAGCCTGCTTCGGATTCTAGGTCTCCCTCTCTCCCTGCCCCTCCCCCATTCGTGCTCACTCACTCGCTCTCTCTCTCAAAAATAAATAAGCATTAAAAATTTAAAAAAAAAAAAAAAAAAAAAAAAGAGTGTCTGTGAGAGCCTGACCCCTGGGCTTCCGAAGTCAGCTTTGCCATGTACAAGTTCATGACCTCGGGGCAGGATACTTGTAACCTCTCTGTGGTCCGGGTTCTCTTTAAAATGTGGAAAATCCCAGTGCCCCTGCCGTGGGGCTACTGTAAGATTAAACGAGGCAGTTTACTAATAAGGTCCATTCCACCAACAGAACACCGAGAATAGACTCCTTGCTTTGTTGTTTTGGAGCTCCTCATCTAAGTGAGGAAAACAAGACGTATATATACGTGGCCATATCTAGTGAGGGCCGTATGACTGGGACGCTGGTAATGCCCAGAAGATTCAGAGGGTGAGAAAGTCTTCAATGGGTTGGCGGCAGTCTTCAATGGGTACAATGAAACAGCAGAACCGGATGTAGTTCACGTGTATGAACCGCCCTCAGCGCCCAAGGCTGTCAGGGGAGATGACAGAGATGGAATGAGGGCAGTTCCTGCCCGAGGCTCTCATGGTCCTGCAGAAGAGACCAGACTCGAGGGGTAGCCACCTTTTCCCAAAGGATGAAGTGCCACAGCTGAGGACCCGAGGCCTGTGAGTCGGGCCCCTCCTTTTCCCGGACCCGGCCTGGGGAAGTGACTTGCCCGGGGTCGCTGGGCCGAGGGTCCAGTGTGAAGGAAGTGTCAAGCAGACTGGGAATGTCAACAAAGGTCCGAGGGCAAGGAACTGCAAAGGTGCTCCCGGGGCCTTGGGAGAAGGCTGTTTCTGGAGCCCTGAGTTCGAGACAGGCACTGTGGGCAGGGGGCGACCAGCAGGCTTGAGTCACCCAGGGGCAGGCTGCCAAGTCCAGCGGGACGCCCCACAGAGCCCTCTGGCCCGGGCCCAGCTCCGCCGCCCCTCCCCGGCCCCCGGATACACGTACCCCACCAGGCCTGGAGCCGTTTCCTGAAAGACTGAGAAAGCGCCGGGACTGGAGGGGCCGCCTGGGCCGCCAGGGGCTGGGGCCCGGTCTCTCACGGAGGAGAGACGTGTGAGGGGAGGACGTGACCGGCAGCTCTCATTCTCAGAGGCCGGGGATTTCAGAGGAATGCAGCCAACTCCGGCTCTGAAGTTCCCACTTCAGACCCCGCCTGGCTGGAGCCAGGGCCACCTCCAGTCGCCACCCTGGAAATCGGAGAGGCACATCACAGGCCACGTCTGTGTGGGGGAACACGTCCTCCTTGTGGCTTCTGCGAGCTGGCCCACTTCCTGGTGTTCCCAAATGTACCTTCTCCTTCTGGAGGGCCCTGGGTTCACCTCTAACAGCTTCCCCCCCATCTCTGTTCTGCCCACACACGCCGTCCGCCCAGGAGAGACTTGGCTCCTGGAAACGACCTCCTAGGAATGTCACGACTCGGTCTTTGAGGTCATGAGCAGACCTGGGGGAGGAAGACGAGTTCTATACGAACCGTACCCAGTGGCTCAAGCCAGGCCGAGGCATGGACGCCTGTCCACGGGTAACCCCACACGTCTGCTTTTTTTGGCTCGTCCGTCTGTGAGAGCCACCCCCTGGACTAGTGAGGAAACTGAGGCAGGAGAGGGCTGGGATTTGCCCAGGGCCCTCCAGTAAGACAGAGGCCGAGCGGGGTCTAGGTCTCCTTAGACCGCTGCTCTTTCAAACCGTGTTTGCCGTTTTCACTTTCCATTTTGTTCTTTTCTCATCTTCTCCCTTCTGAAGATGAAAGGCAAGTTCTGGACAAGCTGGCAGGGCCCTTAGAGACCCAGAGAGGAGAGGAGAGGAGATGTGTCGCCAAGTCAGGTCCACTGCCCACCCGCACCCACCATGATGGGGGGAAATTGCACCCCCCTGCTCAGCCTGGCCCTGGGGGTCTCCCCATCTTCATGTAAAGCGTCCAGCTCACCTAAGGATAAACAGCATCCCTCTGGGCCTCCCTGCAGCCTGTTGCTGCCTCAATTGTATCTTCTGTTCTAGCTTTGTCTTCTTTAGAGCTTCTCTCCTAAGAGGTTTCTCTGGGTCCCGCTGATCCTGCTTGTGTCACATCCATTTTCCCAGATTTCCTGGAATCTTCTCTCCCTAGCACCTTTTCCAGTCACCCTGCTCTGGGCACTTGGCTTTCACTAGCTGGTTCCTTCGCTTCATTTCACTGGTCCTTTCCTCTCTCTCTAGCAAAAACTTAGACAATTTTGTCCACTCAGCATTCAAGAAATGTTTATGAAGGGTCTGTTGTGTGTCAGGTGCTAGGCTGGGCCCTGGGCTCTGGGCTCCGTGGGATTCAGCAGGGAACAAAACAGACTAAACAGCTTGCTTTCATGGAGCTTACGTTCTAATGAGAAGGGGACAGTGAACATCAAGACAATAGATCCAATAGATCAATCAATAATTTTTTAATTTCTTTAATGTTTTATTTATTTTTGAGACAGAGACAGAGCATGAGCAGGGGAGGGGGCAGAGGGAGAGGGAGACGTAGAATCCGAAGCAGGCTCCAGGCTCTGAGCTGTCAGCACAGAGCCCGACGCGGGGCTTGAACTCAAAAACTGCGAGATCATGACCTGAGCCGAAGTCAGACGCTTAACCGACTGAGCCACCCAGGAGCCCCTAGATCAATCAATAATTATGATAAGACCGTGGAGGAAATGGAACGGTATATCGGGGGTGCAGTTTTAAATAGAGCAATTGGGAAAGGGCTCATTGAGGTGACCTTTGGACAGGCGTGAAGGAGTGAACCATGCAGCACTAGGCAAAGTGAAACAGCAGTGCAAAGGCCCTGAGGTAGGAGGATGCCTTCCCCATGGAGGAACAGCAAGGAGGCCAGGGGGTGGGAATTATGGGAGGTAAGCAGGTCAGAGCCATGGCAGGACCTACCTTGTATGGGGATCTGTAGGCTGTCATGAAGATGGCATATCTACTCTGAGCAGGATGGAATGCCTCAGAAGGTTTTGAGCAGGGAAGGCAAGATCTGACTTAGGTCTCGGCAGGATCGTCTGGGCTCCTGGGTTGAGAGTAGTCAGAAAAAGGTGGGGTCGACTCAGTTAAACCAGCTTGAAGGCTTTAGGGAGGGTCTAAATGAGCATTGATGGGGAACCGATCAGGGTAGAGAGACAGAGCAGAGTCTGGATGGACTGTGAAGGAAGAGCTAACGGGATTCACTGAAGGATGGGATGTAGGTACGAGGAAGAATGTTTGAGTTAAGGGTGATCCGAGGCTTGGAGCCCGGACAACAAGAAGAGGGGCTCCCACTCCCTGAGAAGGAAGGACGATGGGAGGAGTCAGTGTGGAGGGTAGAACCAGGAGCACGCTACTGGAGACCTCACGTTTCGAAATCCACAATCCACAGAAGATGGGCACGTCCAGTGTCCAGAGGGGTGATCTGGACAGAAATAAGCCTCCAAGAGCCATTAGGTGGCATAAAACCACCAGACTGAATGAGATCTCCAAAGGAATGTGGGTAGTTGCTAAAAAGGCCACCTGCTTTAGAGCAGAACCTGTGTTTGCCTCTGTCCACCAGTCATAAGCCGACTGGTGCCCTAGCCACCTGCATGTGACCAAAGGCAAACTGGAGGAGACAGGCTGCAACCCTGCCCCACACACCCCCCTCCCCCCTGTCCGGATCGCCTCCCGGGCTGGCATAGGGCAGGGCACAACAGGAGGCAATTCATTATGCTTGTAAATGAGAAGTCCTCTGCTAGAGAGAAACCAGGAGGCGCGGGCTGTAGCCCCATCACCTCTAAACCTCTTGACATTTCATGGGAAAATGGTGTCATTTTATCATTTCATTCCTTGGTGAGGCTTAAATTTCAGCTTCCGGAAAACTGACAGAGAGGCTGGGATGGGCGCCTAGGGCTATCTTTGCTCCGTGTGGCTTTATATAACTCAGACCTTTTCCCCACAGCCATTTGTAACTCTGGCTTCTGTGGGTGGTGCCAATACTATTAAGTATTTAGCGCCCACTATATTTTGTGCTCGGTATTTCTGACAAAATGTTTCCTGCCTCCATGGCGATCTCTCAATAAACAGAATACGCTGGAGGAGGATGGCCTGGTGTGTGGCCACGGGCTCCAGCAGGCTGCTCGCGAACCCCTCCTCCCCTTTTCCTTTTTAATAATTATCCTGCTAATGTACCTCTTCCATCTACTTCTCCCTAAAAATCCCTCCCAAGCTCTCCTTTCGGGTCACGGGATAAATGCCCCGGCAGGAATAATGGAGTTCAAAATGTCCGCCCACCACAGCGTTACTAGATTTGAGTGCCATTGGGTCCCGTCAGTTCCCCGGGAAAATAGGGAAGGGCTTTGAGGGACAGCCTGATTCCCAGAAGGCCGATGCCCAGACCACAGGGACTATGCCGCTTAGCCCAGCCTTGCAAATAAGCAGTCCTGGAAGGTCTCCCAGCCAACCATGCCTACACAGCCCCGCCAGTGGGACACCGGAAATTGAGACAAATGGAGTTGGGGCTGCCGTTCTGCCTCTATTAACTTCTCTTCTGCTCTACGGAAGGTCTCATCCCCATCACCAGATGGAGGGGGTGGTACCCACACCACTAGGGATCCTTTGGGCCTGTCGACTGGCTCCCCACAGAAGTGCCATGGGGTGCTCTATCCCATTTACCCTGCCCTGCCATCTTTCTGCTCCCCACCCCTTCCTCCTAGAGATCGATAGGCAATACCTCTTGTATTTTTAATTTTTTTTTTAATATTTTATTTATTTTTGAGAAAGAGAGGACAAGCTGGGAAGGAACAGAGAGGGCGGGGGACAGAGGATCCGAAGCAGGCTCTGCGCCAACAGCGGCGAGCCTGGTGCGGGATTCGAACTCCTGAACCGTGAGACCGTGAGCTGAGCCGAAGTCGGATACTCAACCGACTAAGCCACCCAGGCACCCCCGCCTCTTGTATTTTTTGCTGCTCCTTCAGTAGACTCATTCTTCCCAGCCAGGCCCAAAGCTGAAGGCAAGTTTGAGCTCTTGAACACTCTTAAGTCACGTCAGGCGAGGAATCGGCAGCATTCTAGCACAGCGGTGATGGAAATATGGAGTGAGCAGGAGAGCCAGGTCTAAGACACTCATGAGCTAAGTCTCTTAGCTAAGCTCCTCCCAGCAAACCAGGCTCCCCCGCAGGCCCCCCAAGGTGGGTGGGGGGCCTTACGCCAAGAGGGGGTAGGTTTTGGCCGATGGTCCCAGAGATGGGAGCTCCAGCTGAGCGAGGGGGTTGACCTTTCAGTAGCCAACTGCGTGGGGTAGCAAGTAGAGAGAAAACTTGGAAGTAGAGGGAAGTTTGGGGACATTCCTCCCAGAATAGCTTTAAAAATAGGACAGCTTTACAAGCCACGTAGGATGATTGAAAGCAGGTGGGATTGGAGCAGATGCCCTCTGGAGATGCCTGTCAGACCCGGAGTTTGTCGAACTCTGTAGGTTTTCCTGATTGTTCAGCAAATCTCAGACTGCTGCTTAGGACATTCCTTCCCCCAGGCCCATGGCGCATACTGCCTTGGCGTCAGTGTGTGGCAGAGAAAGCCCATGAACATCTGGGAGGGAAGGAGGGAGGGAAGGAGGGATGGTACACAGATGGATGGAGTGTTGCAGACTCCAGATTAGCGGGCTGGGGTTCTACACGGGCTCTATGACAAAGCGCAGAAATCACAAGCAGGCACTTTTGTCTTCACTTCCTGTGTTGGCTTTATCTAATGTTACTTTCATATTAGGACGAAGCCGTGTTTTGGACGCAGGTGGCATTATCTTGGCCAGGGATTTTGATCCTCAGCTGTCACGATTCTCTTCTCCTCGAAAGACGGTGTGACCTGTCGGTGGGCTTTAGCTTCTCCCCCAGCCTCTCCCCGTCTCTCCACGGTGGTCGGCTCCCATACAGACAGCTTCCTGAGGGTATGATGACCCTAGTCAGGGCTGTTCTAAGGGAGTCCCCAAATTCAAGGAAGTCTACAGTGAATTCTTGCATCTGATGAAAATGCTTGTCGAGGGGCAAAAGAAAAAAAAATCACATCTTAGTTTTATTTATTTAAACCTCTTAAAATGGCTTGTAAGGAAAGAGGGGTCTGTAGTCTCTGGACTCTTTCAGATAGGTGGGTCCTACTTTTCCCCGGGAGCTCACGCACCTGGAAGGTATGACCAGACGTCCTTCCTCTGAGTCCCCAAAATGGGGTTTGGCACTGGGGTATACACCTCTTCTTTTTGGTCACTCGCTTAATGATTCAGAAACCCTGTCTCTTTGTGAAAGAGTTGAAGGTTTATGGATAATGGGATTTTCCTCCCCAGAAAGACGGAGTCCTAGCCGTCTCTGCCTTGAGCTGTTAGTCACCCACAGTGCTAAGGCAGGTGCTGTCTTTCAGGCACGAGCAGTCACGAGACCTGCATGCTTAGGGCAGAGGGGGAACACCCCCCTTCCGCCAGCCCCAAGAGACCAATTTTTAAAATGGCAAACATTTTCACTGTTCTGCTTTTTTTTTTAATTTAAGTTTTTATTTAAGTTTTTTAATTCAGTGAGGGTCTCTGCACAGAAAGAGGGGACTAGCTGGAGTTGGTTAGAGTAGAGCAGAAAGCAGCTTATCAACATGGACAGTATTAAAAGGAAGAGACCAGGGGGCGCCTGGGTGGCTCATTCGGCTGAGCGTCCGACTGCGGCTCAGGTCATGATCTTCGGTTTGTGAGTTCGAGCCCCGCGTCGGGCTCTGTGCTGACAGCTCAGAGCCTGGAGCCTACTTCAGATTCTATGTCTCCCTCTCTCTCTCTGCCCCTCCCCTGCACACTCTCTGTCTCTCCCTCTCTCTCAAAAATAAACATTAAAAAAATTTTTTTCGGGGCACCTGGGTGGCGCAGTCGGTTAAGCGTCCGACTTCAGCCAGGTCACGATCTCGCGGTCCGGGAGTTCGAGCCCCGCGTCAGGCTCTGGGCTGATGACTCAGAGCCTGGAGCCTGTTTCCGATTCTGTGTCTCCCTCTCTCTCGGCTCCTCCCCCGTTCATGCTCTGTCTCTCTCTGTCGCAAAAATAAATAAACGTTGAAAAAAAAAAATTAAAAAAAAAAAAATTTTTTTTCTAATAAATGAAAATAAATAAAAGGAAGAGACCATCTTAACTTCAGTAGATGCCCCCCACACTCTGAACCACACACTGCACCTGCAGCCTCCCCAAAGCTGACTAGGGGAGAAGGATTTGGAACAGGCTTGCCTCTTTTTTTTTTTTTTTAAATGTTTATTTATTCTTGAGAGAGAGAGAATATGCGCTCAAGTAAGGGAAGGGGCGGGGGGGGGGGGGGGGGGACAGAGGATCCAAAGCAGGCTCCACGGTGACAACTGAGAGCCCGATGTGGGGCTCGTACTCACAAACGGCGATATCATGACCTGCGCCGAAGTGGGAGGCTCAACCGACTGAGCCACCCAGGAGCCCCCAGGCTTGCCTCTTTTATGTGCTTGTGGCTTCTGAAATATTTGTGAGCACGCTCCTCCCTTACACTCCTCAAACGGGAATGGTTCCCCCCATCCCACTGCTTAAGTCTGTGTCGGAAACCTGCAGTGTCTTTTGGGCCATCCTGAACACGGCTCGAGCCTTTTCACTGACGGCTGGAGTCAGACGTGCCCGGCGCAGGGCCAAAAAGCCATGTCAGCAGACTCTGCACCAACAGCCTTCCCTGCCCGAGTCCGCAGTACCCTTGTCAAAGTCCCCCGTGGACTCCCAAGGCCTCCTGTGATGGGCCACCCCAATGATTTCCCATAGTGCTGCCCCTTGAGGAGTATCTGAACTACCCTTAATTTTCCTCTCTTCAAACCCCACCTGTCTTGAGTCCTGTTTTTCATATAAAGGGGAAGTTTCTGATCAGCTAAGTTGTGCCAACGTGATTTGTAGTTGATATTTTACCTGTGGTTTGACAGGGGGGTGGGGGGGGTGTTTCTGGAGAAACAGCGCCTTCTCCTAAAGGTGTGGTGCTAATGGGGCGACGTCAGGCACTGGGGCGTGCCGCTGGGGGCGCTCTAGGGCAGGGGGGAGCCTCTAGGATAATTCCACTGAGGCCTGCAGCCAGCCTCTCCCCTATGGGACAGGAATCAAGCATTGGGATCTCGCGGTATCTGTGAGAGGTGGTAGGGCTCCTCATATGAACCTGTTCTCCAGATGGGGCTCAGCAAGGCCAGGAGCCCTGCCCAGACTCCCAGAGTGCCCTCTGGGCTCCCGTTGGGTGTTTGCCAAGGAAGCGGTGCCTTCCGTGCTGGGCAGAGCTGGCGGCATGGGAGGGGAGACAGACCACCCCTTCCAGGTCTTCAGTTCCTCTCACTTAGTCAGAACATCACCTGTCACCCGGGGAACACTTCCTCCGCCTGGAGCAGAGCCGGTGCCACCAAGGGGCCGGCGGGCGGGTGGGGAAGTGCCAGACGCGATGGGTACCTCCAGCTTCCTGCCCTTTCTTTCCACAGACCTGTGAGCGAGCTGACGTTATTTTTATCTGGGGACACTGGCGTGGGAGGTATTTGTCAGTATCATCCGCCGAATGCGGTTTCATTATCTGTTGTCCAAGGTACCCCCAAATAAGTCGTGCTAAGTGTGCTAAGCTGTTCACATTTAAAAATACAGCCAGACTGATGAAAGATAATTTGCTCACGGGGCTGACATCACAACCTAAGCACAGAGCTGTTAGTTCCAGAGGCCAAGCTTTATTTTTACCCTTCTGGGCTTTTGGGTCATCACACATCAGGGCTCAAGCTTTCTTTAAAATCCTCATTCTGTGTCTGTAATCCACAAGAAGGAAAACGGCCCACAGTGTATGGACTGGACACAGGGGCAGGTTGTATATACTCATATTGGGTGTGTGCCGAGTCAGCGTGCGTTCCAGTCTGAGTCCAGCGAGGTGGCGGCCTGGTGGGCAGGTGTGTGACAGGTGCCGGCCCCAGGAGGTTTCTAAAGACAGTTTCGGGAGTGTCCCCTAATAGGCCTTGGTAGAGCCCCTCGCTGCATTGTTCCCCAGCGTTTTTCCGGCGCCTCTGAGTCTTGCCATGTCCTAAAAAGTTGCCCCGTGGGGTATAGGACTGTGTAGAGTTTTCAGTTGAGGCAGTAGCTCTCAGCTGGGGGGTGATTTTGCCTCCAGCATGTAGTTGAAAACCGCTGGAGATAGTTTTTGTCTCCACTACTCGGGGTGCAGGTCTGGAGCCTCGATTGGCATCGAGTGAGTAGAGGACTACAGTGTGCAGGACAGTGCCCCACAGAAAGGAATAATCCAGCCCAAAATGTCTAGAATACCGAGCCAGGTCAGCAGGACCACAGGTGGGGAGGCGATCGGTGCCAGTTGGCAGCCGTTGGACATGTGGAACAATTCAGGAAGGTCTCAATTCACCTTATGCAAGGCCAGGACCTAGCTGGACGTTAAGGGGCTGATGAGCCAAGTGTGATTCCCACCCCTCAAGGCCAACCACCCAGTTTTGTAGAGTACTTTCAGTTCTCCAGGGGATTTTGTATCGATGACGTCCCTCATTTAGTCTTCACCACCACTCGTGGGTCTGATGGGACAAGTATCATCAGCCCCATTCTGTGGATGACCAAACTGAGGCCCAGGGAGGTGAATAACTTGCCCAAGGTCACCTAGCCCCAGAGAGGCAGATCCTCTGGTCTTTCTGCTAGATCATCTCTTAGTAAGCTTAACACACCCTCTTCTAATTTCAGAGCTCCTTTTTCTCTCTTGGCTCCTGTTGGACTCCATATTGATGAGGAATCATCCCTTTCTTCCTTCTAAATGTGAGCAGAAACTTGAATAAGGACAGGATGAGCTTCCCATCCTAGCATCTACCTTTCTTCTTAGGAAACTTCCCTTTACAATCCCATCTAGAATACAACCCATCCTGTATTCATGCCCTCTCTGATCTTTTGCCAAGCTCAGATCTAAGACAGAAGTTACCTACCGGTAGAGCAGCCAAGAGATCACCTCCCTCTGCCTTAACAACGTCCTCTCCCTGGGACTGAGATGCCTCAGAGGCCCCCATTCATTTATTCAGTTACTCTGTAAATACTTGCTAAAAGCCTATTACCTGGCCGCTGGATGTATATTGGGGAATAAAACAATTCTGCTGCCCTAACGGTGCTTGTGGCCCCAGTGGGGGAGGCAGTCACTGGGCACATAAACCAGCAGGTGTATAATTCGCAATTGTGCTATGTGCCACGATGAAGAGCAAATGATATAGTGATGGGGCAGTAAGCAGAGTAGAGGATTTACTTAGAGAAGGCAGGAGGCCTCTGGGAGGAGAAAACAACAAGGCCAACAGTTGCAGGATGAGTATGTGGGTGATCTTCGCAAGGGCCAGAGTGTCCCCAGTCCTGGTGAGAGAAGCTCGGCAGGGTGGAGTGGGGGCACCTTGGTATGCATGGAGACAGGATGGATTTTTCTTCTCCAACTCTTCCAGTATTTCACAGTTAACACGCCCTTCAGCAGAAATATCTTGAAGGCCTCCCCTCAAGTGAAGTCATCAAGAGTCTCCAAACTGCTGTTTTATACCCAGCTCTACTCTCTGCCAGTTATGTGAGGAAGGAGGAAGACACCAAAAGGCTTCCCGTCTAGCCAAGGAAATAAAGTATCACATGAGACTTGTGTTAGCCAGCACGTCAGCTCCCAGTGGGATGCTTCCCACCCCTGCGCCTCCTCTGGCTCAGTAACCTGATGTCAGTACCACCCACAGTTCCTCCTCTGCACAGATGCCATCACCCATGCCTGGCTCTAACTCCCACCACACACCGGTCAAGGAGCGGGAGGTCAGACAGGCTATCCCATCACACCTGGCATGGATATTCTTGGGCCCTAATTCTGGAAGGCCAAGGAAACAAGGGCAAGGAGGGGACAAACATCCATTGAGTATCCCCCTCGGCCAGGCAGTTTTCACTCTCATTCTGTCTAGCCCTGTTACCCTTTCCCATGTGGGAATATGAGGCTGTGGGAGGTCTTGGGGCTTACCCAGGTCCAAGGGCTGGATGGGAGTCCGATCATCCAGGCCACTTTGGCTTTTGAGCCCCTAGTGTGTACTCTTGACTTCGGGCAAGTCCTCAACCGTGTGAAACAGATCTAGCAGAGGGCCTCTGCCTGGCACCGAGGCTCTCGGAGTCTGCCCACCCGACCACCGGTCATCCACCCTGACCGGGGACTCAAGCCTCCTCGGAACAACATAAGGGCCCATCTCGTCTGTGGCCTGGAGCTCACGGCTCATCAAGAGGGCCTGAGTGCTTCCTTCAGGGACGCCCCCACCCCCGCAGCACTGAGCACAGAGCAGGCATCAAGCCCACATGGTTCCAAACGCAACGGCACGTTGCAATAGAGGGACGCGTTCAGACAGAGCCTGATGCAAACAGCTTCCATCCACCTCTTTGCAGAAAATAGCAAGCGTGACCGTCCCTTCCACATCCATATCCCCATATGGGTCTTTATAATCGGGGCAGGAGCCAGGATCCCCATTTCACGAGTGCAAATTGTGGCCTTCCGTGAGCCCTCTGCACCTTGTGTCCTCCTCCATTCCAGCTCCCCTCCAGGAACCCCACCCCTAGTCGTAGTTGCTTCACTGTTGTCCAATAAACACTTCGGGATGCAGCTTGATAAAAGATGTGTGCACCCCATCCCAGCTTCCCTGAGGGATAATGCCCCATAAATGTTAGTGTGACTTTTGAAGACTTCGTCTGTGGCAAAGTTCAAAGTCGAGGGTGGATTTGGGCTTCAGGCTGAGTCATTCTGGAATCCCCATTAAAGGCCAAATCTTTGCGTGAGCATTTCAAGGGGTTTTCTCAAATTCTATAAATAGTTTAATAACGCCTGTGTAATTATCTATTTTTATCGCCAGGCTTCCAGACAGTTTCAGAAGTGATGGGGCTGCTCCCTGAAAGCAGGATTGCATGTCTTCAGTTTCATTACCGCTTCCAGAGCACAGCCTGCGGGCCTGGCCCCGAGCAGTGGGATCCCAGACAGCACTTCTGCCTGCCAGAGGTGACCCGACTTTTGTGGGAGCATCTGGTCCAGGCAGAAACTCTAGGACCAGACCCTAGAAATGCCCGAAAGCTGGAAAAGCTGGGTTCTAGCCCCAGCTCCCACTTTCCTCACACAGAAAACCCCAGCCAGGGTACTTGTCTCCTGTATGCCTTGTTCCTAAAATCGTGTCATGTGGGCATCATAACTCTTTTTTAGCAGGGAGGGTTCTCACCTTTTCCCTAGGGTTTTCACATCCATTTCATCACTCTGTCATCCTCCTGACCCAGTGCAGGTCATTTAGTCTCCTTCCACTCTACGCCTGATGGGGAATCAGGCACAGACAGCGATTGCCCCAATAACCGCACAGCAACTTGCCCAAACTAGACTTGTGGCGTTTTTATTTTGCAGACTTGTGGCCTTTTATTTGCTCCCGGAGCTGAGGCCATAGCGTGCACGCCCCCTCCCTCCCCACAGAGAGCTCTGCATGATGGGTAAGACCTCCCTATGCCGGGGCAGACCCTGGTGACCCTATGTGCCTCCAAGGCCACGGCCACTCTCTGGGCAGGGTGGCAGCCAGGCAGAGAGGAATGTCAATTCTGCAGAGCTGATGGCTGGGCCCTCTCATCTGGGGGCACCCGCAGGGAAAGGCAGGGCAGAGGCAGGCAGCTGTCCTGTCCACAGGTGAGCCTTTTTGGACAGGACGCCTCTGGGGAAGGAAGAGCACCAGAAGCCAAATCAGGGACCTGGGTTCGAGCCCAACGAGCCTCAGAAGTGTGAGATGCTGTGTGAAGTAACACTTGTAGAAGTGGTCTGAAAAGAAAAGTGCCACGTGAATGGATGGTGGGCCTCTGGCCCCCAAATCAGGCTGGCAGCCAGGGTACCTCCCACATGGTCTTCTGGCTGGTTACTGAGGGCTGCCCCGGGAGACTTCGGTGCTCCGGTTCACCTGTACCTTGCAAATTGTACCTGTGAGTGTCTTCTGAGGCTCCATGAGTCCTATGACACTCTGCTCGCCCCCACCGGTACTCCTGTCTGTCAAACAGTCCAGCCCTCTCTTCCTCCTCAGGCCGAAAGCAAAACTTCCAGCCTCTTCTGAGGGCTTTTCAAGGCCACAGCCACAGCAGGTGCTGGCTCCCCCTCGCCTGATAATGAGGCTTCACGCCTGCCTAAGTGTGAGACAGAATTCCCACTGAATCAGCCCGATTTCTCAGCTTCTCCCCACTGCACCCCAGTGCTGCTGCTGCTCCCGCCCCCCCTCATACAGATCAGCAGAGCTGAGCCAACCTGACCTGATTTTGCCAAGCCAGAGATATTCTAGGTGCTCACACCCCGGGAGGCTTGGAGAATGTCTCCAGAAGGTTCTAGATTCAACTGGAAGTGGCTGATGGCTGTTCCCAGCCACAGCGCCGTCCATGAACCATCAGTGATGGAGAGTGTCTCCAGTGATTTTTTTTTTTTATTAGTAATAATTGGAGGGCTGGGATTGGGGGAACGATTTTCATTTCCACTGATTCAAGCAGATTCAAGATCATCCAATAACGTTATTCTCTCTTCATCCTTTTGAGTGGGACTCAAAGGGCTATAGTACCCACCAACAGGCAGGGCATTTGACATGATGCTCTGGAGCGTTTCAGGCATGTGTGAAAGCCACAGTGATGGTCCCAGACCCAAATCTGTGTTTGCAGTGGGGAGCTGTTCCCTCTATCTGTGGTCTGGCGACCAGTCATAGCGCCCCACCTGCCCAGCTACCAAATTGGCAACATGGGTCTGGCAGATCAGGGAGCCCCATGTCCACGTCCGCAGTGATTGGGCTGAGGGATGGTCATGTGACAAGCGGGGCCAATCAGAATCTGTCCCTGAGATTTGTGGTTTGGACAGTAGGACAGAGGGAGGTCTGTCGGCCTTCCACTCACAGGCCATTATGATAGAGATTGGGACCCACTGACCACCATCTCTGCCCTTTGCCGTCGCAAAGGGAGACCCTGGCAGGAGAGAACGTGGTTAATATGCACAAAACCAAGACAGGCAGAGGCAAGAGCGGGAGGGCCAGCTCTGGCATCATTGCGTGAGCCCCGTGGATCGGCTGTGTCCTTGGACCCCACCCCTCCCGTTAGCCAGTTGAGGCCGTGTGCAGGTTTGGGAGGGTTTCTGTCACTCCCAGCTGAGATCGCTACCCAACAGCGCACAGCAGAGTGAAGCAGTGGAGAGTGAGAGTGACCAGGGCTTTGGCATCATGTGGGTAGATGTCTGGTCCGCGGGCCAGGCAAGTCAGGGATACTCAGTGAGAAGTCCCGCCTGGAGTGGGAAAGGACATGCCCAGAGCCAAGGAGCAGTGCAGGGCCCAGCAGATATCAGAACTCCAGGCAAGCAACCAGTCGTGGGGGGAAAGGCTGCAGCCCTGTGCTCACACTGGCCTCCGGGCCACCTTCTCCCTCCAGACAAGATGGGGAGCCACAGCAGACTCAGGCCCGAGCCTGAGTGACCTATGGGTCAGAGTCTCACTGTTCCAGAGCTGACGTACTACTGAGTGAATCCCCAGTGCCAGGCCTCAGCGCCTAACAAGACCGAGTCAAGACTAGCAGCCGTGGCCACAGTGTGGCCGTGATGGCCAGCTGTGGGTGCAGCCTGGTGAGCATGCCTCTCGGCCGGGGCTGCACCCACAGCCTGCCAGAAGGATGGGGGGCAGCCAGGTTCGGGGCCGGCTTTGGTGGACAGAACGAACTCAGGATGCGATGACCAAGAGGTCTCTCCGCCACTTGTTAAACACCTACTGTGCGCGAGATACACCGCACGCGTCACTCTTTGAAGCCAAGAAGGTCTCTCTGACCCAGTCGGAGGGACGCCAAGCCCTGGGTGATCCTTCCATGATGCTGCCCCAAGTGGGTGTCTGAGAGGCAGGGTGTGTGGGCTGCCGGAGGAAGCCTGGCCAAGACAAAGATGCCTACCAGATAGCCCTTCCTCCCTTCTCCTCCCCTGACCCTGGCGCTGTGCTGGAGGCATGCCCACCCAGCCCCAGCCCATTCTCCTTACCGACCCGGCCCGGCCATGTGTCCTGATGCCTGGCCCCCAGCGCCATTCCGTCCTGCCCGGAGCCCAGGGATCCACTGTTCAATCACAGAAGGTGGGCCTGTTTTTACAGCCATCACTTCTTCTGGTACAGAGCCACTGAAACCAACCTGAGGTGGCTTAATTTCCCTGAATCCCTTTTCATAAGGTTGCAGAGGGGTCTCGTGGAGCCCCGAGGCCCCACCCCAGAAAAGGACAGGAAATGGCACATCCAGGATTCTCTGTCTCAGGCCACGGGAGATTGATCTAGCTAGGCTCTAGTTTCCTCTCCGGACCAGCTCTGGGCTTGGGAATTCCCCTGCCTCTGGGGGGACTGCTACTTTAGAGAGGGAGTCGGCAGCAGGGGCGCCTCCCTGAGTGGCTGACACTGAAGCAGAAGCCTGAAGGAAGTGAAAGCCTGCGCCGAATAAAAATAGAGCACCTCCTAGTCGAAAATGACTTTTCGTCTTTCCAATATAAAGAATTCCATCAAATACTCTCTTTGAGCCCTCCAGCCAGTGGCCGAGGAGAAGGGCTGAGACCCACTCACTGCCGCTGGCTGTCACCAGCTCCTCAATGCCTGTCCCTCCCACGTCTCATCCCAGCCTCTCCAGGAAAAAGAAACTTCCTGCCAGAAGTAAATAAGAGTGCACTTTCTCCTCCCCGCTGGGGAGATGGCAGCCCCAGCCACCTCTCTGCCCAGAAACAAACCGGAGTCACTGGGGGTGGAGAGTGTGCATGGGCACATTTCCCCGGGTCGTTTGTTTTCAAAGAAGGAGAAGGGAATGATGGTGAGTTTGCAGGGAGCGGTGGGGCCGCCCGTGGACTTCAGGAAGTGTCCGAATACACTGTGATCCTTATGCCTTACCCCTCCCCTCGCTCAGGACGGCATCTCCCCAGTGCCGTGGCTGCCTGGGGGCGGGGGTGTCTCCCCCCTGTGCCTGTACGCAGCTGTTTTTGGCTTGACCACAGGACTCTATCATGCCAGAGTTCATGTGGTTATCCAGAGCGGGGAAGAATTTCCCAGAATGCCTTGAGAAACCTGAGACACTGAATGGCTTTCAGGGCTTATTGATGTGGCCGGTGCAGGAAATAGCAGTACGTCAATAAATAGTTTTAGGCAGGAAACAGGGCTTAAATGGTAGCCTTAAAGTTTGGGGAAAGGCACTAGGGGTTGCTGGGAGGGAGCCTGCCAGGCAGATGAGAACCTGGAGCCAAATACCAGACTTTGAAATGGCTGCCACCAATCTGAGGCCCCTTGCTGGTTCTGGATGCAAGAGGCCGATGTTGAAGGCAGAGCTGAGACCCAGGGGACGGCCGATTTCGGTTGGCAGAAAAGAGCTCCTTGTTTCAGAGGAAAAGCCGGCAGCCGACAACATGTGTGCCCAGAGAAGACACGCAGCTGGGTTTCGGTGGCCTCTGAGCTGGGCATGTTCACAACGCATTTCCCCACCCTTCCAGTGAGAGTCAACGCTAGCTTGTAGAACGCTCCAGGAGTTCCGCTGTCCTCGTCAAAAAAAATCAAGGGAAAGGGTCACAACCTGCCAATTTCTTCCTAAGGAGCTGCTTTTCTGATTATAAAACAAAATGTTCACAGAAAAATAGAAACATTCAGGAAGTAATAAAAAGTAAAAAACAAAGGTCATCCTTAAATCCACTATTGAGAAACAACGACTGATATACCTTGGATATTTCTCATCTTTTTCCTTTCAAAGAAAATTTCACGGGGGCGCCTGGGTGGCTCAGTCAGTTGAGCATCTGACGCTTGATTTCGGCTCAGGTCATGATCTTCACGGTTCGTGGGTTCGAGCCCAGCATCGGGCTCCACGCTGACGGCACTGAGCCGGCTCTCTCTTCCTCTCTCTCTCTCTGCCCCTCCCCCTACTCACACTCTCTCTCTTTCTCCCTCTCTCAAAATAAATAAAAATGTTTTTAAAAATTTTGTGGATGCGATTACATGCAATTACATGCAATTATGCTTTCGGTTTTTTCACTTAACGTGATATAGCCATTTTCCCGTGGTGTTATAAACTTCTCATAAACATAATTTTTAATGGGTGCAAGGATTATCGCTTACTTAATCATTCTCCTATTGTTGGATACTTAGGTTGTTGAATTTTTGTGCTTGTTAAGCTTATTTTTCCTGTTACTATTAATACTGCCTTATGATAATTATCCCCAAGTGCAATCACTAAATCAAACAATAAGAACACTTTGAAGGCTTATTTTAAGATCTTTTTAGGAACGTGTAACCAATTTACACAGCACGCATATGAATGTCTATCTCACCGCATCCTCACCAGCACTGACAATTACCGGTTTTTAATTTATTAATATAGAAGGTAGAAAAAAATGGTATTTTCATTAATTTGATTACTACTGAGACTTAATTAATTTGTTTCTATTTATTTATCAGCAATTTATGTTTTCATATGTGAATTATCCTTTAATGGCCTTTTCCCATTCGTCCATGAGGGATTTAGTACTTGTATTACAAATTTGATCAAGGTGTTTATAGACTGACTGTTGCCCTGTGTCACATTTATTACAGACTTTTTTCCCAGACTATTAATTGCCTTCTAAGTGTGTTTGTAATATTTTGATGCATTCCTTTGTTGTGTTAATGTGGAAAGCCCTTCTCCATCCAGAAATTTTATTCTCGATCTAATTTTCTTCAAATTCATGCGGTTTGTCTCTCTCTTTCTTTTTTTTTTTTTTTTTCTCGAAGGTTTACCTCTTTATTCCATCTGGTATTCATTTTAGGGCCCAGTGTGAAGGGAGACTCTAAAGTATTATCCCCCCCCCCCAACTCCCAACAGTACAGCTGTACCTGTACTGTTGCCTGAGTGACTAATGCTCCCTTTGCCACTGATTTGTGGTCCTCTAGGGACCATGTGATAAATCCTTATGGATACCAAATCTGTTTCTAGGCTATGTGATCTAACTATCCATTCTTACTTATGTCAGTTCCACACCCTTTGGAATTAAAGCTTTAGGATAGGTGAAAAACCGTATGACTCTTTGCAATTTTGATTGTTCTGATTTTAGCTTTTCTCCTGTACTCTTTCAAATTACTTTTAGGATTATTTTTTTAAGCCCTTTTCCCTCCAAAGAGTTCCCATTGGAATATGGAGTACAAACCGAAGTTACGCTTGTAAATTATTTCACAGGGAATCACCATCTTTATAATGCTATCTACCCATTAAGGAACATTGTGTGTTTCTTCATTTGTGGAAGACTGTCCGGAATCTCTCAGTTTGGTTTTGCAATTTTCTTCATAGAAATTTTGCACATTTCTAAATAATGTTGGTTAAGTATTTTTGTTGCTTTAAAAAAGGAGCTTTTGTGCACTAAAATATCTCACTGGTTAATCTTATTTTAAAAAGCTGTTGATTTTTGTTTATTAATTTTGGGTCTAAATACTCTTATTAATTAATTAGTGGCTAAACTGTCTTCTTAATTCGAATCTTTATTAGAGGGTTCTCCTGGGTTTTTCATACGCGTAACCACATCAAATCATTTTATCTCCTTCCAAGGGTCATGGACGTTGCTGCAATTTTTTAATTAGGCCTATTGATGTAATATATTATGTTGATAGATTTCCTAATACTAAATCGTCCTTGCCTCTCCGGCATAAAATCTACTTGGTTATAGCGATCTATTTACTAGCATTTCATTTAGGACTTTCACATCAACTCACATCGGAGAGATAAGCCCATAGACTTGCTTGCTTGTAATATACTATCATGAGATTTGGGTAATAGGAAACTGGAAAAACCTATCTTTTTATGTTCTAGATCAGTCAACATAGCAGAGCAGCTATCTAATTTTTTGAAAATTTGAATCAACTTACCTATAAAAATCATAAGTTTAGAGACCTCCAAATTCAGAATTTTTCATTTTGTTTTATGATTTTTATCTTTTCTGACTTTTTTATCGATTTTTTTTTTCAACGTTTATTTCTTTTTGGGACAGAGAGAGACAGAGCATGAACGGGGGAGGGGCAGAGAGAGAGGGAGACACAGAATCGGAAACAGGCTCCAGGCTCTGAGCCAGCAGCCCAGAGCCTGACGTGGGGTTCGAACTCACGGACTGCGAGATCGTGACCTGGCTGAAGTCGGACGCCTAACCGACTGCGCCACCCAGGCACCCCTTTATTGATTTTTTTTAAGTAAAGTGTGGTTATATTTATTTTTTTTAACATCGCCTGTTTTATCATTTTCCCCCAAATCATCAACACAGTGTTGTAAATAGCTTTTATTACATTTTTATCTACTATATATCTTTTTTAATATTTTGATTGTATTTCTGCTTTATTTCTGTTTCTTCTATCTTGATTTTACATAATTTCCTTTCTCTGTTTTCTAATTAATTAGTTTGGGGCTTTATCTCTATTATGTCCTTTCATATATTTCCTTAGTTACTAGAGCCTTGTTAATAAAAGCTTATTTACTTTGAGAGAGACAGAGAGAGGTTGGAGAGGAGGGGCAGAGAGAGAGAGAGAGAGAGAGAGAGAGAGAATCCCAAGCAGGCTCCATGCTTCAGCACAGAGCCCAACGTGGCGTTTGATCCCATAAACCATGAGGTCATGACCTGAGCCAAAGTCAAGAGTCAGACAGCTTAACCGACTGAGCCATCCAGGAGCCTCCTCCACATGTGTAATTTCAAATTTAATAACATATTTCACCCAGTATATCCAAAATTTCAACATGTAGTTGATATTTTTTAAATATGAGACATTTACATTCTTTGATACTAAGTCTTTAACAATTCCTCTCTATTTTACACTTAAGCACAACTCAGTTTGTATGACCACATTTCAAGCACTCAGTAGTCCTATGTCACGAGTGGCTACCATACTGGACAGAATAGGTTTGGATGATGTATTTGCTTCCTCTTTTTAATAGCCCAAATAGTTAAGACTATGAACTCACCTTTCATTATAGCTTTGACCCCATCCCGCAAGTGTTTATAACTCTCTATTTCCTAATCTATTATCATATATTTGATGATCTCTTCATTCCATCTTTCTTTAGGAGACTATTTTTAAACACCCAAGTAATTGGCTGTTCTTTTATCGCTCTTAATTCTTGGCCCAAATAGAATTTCTGTGCTTGGAAATTTGTAGTGAATCACAACTTACATGAGGCTAGTTTCCCTTTAGTCTTATTAATTACATTATTGAAACCATCTAAGTGATTGAATTTTGTCCATTAGCCGTGGAATACTAGTGGTTTCGTTTCCAAATACTGTTCTTCTTTTTTTTCTTATGTTTCAAGAGATTTTGTTTTATATAGTTGAGTCGATGCTATGTAGTATATAATCTTTCTTGTTATCTATTATGAATGTAATTATACATATATATATATAACCTTTTTTATTTTACTTAACTATTGTTATCTTGAAAACTACTTTGATTTTACTAGTGTTTTCATTTTATTTTTATTTTCCCACCATTATTTTTACCCATCCGTTTATTTTATATATCCTGTTTTCAGTGTGGCCAATGGTTACTAGTGTTTACTTTTAATATTTGCAAAGTCATAGTTTAACTTCTATTTCTATGTTTACCGTACTTAAGGAAAACACAATAACTTGTGAATCCTTCTGGTCTAAATTATGAAATGTGTATGCCTTACAGTCTTCTGTTCCTTTCTACCAGTATTTATCAGTCTTCAGTAATTTAATCTTAGATTATTAAATCACTACTACTATAAGATTCTTATTCAGATTTCATTTAAAGATTAAATAGCTTCTCTTTCAAGGACTGTTTCCGGCTTTTGATTCTATCTTACAACCAAAGTTATAATTACTTATTTTAACTTCATCAGTCTGTCTCCCTCGTTTCAGTTTTCACTTCTGGTCCTGCCTGCTATACTCTGATTTCCTCAAGCTGAGTCTAAATTTTGTTGGCCGGGCATGCTCTTAAGAAAGCTTTTGCATTTTTAAATTATTTTTCACTGCGGCAACAGAAAACACCACATAAGTAAAATTTACCATCTCGACCGGTTCTATGTGTGCAATTCCATCACGTTAGCTATGGTCACATTGTTGTGCAACCAGTCTCCACAACTTTTTCATCTTACGGAACTGAAACTCTAACCCATCAAGCAATTCTCCGGTCCCCTCTCTCCCCAGCCACCAGCAACCACCATTCTGTTTTCTGTTTCTGTGATTTCGACTTCTCCAGTTACCTGTGGAGGAGGAATCATACGGTATTTGTCATTTTGTGGCTTGCATATTTCAGTTAGCATAATGTCCTCCAGGTTCACCTGTGTTGTAGCACATGTCAGAATTTCCTTCCTTATTAAGCATGTAGGTAGGACTTTGAAGAACATTCACTTAGGTAAGATGCGTTTCTCCTGCTTTTGCTCGGCGCTCTGTGTGTTCTTTTCCCCCTCAAACAAACGAAGATGTTGCCTCGGTGTCTCTGAGTTTTAACATCAAATACAGAAGTGTAAGGCCAACCACATTTTTGTTCCTTTGTAAGAAACCTAGGGCTGTTCCCTGCCCCCTCCCCCCATCGCGCCCTGATCAAAGCTGTTTTTAGAATTTTTCTTTTTCTTGAAATTAAAAAAGAAAATTCTCCTGCTAAGTATCAATGGTGGGGCTCCGGAACGCCATGGCGCCCCTTCCACCCGAAGAGTGTATTCTTTGACTTCTGGTTTTCAACTCAAAGTGTTTCGCTCTGCTCTCTGCATCCCATCTATTCTGGGATCCTTTTTGAAAACCTCTGTAATTCATAGGTCAGACATCCGTCCACTCAGTCTTCTCCTTTTTCATTTCCTTTTCATCCATCTTCAGCTTTCTAGTTATTTTCCAAGTTTGTCTTATGTACGACTTTTTCTGCAGAACCCATCCCGTCCTTTGTTGCCTTCGGCTCACGTCCCCAGGTTGCCACTGTGTTCCTCATTCCCATTCGGTTCCCCCCCCGAACGCCGGCTCCCATCTTAACACTTCCTCTCTGCTTGGGGCTTTTAGCGAGTCGTGGTCCCTACTTGTGAACGCCCCTCCACCTGTCACAGAACCCATGCTATTGCCCTTCGGGACCTAAAAGCCCACCATGTTTTGGACTTGAATTTTTAACTTTATTTATTCTTGGCACCTTGTTTTCATTTTCAAAGCCATGCATTACCATTAGGCCTTCAGGGTGGCGAGCCCCTGTTCTGCGGTGCAGGCTTTTCCCATAGAGGGCAGATTGCTTTTCTCTTCCCTTACCCTTGAATGACAGAGGCTCAGTTTGGTTCTGGGGTTAGCCGTATGGATCATCCTTGGGATTCTCGATGTCTGCTGTGGCAGCGGTCGAGTCTTCCTCTCTGTGGGTGGTTTCATGTGCACACCCCAAGTGTGATTTCCAGTATTTAGCAGGTGTTCAGATTCCTAGTGCGTTTTGCCAGCCCCAAACAGAGTCCTCTCTTGGGGCCACTGATTACCAGGAGGAAACTGAGTCAAGCTGTAGTTCTTTGATCAGATGTGATCGGTTTTTTAAACTCTGGCTTCTGGTATGCACAGCCCCCAAGCCTTTTCCTGACTGAGCGCGCTTTGCCTGATAGTATCGCGCCTCTGAGGACACAGGGTGCCTTCGGCCCCTGAATCCCTAGTGACCAGGGCAAGAGCAGTGCTGGTAGGAGCTGCCCTGGTGCGCGGGACGGGGTGCGAAAGCAGCCACAGACTGCCTACCAGCCAGGGGCCGACGGGGAAGGGCTGAAGGCCAAGCTGCCTGCCCATCTACCCCTTGACTTTGGTCTTCTGGGAGGAGGCTAAGCTGCTCTGGGCAACAAGAGCTTCTTCATGACAGCACTTTAGTTAGTGGCGTCAACCTCCCGAGTCTGGCGAGGAGTCTGTTGGTGAACTGTTATCTTCCTTCTCAGTGTTGTCGTGGGGATTTCTTCTTCTATGTCCGCCTGCACAGGCATTTTTCTGGGAGATGGGGAAAGGATAACTCAGGCACTGAGAGAGGGCCCCGACTTGACTCCCAGGTCGGCACTTTATAAAGGCCGGGAGTTGTGGTTCTCAGCCACGGTTGCACAACGGAATCACCTGGAGGCTTTCACGGATTACCAGGGTCCTGGCCCCACCATGGCCAACGACACAAACCTCTCTGCAGCGGAGCCCAAACATCTGTAGCTTCCAGGTGACTCCAGCGTGCAACCAAGGCTGAGAGCCTTCAGGCCAGGATTTCGAGAGCAATGGTAGGGCGGAGGTTCTTACTCAGATTCCAATGCTAAGTGACCTCGATCCAGTCTTTTAACCTCTTTGAGCCTTAGTCTCTCCCATTCGAACATTGAAACACTAATGTCTGCCTCTGCTCTGACCACACAAGGATATAGTGGGACAAACACAGGCTAATGAGAATGAAATGACCTAAAGATTCATGACTTCTAGGACAGCAGTCCAGGGCCCTTTATAGGCCTAGGGTGGTGGGCAAATTCATGTATTCATTCACAGGTACCTAAAACACCACCAGGCCGCCCCTCTGGGCTCCCTGCTCTCAGTGCAGGGCCCACTTCGGATCCTCTGTCCCCGTCTCTCTCTCTCCCTCTCTCTCTCTGCCCTTTCCCACTTGCACTCTCTGTCCCTCTCTCTCTCTCAAAAATATACAAACATTTACGGACATGTGGGTAGCTCAGTCAATTAAGCGTCCGACTTCAGCTCAGGTCATGATCTCATCGTTCGTGCGTTCGAGCCCCGCGTGGGGCTCTGTGCCGACAGCTCGGAGCCTGGAGCCTGCTTCAGACTTTATCTCCCTCTCTCTCTGCCCCTCCCCCTCTGTCTCTCCCTCTCTCTCTCTCTCTCTCTCTCTCTCAAAAATAAACACTGAAAACTTTTAAAATAAAAATTAAAAGGAAGAGGAAGAAAAGCTTGTCCAGAGCGGGCAGATCTGGGTTCAAATCCCAGCTCTGCCATGGGCAAACTTCTCTAACCTCCGTTTCACCATCTATAAAATGGGGCAATAATAGGACCTACCTCATGGGATCATTGTGATGATCGAATATGAACAGGGTACTTGACTCAGTGTCTGGTGCACGGGCAATGGCTGCTGTTGCTATTGTTTGAAACACACACACGCTTTAAACTGATCAAACTGTGAAATTATAAGCCGTGACCCAGGCTCATCAGAAGCAGAAACCGGAGTGACGTCTCTTGGAGATCTTCTCACCCAGCCCGAATTTGCCAGCCAAGGAGGCTGCGGCCCCATCTGCCCTTTTAGGCTTCTAGATGGCACTTCCGTCACGCACAAGGCGCAGACGTGAACCACGTCTTCTGTGAGATTCTGGCAGCCAGGAGAATGTGCGGCCGAAATGAGCAAGGGGGCGGGTACTGGGCGGTGGGAACAGCCTGCCGCCCATTCTACAGCGTGTGCCGTCCCGTGTCCGTTCCTCTTGGTGGCACAGTCACCCAGATCCAGAATCTTGGTATCACCTTTGAGTCTTCCTTTTCCATCAGCCCTGCAATCCATCGCTTTGTGACTCCTTATCTTGACAATGTGCCAATCCTGTATCAGACAGCTATTGCGGCTCGACAGACACCCACAGAAATCCTAACGGCACACCTTACTGTGTGGGGCCCTGCTTCGCAGGTCTCTCATCTTCCCTTTGGGACCATCAGACCGGCCCCCGGATGGCCTTCCCATGACAATGAGAGAAGCATGGGAGAGTAAACATCAGGCCATTTAAGGCCTGGGATCAGAACCGGCGCCCTGTCACTTCTGCTTATCCTGTTGGCCAAAGCAAGTCATATGGCCGAACCCAAAGACAAGGGGCAGGGGAGATATATTTCTGAATATAATCTAACCTACCACAGAGGCTCGTCTCACAAATACCAGGGAGTGCAGGTTTCATGCAGCCTGCGCTTTTGCGGTGGCCTCCGTCTGGTCTCCATATCCATGCCATATTAACCTTGTAAGGAGCATAGATATGACCGTGGCCTTTCGTGACGCACACACCCCAAAACCTCCTCTGCCAACCGTCACACAGAATGCAGCTCCTTGGCTGGTTTCAATTGTCCGTACTCTAGCCCCACCCTCTTTCTCAGGCCTGCCTCCTGTTTTGTCCTCTCTATGCCACCCATGCCGGACCCAGGCTGGGTTATACCTCCCTGTTTCCCAAACACCCATGTTACCCCCCCTACATCGTTTTTCTCCCCACCAGACGCACCCCACCCCTGTCGGAATCCTAGCTTTTTCGTGGCCTTGATTTCCAATTGGAAGTGATAACTTCTGCCTCGGAGCTCCCAAAGACCTTTCATCTAGAATGACGCCCCTGTCCCCAGTGGCTTTAATACCTTAATTCTTGTGTCACAGTTATGAGTGAACATGTCATTTCCTAGTCCTTAAAACGGAGCCTGGCACACAATGGGGCGATACTGTTTTTAAGGAAGATAAATGAGTGCCTCTAATCTTGCTACTTGCCCTAGGCAGGCAGGGGCTGTAGCTGTCTCTAGCCCAGTGCCGGAGCCCTGACGGGCCTCAGTCACTAATGGCTGACGTGCAGGACAATATTCTGGTTACCCTCCCTCAGGTGGCAGGCATGCTTTGGAGGTTAACCAGAGGGGGTGGAATGGGCGAGGCGATGACTCTGGGAGAGGTGTCATCTCGCCTTCATCTCACTCCCCCACCTCGCCATTGGGGTCAGCGAGGCAAGGCTGACGGGCCCCCGATCTGGAAACTGAGGAAGAGGCGCTGTGGACGCGGGTCGGGGTGGCTCTGGAGTCCCCAGCAGTCACCCTCCAGCCACTGAAAGCATGGGGTTGACCAGTTGCCTCGGACTAGCCCTTAGCCCATAGGCGCTACGGCTGAGCGGGTTGACCTTGGCCAGGCTGACCCGGTCTCTTGTGCCTCCGCAGAAGGACTTCACGGTGCGGGAGGAGCTGCAGCAGCAAGACGTGGAGCGCTGGCTTGGCTTCATCACCTTCCTGTGCGAGGTGTTCGGCACCATGCGCAGCAGCACGGGCGAGCCCTTCCGCGTGCTCGTCTGCCCCATCTACACCTGCCTCAGGGAGGTAAGCAACCGGCGCCGACAACGTCACCTTGGAATGTCTGTAAGCAAAACCCGGATGCCCGGGGAAAGCTACGGGGCCGGTACCACTTACCGCGCGATCAATCGCTTGGTAAAGAGAAACGTAAGTCCCCGGGCTTCTGTTTACGAAAGCCAGGCTGTAATTTACTCGGTTTGTATAAAGGGCAAGAGCCGTCCAAAGGGAAGTATTGTTAACTCAGACCTCACAATCTAGAACGCTGCCTGCAGGGAGGAGGCCTCCAGGAAGTATGAACTGAATGAGTAGATCTTTGGTCTGGATTGGTTTGCCGTTGAATTATTTGCTTCTAAATTTCACCTAAAAAAAAGAAACAAGAATTGCCGAGAAGCTTTTGAAAAGCAAGAGGTCAGGGGTGGCCTTGCCCCACCAGGTACCGGTCAGGGGCGGCCTGCCCTACCACTGCAGAAGGTCACCCTGGTTATGCCCGGGGGCCAGAATTGGAAGGGACAAACACAGAAGCCGAGAGCGCCTTACGGGGCCGTTGGTGTTGTCTGGTGACAGGGTGGTGGCTCGGAACCCAGCCGTGACGGTGTGGAGGGGGACTGTATTCCAGTTATGTTTTTGAGTTGGAACCGACGGGACCTGCTGACGTGAGATTTTGGGGAAAGGAGGAAGGGACGTGGGCTTCTGGTTCATCGGCCTGGTGGCGCCATTTTCTGGGATGGGAAGGCCTGGAAGAAAAACACAGTGGGGATGAAAACCAAGAGTCGTTTTCTTCTGTTTGGGTGACCTCGTAGTCACCAGGGAGCTGTCCCGCGGTTGCTCAGATAGAAGTGTCTGGAGATCAGGAAGCCATCGGGATCCCTGGGGACATGGACTTGAGCGTTGTGTAAAGTGACAGTGTGCACCTGGTGCTCCAGGCGGGGGACCAGCTGGGGTGACCCACGGAGTGGGGGTAGATGGAGGAGTGGCCAGGAGGTGGGAAGGCCAGCCAGGAGGGCGCGGGTCAGAGGAGGCTCCAGGAGGGCTGAGAATCATCCCACTGGGAGCTGGTGCCAACCCGTCACATGTGCTGCCCCCTCCCACTCCCAGCAGCGGCCCTGGGTCCTAGGGAGGAGCAGCCTCGGGAGCGGCGGAGGGGGGTCAATCCGACCAGCCAGAGAAGCGGCCGGGGTTTAGCAACAAGGAGGTCGGGGGCCCGTGGTGTCAGTGGGGCGAGCACGGACACCACGTGAGGCCACGCTGCGGAGTCAGTGGAGGTGAGGACGTGCGTGCGGACAAGTCTTTGGAGAAGTTTCTGTGAAAGGCAACAGGGAAAGAGGAACCTGTCACCTACAGGGGAGGGGTGGCATCAAGGGACATTTTTTGTGTTTTTGAAAGGAAGAAGATAATAGAGCAGTGTAAGAGAAGGGAAGGGGTATTTGTGAATGTCTTGGAAGCATCCACTTCTAGGGAGCAGGGTGCTCGCCCCAGGCGGTGCAGACGCTGGCTAGAGCAGAGCACGCGGACCTCTCCCGGGCACCTTGGAAACCCGTCAGGATCGTAGCCAGACATACTTCTTAACGAACGCGCCTGGTTTCAGAGTTCTTTCTCAGAATCAGAAAACGGCCTCTTCCAACCGTGTGTCGTTCTCAAAGCGTCGCAAACTTGAACGCAGCACCACGAGAGGCCATAGCTTTGCATTTGCCATCCCTCGGGGGTGGCTGGAAGGCGGCCCTCTTGGAAGCAGGATGGCCTCTTGGGGTCCTCCCACCCCTGCCTGAGTTGCCCTGTGCCCCTGGCAGCCCAGCTCCAGGCAGGGAGCAGCGCTGTTCGAGGGCAGTGACCTGGATTGCCCCGACACGTTCCCTCTGCGTGATCTGGGCACCTCCTGGTGTTGCCATCACCTGCTTCCCCGAGCAGCAGGAGGCAGGGCTACAGCCGAGCGCCGGCCCTGGCTGCCAGGACGCTTCTAACACCGCCTGAGGTAGCGCGAACTTTCGGGTGTGAGATCCGGAAGGTGCCAGGAGATGTGCGCAGAAACCGAAGAGCTTCCCCTAATGCACGCTTGTTGGGTACATGAAACCTTTCAGGACGGTGTCACAAACCCAAAGGTGCCTGCCACGCTCACGGTAAACTTGAAGAGTAAATAGTTCATCTGTGGCTTTCACCGTTTTGTGAAAAGAAGAAACCGGAGCCCCGTGCTCCAAGCTGTCTGCTCGGGGCCCACGGTGAGGTGGTTCAAGAGCACCAGGCCGGGGCTCAAATCCTGCCTCTGCCACTTTTCGGCCGTTCCATCTCAGGAGAGAGCTCACCTGCCCTGAGCCTTGGCTCCTGACCTGTAGAGCAGGATCATGCTGCTGGCCCTGAAGGGGTTTAGGGAGAAAGACACGGTGTGGAGTGGGTGCTAAGAGCACCAGGACAAGTAGGTCAGGGTGTGGAAGGAAATGCCCAAGGGACTTGTTCTGAGGCACGGTGGCTTTCAGAGAGCTGGGTGTCCTCCAGGCTGACTTAGGACTGGGCACATGCCCAATCTTAAAGGGACACAGAGGCTGAGAGCCCTGCCCAGAGGGACACAGAACCAGTCAATGCCAGAGCTGGCCTGGAGCTTCTCACCAACCAATCTAGGGCTCTTTCCAATAAATAGAGAACTTAGCTTCCCTAAAACAGGGCCTTAAGAAAAGATGGGGGCATGAAGGGGGGCCCTGTGCCTTTGCCAGCTCCCTGGAGATAGACACTTGAATTCGCAGAATCTGTTGCTGCCTCCCCTACCTTATCTGTCACACACACACACACTCATACCTAGGCCTGACTGACCTTCCCAAAGCAGGTTGGGCCAGCTCTAAGAAGTTTCTAGAAGCCAAAGCCACTGCTGCTGCCTCTCTCTCCGTGGAAGAGCTTAGGGTATTCCCCTGAGGCCATGCAGATGGCCGACCCCAAATCTACTGGGCCCACCCCTACCCTGGGTCCTCCCAATTCCCAGAACCACCCCAGGCCCACATTGCCGGCTGCCCACTAGACACATCCAGGTCATGCCTCAAGCCCCTCCAATAAGATGTGGCCAGAGCTCTTCCCCAGGGCCTTCCTGCACAGTCCAGGTCCCGGTGTGGGCCCAGACCCTTACTTCCTGCCCCCTCGCAGCCAGGCAGCAGCCCCAGAACTCACCCGGTTGCCTTTTCTTACAGTCCTGGGCCATCCATTGTATCCCCTGCTTCTGCACACCTCCATGGCTTCTCCTCCTCCCCTTTCCTCTAGCTTCTGAATAAAACACAGACCCGTGGGCCATCTTGGTGTGAAAAGTCTCATTTAGCCCAAACCTAAGAGGAAGAAAATCATCACAGCCCTACCACAACCTTGGGGTCCTCAGCTCACAGAGGCCACCTTCGCTGGACCCGGGGCTCACTGACCCCCATGCCCCTTTAAGATTGAATGTGCGCTTGGCCCCAAAGCCCCTTCAGACTGGAGGCCACCGAGGGCTCTGAGAGGCACCCTGCCCTGGAGGGAGTCCCTGGGCCTTTCCTTGCACACTCTGACCTAGTTGAATTAACTGTTCTCTCAGTTACTCAAGCTTGAGACCTTGGACTCCATCCCTGGAGTCTCTCTCTTCGTGGCCATAACACCTTTTCCCAGGCCCAGCCCAAGTCCCGTCTTCTGGGAAGTCCCCACCCCCACCCCCAGCAGAGCTGGGGACAGGGACAGCTCCCAAGAACGAGGCATTGCACTCCATCCTTGAGGCTCCAGCCTTTCCGTGGTGCCTTAGTTAGTCTTTTAGTATTGGGTAATTTAGTATTTAATTTATTTAGCAATTTAGTATTAGTCATGATAACAGCACAGTGAAAGGCATTGGTCCCAAGCACATGATGCATTCTTTTCTCTTTTAACTCTGAAGATTATCATCCCCGGTTGCTAGAGAACAGAGAGGTCAGGCAGCTTGCTCCGGGCCCCACAGCAGAGTCTGCTTCGGAATCCAGGCCTGACTGCTGGAGTCTCTCTCTGCTCTTGACATTCTGCTCCTGCCTCATGAAGCACCTTTCTCTTTCCTCGGTCCCTAGCCCAGCGCCTGCTACACAGCGGAAGCCAAATAGGCCATCGTGGAATTGATTCCGCTTTTGCCATAAATAACATGCGCCGATCAGATCTCTCTTTGAGGGATGGAGAAGAATCATGTTCAGTGAGCACTTTTCATTGTCTAAGTGCAAATGGCTGTGCCAAGGTGGTTTTCAAAGTGATTGACAAGTATAATTGGTGCCTGGAAGGTGCAGGAACCTGCTTGCCCTCCTGTTTACTGCTCACGTTTGCTTCGTGAGCTCTTTTTTTATTTGTTTTTTTAACATTTTTTTAAAGTAATCTCTACACCCAGCGTGGGGCTCACACTTAAAACCCCAAGATCAAGAGTCACATGCTCTACCGACTGAGCCGGCCAGGTGCCCCTCTTTTTTAAATGTTTTTAATGTTAATGAAATGTTATTGTCATAAGAACACTTAATATGTAGCCTACCCTCTGAACAGATTCTCAAGTATACATTACAGTTATTGTTAACCTCTAGGTACAATGCCACGCAGCAGATCTCTAGAATCTATCCGTCTGGCATAACAGAAATTTTGTGCGTGGTGATTAGCTGCTCACACTCCCTTCTGCTCCCAGCCTCTGGCTTCCACCGTTCTATTCTTTGCTTCTATAAGTTTGACTATTTTAAATACCCTGTGCAAGTAGAAATATGCAGTATTTGTCCTTCTGTGACTGGCTTGTTTCACTTAGCATAATGTCTTCCGGGTTCATCCAGGCTGTCTCATACTGCCGAATTTCCTTCTTTTATAAAGTGGAATAGTACAGTGGACTCTTGAACAACGTGGGTTTGGACGCTGGGGGTCCACTTACATCCAGAGTTTTTACAGTACAGCTCTGTACATGTATTTTCTCTTTCTTAGGATTTTCTTAGTAATAGTTTCTCTCTTCCGGCTTACTTTATCGTACGAATACAGTGTATAATGCCTATAACATACAAAATATGCATTAATTGACTGTTTAGGTTATTGTAAGGCTTCTGGTCGACAGTAGTCTATTAGTTAAGTTTGGGGGTGTCAAAAATTATATGTGGATTTTCGATTGCACAGGGGGTTAGTGCCACTAACCCCTGCGTTCAAGGCTCAACTGTATTCCATTGTATGGGTATACCACATTCTTAAATCTGCTCATCTGTTAATGGACATGTAGGTCGTTCCGACATCTTGGCTACCGCAGTGAGCACAGGAGTGCGAATGTCTCTTCGAGATCTTGATTTCAGTTCTTTTAGATCAATACTCAGAGTGGGATTGCGGATAATATGGTCGTTCTATTTTTAGCTTCTTGTTTAACTGTCTTTCAGAATAGCTATTTCTCTAACACTTGTCTTTTTTTTTTAATAGTAATAATAGCCCTCCTCACAGATGTGAAGCAGTGTTGATTTGCATTTCCCTGCTAATTAGTGACATTGAGCACCTTTTCATATGCCTGTTGGCCATTTGTATGTCTTCTTTGGAAAAATGTCCATTCAAGCTCATTTTTTTCAATCCAGGTATTATATATTATATATTTTGAAAATTAACCCATTCAGATATGTGGTTTGCAAATATTTTCTCCTATTCTGTAAGTTGCTTTTCACTGTTGTGTGTGTGGGGTGTGTGTGTGTGTGTGTGTGTGTGTGTGTGTGTGCGTGCGTGTGTTTCTGCGCAGAAACTTTTTCATTTGATGTAGTCCCAGTTGTCTGTTTTTGCTTTTGTGCTTCTAATGTCCTATCCATGAAATCACTGCCAAGACCAATGTCATGAAGCTTTTCCCCTATGGTTTCTTTGACAAGTTACAGTTTCAGGTCTGAAGTTTTAATACATTTGAAGTTATTTTTGTGTGTGTGTGGTGTAAGAGTCCAATTTCATTCTTTGGCATGTGGATATCCAGTTTTCCCAGCACCATTTGTTGAAGAGACTATCCTTTCCCCATTGTGTGTTCCTGGTACTTTGCGGAAGGTCAGTCGACCACATATGCATGGATTTATTTCTGGACTCTCAGTTCTGTCCCATTGGTCTATACTTATGTTTTAATTACCATAGCTTTGGAACATATTCTGAAATTTGGATGTGTAGTGCTTCCTGACACGTTTGTTTTCAAACTGTATCAAGACTGTTTTGGCTATGTGAATCTTTTGTGGTTCTATATGAATTATAGAATTGTCTGTTCTATTACTTTAAAAAAGGCGACTGTGATTTTGACAGGGATTGTATTGAATATGTAGGTCACTTTGGGTGGTCTGGACATTTTAACAATATTACATCTTCCACGCCAAGATCAGGAACAAGACAAGGGTGTCCACTCTTAACGCTCTGCTTAACATAGTATTAGAAGTCCTAGCCACAGCAACTAGGCAAGAAAAAAGAAATAGACAGCATCCAAATTGAAAAGAAGAAGCAAAATTGTCTCCATGTGCAGATAGCATGATCTTGTATATAGAAAACCCTAAAGATTCTAAAAAAAAAAAAAAAAGAAGAAGAAGAAGAAGAAAGAAAGAAAAAAGAAAACCCTAAAGACTCTACCAAAAAATTTAAAAAAGGTTAAAACTAATAAATGAGCTCAGTAAAGTTGCCAGGCACAAAATCAATATACAAAAATCAACTGCATTTCTCGACACTATGATAACAAACTACCTGAAAAGGAAATGAGGAAAACAGTTCACTTTACAGTAGCATGAGAAAGAGTAACATACTTGGGAATAAACTTAACTAAGGAAGTAAAAGACTTACCCACTGAAAACTGAAAAATGTTAATGAATGAAATCAAAGAAGGCCCAAAGAAACGGTAAGGCATCCCTCAAGCTGTTTTCCAGGAGCGTTCTAAGGACCCCTTCATCCTGCTGAGGCCCTCAGCCAAACTGTGACTGCCAGGGCCCCACACAGGAGGGTATAATTAGTGTTTGTGGCCTGAGCTAAGGGTGTCGTCATCTCCCATCTCAGCTGGAGCCAACGTGCCAACCATTTAATTGGTTGGGGGTGGGGGGGGGGCAGGGAGGGTCCTCTCCTCACACCCTTTTCCTGACCCTACAACACTCTTGGCTCGCTCCACTCTGCTGTCGCCTCTATGACCCAATGGTGATCTTGTCAAACTGTTCCAAGATACCATTGAAGGCTTCTCCCTGGGCACCTTGCTTCAAAAGCTTCATCAAAAATTCCTCTGGCAGGGAATGCTGGGGTGGCTTTTAACCCCTTACTTCTGTTTCCTTTGAGCAAACTTTCCCCATGTACTAGGGGCCTGCTTCTGCCCACTCCCTCTTGGCCTTTCTGTCTCCATTCCGATCCCCCAGCCCGTCTCTACCCGTGACTCCCAGCCTCCTGCGCTCTTCTGAGTCTGGCAGCCATAGCCAGAGGTCAGGAGTGGAGGAAAGGAGAAAGGGAGGGGGTTGCCCTGTGCCAGGAATCTCTCATCCCTCTGCACCTCCCTCTGACCCCCTCCCTATGGTTGGCTCCCTTGCTCTCCTTCCCTCCAGGCCCCAGAAACCCCATCCGCCCCTCCCTGCCTTTTCCAGAGGAAGGGCAGGGAGGGGGCAGGTGCCTCTGAGGGGTGTCTCCGACGGGCACACACCCCACCCTCAAGGATGCAACCGGTTGGGCTCCTGGAAGGGGCCGGCAGGCACAGGCTGGGGAGGAGAACACAGAGGGCAGCAAGTCCAGCTTCTCAGGAAATGAAATTGCCCCATGCAACAATGAGAGAGCCACTTTTTCAAATTTTTGCGTGAGCGTGCATTCAATTGCTCACATTGTTTTGGCTCCAGGGGAAATCTGACCTCGGAAAAGGCTGAGATGAAGTGGGTGTGGGTGGAGATCCTCTGCTATTTCACAGGGCTAAGAGAGTCGAGCAGAACATTCTTCGGAGGTACCTTTCCAGTGGGACTGTTCCTCCCTTCCCAAGAGCAGGAGATGGGGCCTCATTCAGCTACCCAGCTGGGGCCGGGGCAGGGCCCACTATGGCCAGAAGAGGCCAAGGTCCACTGTGCCCAGGAAACCGATGGACCCTAAGGGGAGCGGAGATCTGAAATTATTCTCCATGCGACCCGGGACTCTTGACCCTGCTGCACCTTGGGGAGCTTTTAAAAACTTACAAATTTTTCAGACCGCCCCTCCAACCCCACTTCAGCCAAGTAAATCAAACTTCCTGGGGATGAGGTTTGAGAGGGGAAAAAAAAAAAAAAGATTTCATCCCTCTATGTGATTCCAGCGTGCAGCCAAGGTTAAGAGACACCAGTCGCTGCATCTTAGGTGCAGTTAGTGAGCAGCCATTGGCAGCCAGAGAGCACTGTGGGAAGAGCGCCGCCAGAAGAGCCAGAGAGACCTGAGTTTGAATCCCAGCCCTGCCATTCCTAGCCTGTGGGGCTTTCACCTAATTCTTTAATTTGTTTTATGTTTATTTTATTTTTGAGAGAGAGAGAGAGAGAGAGAGAGCACATGCACGAGTGGGGGAGGGGGAGAGAGGGAGGGAGACACCAAGATCCTGTCAGCACAGAACCCGACGCGGGGCTCGAACTCATGAACCGTGAGAGCATGACCTGAGCCGGAGACGGCGCTCAACTAACTGAGCCACCCAGGTGCCCCTCACCTAATTCTTTAATGTTTCCGAACCTCAACTTTCTATCTGTAACATGGGAATATGGGACTAACACCCACCCTGCAGGTTTAAGGCGTCAAACAAAAGCAAGTAATGCACGACAGCCCCTTGGTGAGCTGCACTGTCGTGTACCACTGTTGAAAGCAAACCGTGTTCCCAGCATTGCTCCAGAGAAGTATCACATCACAGACCGCCCCAGAACGCACTGTCCAAGTCTCCTAACTGGGCACCCGGGCCCCCCCACAATCGAACACAGCCCCCCTTTCCTGGAGAGCCTCACATGAGCCCTCTGAGGCTCCAGCCGCTGTCCCCACCACAGCTCCACCGAGGGTCCCTTGCATTTCTCCCCCCGGAGCCCCATCTCCCTCCTCCTCCTGCCTGACATCTTGCCCACCTTCAAGGCCGGGTTCACTTGCCGCCATGTCCCCGCCCCGCCCTGAGTTATTCCTCCTGTAACATCCGGGGCAATGCGTGTCTACACAGGGTGGCCTACACGTGTTCTCCGGACACGTTCTTTGCCAGGTGGTTGTATGAATGCCTCGTGCCCTCTTCTGGGTTGCTTGTAAATCATTTCAGTCTCTCGTTGGTACCTGCGGGTAAGTTGGGTCTCGCCTAGTTCTGTAACCCCAAGTACGTTTTGCTCGGGACTCTCCGCTCCTTCGGGAAGGGGTGATTCGGTTTGAGACGATGCTACTTTTCTCTTCTGCACTGCAGAGTTTCCTAGTGGTACTGGAAGGAGGGAGTATAAGTTGTGAAGTGATCCTCCTCCAAAGGGCTGACGACCCGCTCGGTGACCGAATCCACAGAAATGAAGCAGCCATGAACACGGATGCAAGTGTTGCGCAAATTCAAGGGCAGGGGGGACCTTAGAGGTGTGGGCAGCTGCTGGGGGCGAAGGGGAGGGGAAGCCAGGGCTTTCGGACAGGTATTGGCGAGAAAGGAGAGAGGCCCCCAGGAAGAAAAGTGAACAGAGGCACGGGGGCCAGAATAAATGCGGCCCGTCTGTGTCAGCGCGGTAAAGATGGGTCTGATGGGTGAGTCCTGGGCCCGCGCTGGCTCCCGGGACACGCCAGAGGATACTGAAAACCTCCAAAAGTTTTGAAGCCAGAGAGCAACACTATGGGAGGCACAAAAGAGAGTTTATTTGCTCATTCAAAAAACGCTGAGAAAAACGCTCCTTCCTTATTGAACTGAAAGGTCTCCTACACACATGTGCGGATAGAAATAAGCTGAAATAGCAAAGTCAAATAAACCTGGGCTCTTCCTAGCCAGAGGGCCTCAAGGGTAACTCTGTGCACAATGCAGTGCTCAAAATGAGGTGAGGTGGGACGCAGGACGGTGGGAGCCCAGACGCAGACGAGACCGGGAGATCTGGCGAGGGCACCTCAGCAAAGAACAATCCTCAACCCCTTGGGTCTTTAATTTCTTGCTGTAACCCTCGATCAAAAAGACTAAGCACGAAGTGACAGGCTGGAAGGAAGCTTGAAAATTCAGGAGAACCCTCCTGCGTGAACAGTTTATTCCAGCCCTAATCTTAGGCACAGACCCTGCCTGGAATGTTCCTCTGAGAATGTAGCCTTCCTGGGGCAGGTACACAGCCCCTGGGCACTGGTTTAGCTGCAGAGCTCCTCCAGGTCCAACAGCTGCTGCTATGAATACCCCAGCTTAAGCAACCATTCCTGTAACCTCTGCCGAAATAACTCCCACAGTTTTGTCCCCTCCAAAGCTGTTGCCCCCCCCCCCCCCCCTCCAGTTGGCGGCCAAGGCACTCCTGGTGTGATGCCCCTGACCTGCTCCAAGCCCCCACCACATACCCACAGGCTGGCATGCCTCCCCTGAAGCTGGGGATCCTGGCCCCCAGCGAGATAAAACCCAGTCTCCCCCCTCCCTACCACCACTCCCAGACCCCTCCCCAGCCCCCACCCTCGAACTGTTCTACTTCCTTAGCCAGGCTCTGCAAACTGAAATGTGAAATTTGAAGCCAGTGTTCCCCTTAGCAACCATGGTAACACAGGATCTGATAGAGAGCCTGGAGTTATAAAAATACCAGCTTCCACCAGACACTGGTTTCCAAAGGGAAACCAGTCTCCACGCCAGAACCGTTTTTAAACGGTCTAAAAACTCAAGAGACTTCCAAACCCATCTCAGCGTGGCTTCAGGAAGACATCTCTTCAATTCCCTTTTGGAAGGTGGTGGTGTTGCAAGCTTTGGGTATTTTCTCCAAAATATACAGCTCCTCTCTTAGAACGGGCTAGCCTTACACATATAAGGTGGGAGCCGTTTTTAATAAACATCAGATCTTCGGCATCCTTGAAGGGCGACGTTGAATCGCTGCCAGCCCTTCCGGTTCCCTCCCAGGGAGTCAGCGCCACCAAACCTCTTAATTACACAAGGGGACGGATTTGGTCTTATCTCCTCTTCGCCGAAAACAGTTTTAATTAACGTGACCGTTTTTCTAGCAGGAATTCCACGTTTAAGGCCTCGGGTAGGGAGGTAAGACGCCTCCCCTCCCGCGGACGCCCCCTCGGGCCAGCCCTGGGCCGCGGGGCTGAACCCCCACTCCCGCTCTCCGCGCCGCCTGCAGGGGGCGCCTGGCCTTGCGGGCTGGGGAGCGGGGCCGCTCCCCGCGGCCGCCCCCGCCTCCAGACCCGCCTCCGCGGCCCCGCCCCGCCGCGCTCACCTCCTCCTCCCTCTTATCTCCTGGGGCCATGCCTGTAATTCTGAAAAATATTCTACCTCAGTAATTAATGTCTGAACTTCAAGAGGCCCCTGCTTTCTGCAGAGGCGCACAGGAGGCAGGCGGGGACCTGGAGGGGCTGAAGGCCTTGGTGGGGAGGGGCGGGGGTGCGCACTTTTTCTAAACTGGCGAGTGGACCGTGGAGGGAGGATACATTGTTTCTGGCTGGAGTTGTGTGTACAGGATACGCACGCATCTGCACCTACCCACGTGCCTCTCTGTCTACATTTTTAAATCCTCTGGCCTTTGTTTTTTTGTTTGTTGTTTGGTTGTTTTTTTTTTTTTTTAAGTAAGATGCCTTCCTCCCACCCTCCCCTCCCACCCCCAGTGGCGACTTCCAGGTAAGTGGCCCCTTGAATCCTGGCCTCCTGGATGCCCGCCGCCGCCCCCACCCGCTGCCCCGCTCCAGTGTCTCCCCATGGTTTGCACAGCCCAGCCCTACCCAGACTTCATTCCAGGTACCCTGTACCAGGCAATAGGAGCGCGAAGTGCTGGGCTGGCTGCTTGAGCTGGGGCATGAATATGACGTGGTCCCTCCCCTCGCAGAACTGCTGTCTGCTAGAGAGAAGGGGAAAAGGGAAGCACCCAGTCCTGGGAGCTGGTGCACAGATCACATGCAACTCCCCCTAGGACCCACGCCGATCTTCCTTAACGTGCTCCAGCTCTCAGGCCCATCTGATGATACCCCACTGGCTGCTGTCCCCACCTCAGATGTAAATAATGTGTGAGCAGCACTTGTACATCTGGGCCAGATGCTGTTAGGAACCACCTTTTTTCTCTTTTCTAGAATCCCTTGGTGGCTCCATTATCACGGCCGCCAGCAATGATCAGTAGCAGCTTACAGGTGGCCTGGGCCAGGCCCTAAAAGAAGAAACCTCCAGGGTTCCCCTTACTTGTAACTGGCAAAGAAGGGTGCTGGGGAAGGAGGTGGACTTCAGAGCCAGACAAATTCGTGCATGGTATAGTCTCGGGTCCTTGGTTCCTTGTTGGGATGCAGATTAAATGGGGTTTAGTAGATTTGCTAATTACGAGTGGACTTCCTCCCTTCCCTGTGGGAGGTCACACAAAATAAAGACATGAAAGGGGCGCCTGGGTGGCGCAGTCGGTTAAGCGTCCGACTTCAGCCAGGTCACGATCTCGCGGTCCGTGGGTTCGAGCCCCGTGTCGGGCTCCGGGCTGATGGCTCAGAGCCTGGAGCCTGGTTCCGATTCTGTGTCTCCCTCTCTCTCTGCCCCTCCCCCGTTCATGCTCTGTCTCTCTCTGTCCCAAAAATAAATAAACGTTGAAAAAAAATTTTTTTTTTAAAAATAAAGACATGAAAAACAAAAGACATGAAATAATGGGATCAGTCAGCAGCATATTTGTATCATATAAATGAAGTGCTTCTTAATAAGCAAAACTGTGAAGGAACACCGTAAAATAAGTTTCAGGGCCTTTGCCCTTGCCTTTCCTTCTGGGAGAATGCCCTTCTTCCCGGCACCCTTCCAGGTCTCAGCTGGTCAGTCCTGGGTAGACCCTCGCTCACCACCCTCACACCCCTACAGCCTGCTTTCTTCTTCTCCATAGCCTTTACCAGGATCTGGCTCCACCTTAGAGTTTTCTGTGTGAATCTGTTTTCTCTCTCCCCGACTAGCATGGAAATGGAAGCTTTCTAAAGGCAAGGAATGTGTCTGTTCTCTTCACAGCTGTATCCCCAGGGACTAGAACAGTGCCCAGCACCGAGTAGGTGCTCGGTCGATACTCGTTGAATAAATTAATGAAATAGAATGTCTAGACTGAGCAAAGCAGGAGACAGATTACCTTCTGTCCAGATAACCCTTCTAGAGTTAATCTGGACAGATCTCTCAGGGGAAACAAATCCAGAAGCCTTGAAGAGGCAAGGTGAGCCGGCAGCGTGGGGCTGGCTGGTAGCCCTTCCTGGAGAGGAGGTCAGAGTGGGAGAGGAAGAGAAACGCTCGCCCCAAATCAGACTCAGAGGAAGCAAGCTGTGCTTACAATATGAGCGAATGGGCAGAAACTACTGTCAGCCGGTGAAGCTGCCTGCATTCTGTCCCTACGCTTTGCTCTGCTCTAATTAAGTGGTCGTTTCTCGACTTCAGTCTGCCAGGCCTCGTGTGAGATTGAATTAGTGTGTCCCAGGTCAGAATCCCACGAGCCACAATCCTGAGAAGTCAGGATGGGCTCGTAGCTCGGCTTCACGGATCGATAGTCGTGGGGAAAGGGTGATGGAGGGGCATTGAGTGAGCACCTATGGGCACGGGGGATATGGGGGGGGGGGGTGCAGGCAGAGTAGCAGGGCCTCCGTCCCCCGCCTCCCCCTTGGGGAGGAAAAGGAGTAAGGAGGATGGATGCGCAGGGCTCAGGAGACTTCGGTGAGGGTCGGGAAGAAGATGAGAACACAGCATGTGGGGGGTGGGAAGGACACCCTCAGTCACAGATGTCGAGGACAGTGGCAGCCTTACTTAGCCCTAAACAGTCCCAACACAATCGTAACTAGGCAGCGACACGTCCAGTACGATAGAATGTGAGCCACTGTGCCCTTGCACGTTTGCTAGTAACTGCATTTTAAAGCAAGCAACACGGGGCGGGGGGGGGGGGGGGGGGGGGCCTGGGTGGCTCAGTCTGTTGGGCGACTGACTTCGGCTCAGGTCATGATCTCGCAGTCCGTGAGTTTGAGCCCCGCGCCGGGCTCTGTGCTGACAGCTCAGAGCCTGGAGCCTGTTTCAGATTCTGTGTCTCCCTCTCTCTGACCCTCCCCCGTTCATGCTCTCTCTCTGTCTCAAAAATAAATAAACATTAAAAAAAAAATTTTTTTAAATAAGTAAAGCAAGCAACTGGTGAAATTAATATCTTTTATGTTATCCAGTATATCCAAAGAATGGCTGCTTCAACATCTAATCAATATTAAAAAGTATCAATGAGATTTTTTTTTTTAATACATTTTTCTTGTTTGTACTAAGTCTGAAATCCACTGCGTGCTTTACACTTAAAGCACCTCTCAGTTCGGAGGAGGCACATTTCAAGACGGCATGTGGCTGGTAGCTACTGTAGGGGACAGCACAGGTCTGGGGGCTAGCTTCTAGAATCCTCAGGCTTCGGGGAACCATTCTGGATTCCTAAACAATCTAGATGCCCCTCGAGTCTCAGGGTATTTTTTTCTCGCCTCTCCCTCTGAGCACTCAGAAGCAAAGGAAAACGTTGGGAGCTAAAACCTAAATCGACCAGCCAGGGTGCTAGCGTTGGGTGGTTGGCTGGGGCTCCCTGGTAGGATCTGCAGAAGCAATCCTTTTGACAGGGTTAAGAGAGGGGGGGAAAAAAAGCATAGAGCAGGGGACTCAAGGGCAGGGGGGTGGCAGGGGCAGCTGACTGTGAGACAAGGCTACAAGCAGAATCCCCGGGGTGGGGGGAGGGGGGGGTCAGCCCTGGGAGGGCAGGCAGCTACCAGCTCCTTCTCACAATGGCCCAGTACGTGGAAGACACAATTAGCTCATTCTTGCATCGCATTGCCCTTTTGATTACACTGTTCTCAAGACTTCCATTTCTGTAATTAAGACCTTGTCCCTTACTCAGAGGTATTGGAACATAAAAGTATTTGCTGAATCTGGTTTCCCAGGGTTAAAAGCCAGACTTAGGAAATGCAAACACACTTGTGGAAATGCAAACACACATTCACTAACTAATTATCCCATAATTAAGGCCGAAGCCCTGCTTAAAACAATTAGCTCTGGGAATTGAACAGTAGGTATAACTCCACTTTTTGCTAATTGTTCTTCCCCAACAGACTGGATATGGCCAGTCCCGGGGCCTTGGGGGGGGGGGGGGGGGTGGCGGGCGGGAGGAGGGAGGGACAGTAGGGAACGAAGTAGCCCGTTGCTTTTGGTCTGGACTGGACCACGCTCTGCTTGGTTTGGAAATGTTAGTCAGAGAAGAGTTTGAGGTGTGGAGAACAGCAAGGAGGATGTGGTTTGGGCAAGGGGAGTCGAGCGGCTGCCCCAGGCTTGGACACGGGCCATGGGAAGTCTCAGAAGCTACTGCTGGCCACACTGAGGTGGTTTGCCTGGCTGGAGCTGAGGGCGTGGGCCAAGGATTAGCTGACTGGAAAGCAATTAGATGAGGTGGGGCTGGCTGGGAAAATACCTGGAATCCCAGGGCCAGAGTTGAGACTTGCTCGGGTAATGCCCCAGGCGGGAGGCCTTGTGGGCTCTGGGGACTGGAGGTACCCACCCTCGGGGGTGGCTACCAGGATCCCCGCTGGGCCACAAGCCTTTTTGGCCTCTTGCTGACGGGGAGGAATGGGTTCTAGAGGGTGGGAAGTTGAGAGGGGCTTTCCTGATTACCAAGGCCTCTAGATGCCTCCCCCACCTCAGCGTGTCTGCCCCCTCCCTCCACCCCTCCTCAGACACCCAGGACTTTCCTGAGGCCGGCCTGGTGCCATCAGGTAACCTCCCCCTTTCCTAGGTAGGAGGGATATGTGTGTAAGGTTCCAGGGACTTTCACATTTTGAAAGAAGAGCTCGGAAGAGAAAAATGGATGCCCCCAAAGGGGGGCGGGGGGGAAGCAGCAGCAGTTCTGGGTTTCGTAGAGGTCGAGGAGATAACTGACCCCCCAGTGAACCCTCTGTCCCCAGAAAATCCCACATACATTAAAGCTTGCGGACGATCCCTGAAGTCTCTCCTCGGGGGGCTTCTCGTTAAGAGCCCCTGTTCTAGAAGTGAAATTTGGAATCTTCATACAAGCAAACGTTCAGAGGGGCCTTCCAGACCACCCTCAAAGCAACTGTGTAAAAGATTCCGCGGGTCGACCTGACTGACAGCTCACTTTTCTCCCCCAGAAGGGATCCCAGCTCTTAGACTAGCCCTCCTTCCCTCCCCTCTCCCCTCTCCCCTTCCCCCTGCCCCCTTCCCTTCCTCCCCACCTCCCACCCTTTCTGTCCCCTTCACGCTCTCCATAGATCAGAGGTTAGCAAACTTCTATAAAAGGCCAGATAGTAAATATTTTAGCTTTGCAGGCCAAGAGGCTAAATCGAGTTTAACCACATCCCTGTGATTTGTACTGTGCGAAGCCATGAGAGCAGTTTCTGTGGAAACTACTCAGTTCTGCCTTGCTAATGCCAAAGCAGCTGGGACAGTATGCAAATGGATGAGCGTGACTGCATTCCAACAAAACCTTATTTATGGACACTGAAATTTGAATTTTATAACATTTTTATGTGTCAAAGAATATTATTATTCGTTTGCTTTTTTTCCCCCAGCTATTTAAAAATGTAAGAACCGTTCTGAGCTCACAGTCCCCATAAAAAGGGTGCTGGGGACCAGATCTGGCCGCTGGGCTGTGGTGTTACAGACCCCTGATCTAGATCTGTGGTTCTCGACGCTCATTAAAATTGCGGATCACCGGCAGCAAAGGGAATTTGCACTTTCCCAGGCTGTGCTGCTGCCACCGTAGGAGATCCACACTCTGGGTACCCCTGATCTAGTCTGAACTCCACCCCCATCTTGCCGACAACAAAACTGAGGCCCAGAGGTGCCATAGCTCTGTCATACGAACCCAGGGAGAGCCTTCTCTATCCCAGGATGCAGAGCTGTCTGGTTTTCTATCTCTAGCTGCTTCCAGAGATCTACCCTGCCAGCTCACACTGCCCAAGGCTCTCACCGGGCCACAGGAAATGAGTGTGTGTCCCCTGGTGTCCCAAAGTGGCCGGGCTCCAGTGAGTCATCTCCCCTGAGTAGCGACAGTGTGCATGCACCGAGGTATCCCCATGCTGTCAGTCAGTTCCCTCCTGACACCTTGTCAGCTCTGGGGATCCACAGGGCATAGCAGGACAAGAGGGAGGCTAAAAGTCCCCTCCGTGAAAAGGGAAAGTGAAAGAACAAGGGCTCGGACGTCAGACTAACGGTGACTTCAGATCCCACACTGTCGGTACTAGCTAGGACCAGGGAAGTTCCTTAGCCTCCTTGAGCGTCAGTTTCCCCAACAGTAAAATGAGAAATGGCCCTCTCTACCTCTGCAGGATTGCCATAAGGATTAGCGATCACATCTGTCAAGTTTCTGGCACATAGTACCAAACGTTTATGGTATCTTTATTGGCCACCCTGGCATCATGCCTTAACCACAGAGCTACCCAGCCACAGCCTGACAGGCACCGAGAAAGGCTATATGATCCTCCTGACGACACATGAGACGGTGGCTGTGTTGCTGTCCTTACATTATGGAGACATTCACCGTCCCATACTCCGGTGACATTTTCAGTGGTGATTCAGGTTGGCGTGTGTAAGGCCATGTCAGAGGTTTGTATCGGGGGCCCTTGGGTGGCCTTCAGGGTCTGGGAACCCACTGAAATCGGATGCTGACATCTGTGAACGTGTGTAGATGGGCATTTTCCTGGGAGAGGTGCCAAAGTTTCCATCAGACCTTCAAAGAGTTCCGTGCTCCAGAAAAGCTAAGGGACCCATGTCTGCAAACACAACACATTAGACAGCACCAAACTCTGGTGACAGATTCCTAGACTTGAGAATCAGCTCCCTGCTCCTTAGGTATGATCTTGGGCACACTGGACATCATCTGATTCCAACCCAAACTTCCATTTCCTCGGCCCTGAAACCTGTGCCTAGCCTAGCTGTCTCACCAGTTCCAGAATCAGATGATATCCTCTGAACAAAAACCCAGAGTAGGGAAACCAAGAATGGGTGGAGGTCTCAGAGTGACCACCGGGCGAGCAAGGGCCGCACAGGAACTGCCTGCAGGAACAGTATGTTTGCTTCAAATTTAAATGCCGGGGGCACGGGAGTTAAAACACTAAGCTGTGGTAATAAGCAGGATTGCGGTGACCCTAGGGGAGGGGCGGTGAAAAGAAGGGCACAAGCAGCCCGTGGGGTATGACCCAGGCTCTAGCTGTTGCTGGGGCCATCGGAAGCACAGGCGTATTCCCCGTGCGAAAGTTCATCTAACCGCGTACTTAGGATGTGTTGTGCCTTTTTGCACGTGTGATGCTTCAACCAGAAGTTCTCTCACAAAAATGTTCCGCTGAGAAAAGTAGAAATACGATATAAAATCACCCCGTTGGGGATTTTTCCACGTAACTCTGGAGTGACATAAGCGTATGGCTTGAAGAGCGAGCGATTTGTACACAAACACAAATAGCGGGGTATGATGTGAACATGATCTGAAGGCCAGATTTAAGTATCTTTCTTTTTGACCCAAACTGCTATCTAAATTGGCCTGCGGAACTTTTGCTTTCTTTCTTTATCTCACGGCACCCACAGGCCGTCTCCGGCCTCTTCACAGCAATGGCGGCCCTGCCTTGGTCTGGCCTACTTTGGATAGCCTGTCCACCAGGGCAGCGGCCCTGCTCAGCACACCCGTGGTTCCGGAGCACTGCCCGTCCCATCCCCTCTCTCCTGTAGGCTTCCCTCCTACCGGTTTCTTTTCTGTCTCCCACATCCCATGCTTCCCACTCTCTTGAGGGTTTCCTTCTTCTCTGCAGCCCACCGAACCCACCTGAGGAAGGAGAGCCTTCCCTTGACCCCGCATTCCCCTCCGGGAACCACCCCATGTCTCTCTTCCCTACAGAGCCAGAGTTTTCCAAAGAATTGTCTCTCTACATGCTGTCTGTCTGGATTGCTTCTGCCCCTTCAAGCCAACAGTACGGTCCTTGTTGAAATCACCTTGTTGCGAAATTCAGAGCCCGGCTCAGCCCTCAGCTCCGCCAGCCCAGCATAGCAAGAAAGCAGCTGTCGGGGACGTGTAAACCAATGAGAGGGTTGTGTTCCAACAAAACCGTATTGATCGACGCTGAAATTTGAATTTCGTGTCATTTTTACGTGCCAGGTGGAGGTATTTCCCAAACTTTTCGTGTAGGAGCCTTTGCTTTCGGCCTGTGTTCACCTGCAAGGTCTTCTCCACAACTTCCTTTGGTGTTCTCTTAACCAGAACCTGGAGAAGTCGATGTGCTTTGGGATTTACCAGAGGACAGGCGACCGTAGCTCGTGGTGAGCCAGGAATGGGGCCCCAGGTGCAAGTCCCAAAGCCCATGTTGGTCACAGGCAGATTCCCACGGCAGCAGCAGCCCCCAAACTTGACCTGTACAGACTAGATCTACATCTCCTGCTGCCAGAGAAGATACCACCACCCTCCACCCCACTAGTTGGCAGGATCTGTGGGCAGCAGCTCTTACCCGGATCTCAGCTCTGGCTACCATGTTTCTGCCTGGCCGCAGCTCGTGAAGCCAAGGTCCCCTTTCGCCTGAATTAGCCCACCAGCCTTCTAACTGGGCTCACCCCCGTCTCTCCGTACTCCAGGCTCACAGGTTTCTTGAGGGTGATCTTTCTCACTGTTTGGAATGTTCTTCCCCACCCCTCTCCTGACCCCACTCTTTCCCTAGCTTGACCTACGGGGTCACCGCAAAGCTCTCTCCCGAGGAGATCTCCCCTGGGCTCCTCTCCCCACCCAGGTGAGGACGGTCCTTCCTACCACCCACCCCCACGGCACCCTCGGTTCTGTGCCACACACAGCCCCCTCAGTAAGAAGGGCTGCCACTGATGAAGCTGCTCTTCGTGTGTGCCAGCTACTATTCTAAACATGGGTCCTCGGTGACCGCACTTAATCCTAGCCCAGTTTCCAGATGAGGAAACTGAGACACAGAGAAGCGAATGGTGCAACATGATTAGTGGGGGGCTGAGTCTGGATTCGAACCCAGGCAGCCTCACCTTCCAGCCTTGGTTCCCATCACTGATCTGCTTGAGCCATGTCTGTCCTCCCAACTACACTAGTAAATCCACGAGGAAAGGATTCATGCCTCCTTGTTGCATGAATGAATGAATGAATGAATGCAAAAGTGGTTGCTGTCCCTTGAGGCTCCCTGGAGGAGGTACAGGACCTGCCGTGCTCTGGGCCGGTTATGTGTCTGGGTGGCTGCATCCCAGGAAACAGAGGGGCCCTTCTGAGTGGCTTTACCCCAGCCAGCACAGGCGTTCCTTCAAATCCAGTCTGCATTTCTTCTGAGAGGGCCAGCTGGACACAAGGTCCTGTGTGAGTCAAAACTAGTCTAGGTAGACCCTAGACTAGACCTAGAACTAGCTAGAACCAAACAGTTGCCCCCAGGCTGTGAACCGAGAAGCTTCTGGTTATAGAGATTAGGGGAGGAGGTCAGGGAAAGCTGGGAGGAGGAAGGTCTTGTCTCAGGAGACAGTAAATGGAGTCAGGGTGGGGTTTGCTCCTCGTCGTCCTCACAGATAAGGACAAGACGTGTTCAGAAGCCTGTGAACAGATGGCTTTGGCTGGTCTGGAGGTCTGTGAAAGGGAGGAGAAGGCGGTAAGGCCCCAGGGGTGGAAGTGGCCAGCAGCCAGGGCCTGAGCCACTCCACCACCACCCCCCACCCCAGGCCAAACACTTTATCCCCTCCCAAACCCCTCAGGTGACCCGGTGAGAATGCATGCATAATACTATTGGCAAAACTGAGAATAAACTGAGGGTTGATGGGGGGGGGTGGGGGGGTGGGAGGGGGGGGGATGGGCATGGAGGAGGGCACCTGGTGGGAGGAGCCCTGGGTGTTGTATAAAAACCAATTTGACAATAAATTTCATATTAAAAATAATAATAATAATAATAATACTATTGGCCGGCAGGCGCACTCCTCCAAAAAGATTTAGAAATAGAGTTTAGAAATAGGGTTGCCCCAGTATGACAGTTTCTATTCTGCTAAGGGTAAGGCTCCAAAGCCAAACACACTTCCAGGTGCCAATTAAATGCTCTTATCTCCAACCTTACACTTGGCAGAGAGTACTTAGTGAATCCTTTCTGCCGTCCCCAGGCAGCCCCAGGCCCTTTTCTCAGCCCAGGCCTGTCTGTCCCTCTGTGGGGTGGCTGCCACTCGGAGTACAAATGCTAATTATGCCTTTAGCACAGGCCTATTATTCTCTGCTTAAGCTTGTCCCAGGCCCAGCTGTCCCTGCCCAGTTGGTGCTTGGTTACTGCCTTGCACCCAAACCCACCGTGGAACCAGCTAAGCCTCCTCACCCAGGGACGGACCTCCAGCCCAGCTTCTGGGCTACGGCTTCAGACTCCTCCCCCCTGCCCCCACCCCGGAAGACTGGCACCCTCTGTCTGGGAACCGGCCTCCAGCAGGCACATATTCTTAAATACAGCCTGCCAAGATGATCACGCTGGAGAAGACGTGTGTTGAGCGAGGGTTTCTTCAGAATCCCATGCTCCTCAGCAGGGTAAGGGGCTGGTGTGCCCTTTCTCCAGGTCCTCGAGGCCCCCTGGCTGGTTACCTGTGCCCTCCCCCATTCACATACCCTGTAAAGTCTGACATTGGCGGGCGGGACGCCTGGTTGACCTGCCACACCGTGGAGAACCTTATAAGCAGCTCCTTCCCGGGCTTGTGGGAAGGTGGGCTGGCGAGGCCCTTCAGAGAACCGTGTGCCCAAACAGTTAGTTGGTGGGGGCGGGCAGAGCTACAGCAGCTGCTGGGCTCTGCAGTGGGGACCCCTTTCCGCTGAAGCTGGAGCGTCACCGTCTGTGACAGAGCCCTCCGCAAGTTTCCCTCTGGGACTGCAGAAACCAGCAGAGAAACCAGTCACCTCCCCACCACCCTTCTTCCTGATTAAATGTCTTGATCTAGGAAAGGAGAGATCTCGCACCCCCAGGAGGAGTCCTGTCTTCCCCGACCTGCCCACCGTATTCTGTGTTGAAACACGGCGGAAGGCAGGAAGGCGGTAGGGATGAGGAGAGGCCTTGCCTCAGGGACTCGAGTGGCTGGACAGTGGCTCGGCCACCGGGAAGGAGGAAAGGACTATTTCGCAAGCGAGGCTGGGCACTCTGGGCTGGCCCATCAGCCCCTGGCACGCGGCTAGGCCTGTTAGGAAATCAAGGAGGCTCTCTGTCTGCTTTCCAGCAGACGCCACTTCTGTCTTTCCACTGCTTTGCTCAGTTCACAGCGCTGGCTCCAGGGCCAGGCTGGCGGGCGGGCAGGCGGGCCAGGCACCCTCTGCCGCAGGCCTGGTGCCCAGGGAGCACCCGCTCCTGCCTCAGCTAATGTGGTCACAAGGGTCCCCGGGACTGGGCTGCAGAACCACACGGATAAGACCAGCCGGCCACTGGTGGTCATCTCGGGTGGGAAGGCAGGGCGACTCTTGGGGAAGGATTCCAGACTGTTTCCTTCTCCGTTGAGCTCCAACGCCCTTATCTCCTTTCCTGCCAGGCGGGGACTCCTCACTAGTCACACACAAAAGAAAACCCCACCCAAGATACACAACCCCGCTCCTTGGCCCCCACATACTTGAAGGGGGAGGGCTTGCCTCTGGTTCCATGTAATCCACCTGGCTATCAGTCAGGGAAGCGGTAGGTATGCATTGCCCTAATATTAGAATATTATATATTTGGTCCAGAAAGGGAGGGGGGCAGGTTGAGGAGAACAACGCCCACTAAATGGAGCCACCTTGGTGTCTGCTCTGAAAGTTCTTGGAACTGGCAATTGATTGAGATGCTACTTGGAGGGAAAACAGTGATGGGCCGGCGGTGGGGGGGGTGGGGGTGGGGGCGGTGCAAAAGGCAATCACAAGGTTCAGGGGTGATTGGGTTGAAGGTGGAGGGCCGTTATGGGGCAGAAGAGAACAAGGAATGAGAGAACAAGCACACATGGTACTCCCTTGAGTGTCTTACAGGCCTGAGTATTCCTCTCACTTCCGAGATTATAGGAATAATCGTTGGAATATGGGAATATAGAAAAACGAAGCCCTGAGATGTCAGCTCATTGCACAGTTTACAAGGCCTGTTGCTGTGAGAGCTCAAGTGGAACCATGGCCTTGCAACTCTGAACTCCTTCCCAGGCTTCATGGCCCACCTCCGAAGAGCAGTCCACATTCAGACTTGACGCTGGGCAGTGCTTCCTAGAGGCAGGGGGCTGGCCTCGTTGACCCCTCGGGGTCTCGTTCCAGCCCAGCGCTAGTGGCAGAGTCTACAGGCCAGTTGCTATGGGAACTATAACTTTGAATTTCCTGGCTCTGGGGCTGTGAAAATCACAACCTGAACCTTCCGTTGATGTGGGTTTCTCGATTAATTTCCTGTTTGATTGTTTACTTTAGAGAGCGGAAAATGCCTTTGCAGGCAGCTAGTTCCCTCCACCAAGACGCTTATCACACCCTCCCCCCACGAAGCCAGCAAGGTCAAGTCCAGGCCTCAGGTGGGTGGAGGTTGGGGGGGGTGGTGAGGGGCCAGGGGCCAGGGGCTGGGAGAGGCCCAGCTAAGAGCAGATGGCATTGTGCCCTGACTTCTCCTTGTGCCTGCCCGGGGTCCCAGCCCGGCGGTGACCAGGAGAGTAATCTATGGGTGCAGAGACCAGCCCATGAGGGGCATCTGCCCACCGCCCAGAGCCCCAGGCCTGGCCCCCAGCCAGCCCAAACCCCTCCTCCTGTCTCAGGGAACCGTTTCATGCTGAGTCAGACACAAACTGCAGTCTTTCCTTCAGAGGGGTGTCTGTAGCGTACCATGAAGGGGTGAAGGTCCCAGGTGCCACCCAACACCCAGTGCCTCCAGGCCAGGCATTCTTGGCCAAGTTCCCCTGGGGAAGCTTGCAGAATAACTGCTTTTCCATCTGCCTGTCCTCCAACTGCCCTCCCCAAGGCCCCGACGCTCCAGCAGAGAGCGATGGACAGGGCGTCCATTATCATCATTGCATCTTGTTCCCGTCTGCGTCCTTGGGGAGCGGTTAATGCTGGCAGGTTCAGGTGAGGCCCTGCAGGAGGAGTCATGATCCCCTGCAATGACAACCACGTCACTAGGAGTAGGATGCTTTGTCACCTTCACAGCCCCTCTCCCCACCCCCCAGCAGAACCCCTCAGATGGGCAGGAGCACTCAGGCACTCACTTTATAAAGAGGGGCGCTGAGCACGAGGCAGGGAAATGGAATAGGCTAGAGATCAGCTGATAATCTGGGGGGGCCCCCAACCCCTCAATACCCTTTCTCTTGTCTAGGTGACTGTATAAGGTACCACGCAAGTCAGGGGCCTTTAGTGAGCAAAGGGGACACTATTACTAATTACTTCGGGATGGCAAGTGAAAACCAGAACCATCCCAGGAAGAGGGCGGTGCATGGTCCCTCCACTTTTCACTGACCACCCCCCCACCACCACCACCACCAGCCTTGTTTATGTGGGACTTGCTGGCCGAGCAATGGTTATATCATTTGGCTACGGGGGCAGATGAGACCTGGGGTCAAACCCTGGTTTTCCATTACTGGCGGGAAGTCACCCCACTCTACGTGCCTCAGTTTCTGCAGCTATAAATGAAGATACTACTGTGGGTGTCTAACGCAGATAAACTGGAGAAAGGATAAAGTGGGTCTTGAAACATACACACGGTGCAGAGCTTCCCGTGTAGAGCAAGCATTCAAAAAACGTAAGCCGGGGGATGATCGAGGACCCAGAAGGTATTGGTCAGTCCTCAGGAGACACCTTCTGGAAAGGTAAAACCTCAGAGCTGCCTCGGGCATTCTCCGTTCATCCTTTAGGAGAGATCCACGATGCCCGGGAAGTGAACGCAAAATGAGCCACAGAGGGGACAGGCAAGGCTTATAGAAGGGAAAGGAAGGGCACTGAAGAAGAAGCTGGGAGGTGTTGACAGCAGTCATGGCCAACATCCCTGTGGTTTCCAACCCTGACCTAGGGTCCTGGGAACTTATGGCTGCAGGGACGCTGTGAGCAGAACTCCCCTCCTGTGCAGGCCACTGGCCAGGGCTTGGCTCCCAGGAGGACCCACTGGAGCCGTGGCCCCATCCTCTGGCTCCGGTGTCTGAAGGATTCAGTGTCTGCTCTGAGCCCCAGATTACGTTTCCGGCCCCCTGGGGCCAGCCGTGGGATGAAGCATTCCCCCATGTGACATATGTGACATTTACTGTGGCCACTTTGTACAAGGCGGTTTGCAAACTCTGCAGGAAGGAGGCTAATTATTCCCTCCAGGGCGCCTGGTCCGCAGTGAGGGTGCCTGCCCGCCTGCCCGCCTCAGCTAGGAGGGCTGACAGCCAGACCACAGGGCATAAGCTTGGACCGAAGTCCAGGACAGAACCATGAATTTCCTTGACATCTGACCATAGCCGCCATACAGGGCTCCTTATTAGGCAAGTGGAATGATGATATTTGGGGCAAATCCCCCTCTCCTGGGGATGGCCGAAATGCAGGCCGGCACAGAGCGCTGATAGTAAGTGAGGAACATGGAACAACACTGATTTCGTAGCCACCCTGACAGGCTGGGCAGCGTGAGCCCTTACACATCCGTGTGCCTGTGTCTGCAGCCACCCTCACCCCTGCCTTCCACGTCAGCGGATCTGCAACGGTACCACTTTGCTTCTTTAAGGCTCATCTCTGCACACGGTCCTCCTCTCCTCTGATTTTCCCTTTTTTTCCTGCCTTCTACCCTCTCACCTCCACCTCTCCCGCTGTAACAGCCACCCCCCTCTGCCCTGGCATGGGGGTTCTACCCCTTTTCTCTTCGGTAGGCAAGTTCAAAAAGAAAGAAAAGAGAGAGGGGGAGGAGGGAGGGAGGGAGGGAGGAAGGAAGAGGAGAAAAAGAGAGAGAGACAGAGAAAAGCAGAAACCCACAAAGGAAAAGAAAAAAATGGGTCCCCTCGCTATCTTCCACCTCCCGACCTCCCTGTCCTCTTCAGCCCCATGTGACCCGGGCCTCCACCTGTCCCTACCCCTGCTCTGAAGTCATCATGGCAAAGGTCACCCGTCCCCTCCTAATCACCAGGTCCAAGGCTCCCTGGTCTTTGTTCATCTTACATGACCTCTCTTGAGCATTTGACATGGCTGACCTTGTACTTCTTAGAATTCTCCTGGCTTCCGTGGCATCGCCTTCTTCTATTCCTCTTGGTTCTCTGACTGTCCTCGTGCTCCTTCAGGGGTTCCTCTTCCTCCACCACTCTTTTTTTAAATTTTTTTTTTCAACGTTTATTTATTTTGGGGACAGAGAGAGACAGAGCACGAACGGGGGAGGGGCAGGGAGAGAGGGAGACACAGAATCGGAAGCAGGCTCCAGGCTCCGAGCCATCAGCCCAGAGCCCGACGCGGGGCTCGAACTCACAGACCGCGAGATCGTGACCTGGCTGAAGTCGGACGCTTAACCGACCGCGCCACCCAGGCGCCCCCTCCACCACTCTTTAGATGTGGCTCTCTCTCCAGGTTTGGAGCCCTTACCCTCTTCTCTTCTCACCTGGACCTTCTCACAAGCACCTGCAGCCTTGACCTGGCACCGATGATCTCGGATAGCCAGTCTCCCATGAGTTATCTTCCCTGATCAGCCCCAAGGACCATGGACTCAATATTTCTAACGCCGAACTCCTTCATATCCCCCCAAACCAACTCGTCATGCCTTCCTACGATCATTGGTGACACCCGCATTTATCCAGGTGGCCAAGCCCCAAACCTGGGGACGATCCATCTTCTATATCGTCCTTTTCCTCACCCTCACTTCTTGCCTCCTAAACACGTGTCCTCCCATTTTTTCCCGCCTCAATTCAAGGCACCGTATTTTCTCACAGCAGCCTCCTTACTGTCCCCTTGCCTGCAGTACCCCACCACTCTGCCAGCTCTGGTCTGTTCGCCACGCTGTGCAAGAAAGGATCCTTCCAAAATGTACTCTCTAGTTTAAAATCTCCCAGTGGCTCTCCAGTCCCTTAGGATAAGACCCAAATGCAGTAGCATGGCCTCTAGAGCCCTATAGGATGTGGCCCTTGCCTCTTTTGTCATCAGGTTCTCTCTCTCCGCCAACACTATATATTTTAGCATCTTGAGATACTTGTTATTCACCAGTGCACTCTGCTAGTTCATGGGTGTTGTTTTTTGGGGTTGTTGTTTTTTTGTTTTTTGTTTGTTTGGTTTTTTGCTTTTGTGCATCTGCCATATGCTGCTTCTTACACCACATGCATGTTCTCCATCACCACCACTCCATCCGTGCTTCAATCCCACATACCTAGCACAGTCTCTCAATTTCCCCCTACTAGACTATGAGCTCCCAGTCTTATTCTTCTTGTTGCCCCTGTAGTTACACGATGTTTAGCACAAGGTAGGTGTTCCATGAATGTGGTTGAAAAGATGACTAGATGGATAGAAAGATGGAAGGAAGGAAGGGAGGGAGGGAGGGAGGATGGGTGATGGATAAGTAGGTGAGGAAGGAAGGGTAAGTAGGTGAGTGGGTATATAGATGGATGAAAGAATGGATGGATGGATGGTTGGATGGATGGAAGGAAGGAAGGAAAGAAGGAAGGAAGGAAGGTTGGATACATGATATGTGGGTAGATAGGAGGATGGATGGATAAATTGATTGTTGGTGGATGGAGGATTGCATACTTGGGTGGATAGATGCACTAATGGATTGGTGGCCGAGTAAGTGGCTGTGTGGATGGGTGGGCAGGTGATGGCCGATGCAAACAAAGAATATGTAAAACCAATTCAATTTTGTGAAGGCCCAGGTTGATTATTGTCACCAGACAATAAAATTAAGAATTCTGAGCTCCAACCAGCAAAATGAGAATTAGCAAAGGTGAGAGGAATTAAAATAATTCTCCAAGACAGAGGATGCTGACCCAGGACTTTTGAGCATCCTCTAGCTCTCAGACTTGCTGTCTCTCTAGTTTGTGCAAGCCACTTCACCCACTATGCCTCAGTTTGTCTATTAGGTAGAGATAATAATGCCATGGCCTTTCCCTGTCTCCACAAGAGTGTCACGAGGGTAAATGGGACAGTACACAGAGTGTGCCAAGAGCTTCGGGGAAGATCCGTGTTGACAGAGAAACAGATTTAATAACAATAATCACACCTTACATTTGGATCAAGCTTTGCACTTTTCAAAGCTCTTTCACAGACATTGTTATCTCACTCGACTCTCAAAACAATTCGAGGCAGGTATTATCCCTCTTCTCAGGTGAGGAAACTGAGGTGCAGGGCGATAAAGTGACATGCTCGGGGTTACTCTTAGTGAGGGGCAGGTCTTCTGACTCGGAGGCTGCTGTACAATTTTGATGACAGCCTTTTTCGGATAGATTATCTCCTTTCCTGCCTCCCTGAGGAGACCCAGACATCATAGACCATCTCTGTGATGACTCAGGGTCATTATCATGACCATCAGCCCCCGTGCTGTCCTCTAGACCTGGCCGTAGGTGCAGGTGCAGAGACGCAGGATAGAGGGGCTCTACCCTAGGGTGCTCCTAGAGGCAGGTGGCCACGTGCAGCTCCCCAGCCCGGTCACCACGTGTCCCGGCCATCTCCTCTGGCTCCGTCTCACTCTCCCACCTCCCCCCTCTCTCCACCGTCAGTGTTTGTGCCTGGCACGTGGCTTCCATGGCCACCGCGGACCTCTCCCTGCCACTCTTGACTCTTTCTTCTCTCTCGCCTTCCTGCCACGTCTTCCACACTTGCAGCCTATCCCACCACATCCCTAGCCCTTCTGTAGACCCAGCCAGCCCATCCGGGCTCGATGAATGTGTTCTCCAGAAAACCAGCCAATCGCCTGCTCTCCGAAACCGTGGCTCTGCTCTTTGGTGCCCACTCCCCCCACGCCCTCCGAGACCCCCGACCCCCGAGGGAGAGAGGCCCCTGCCGGCAGGGTCTGAGCTGTGCTTTTGCTATGGCTGCACCAGACCTCGTGGGTTTGTTCTACAAGGTTGAAACCCCGGGCTGTTGGTGAGCCGGGGTGGTCAGGGCGGGCTGGTCAGCCTGCCTCAAGTTGGCATTCACTCCTCCGTGGAAAGGCAAGAATTCGCCATCTACAGCACTCGCTTCCCTCCCGCCAAGGAAGGCAGCCCTACAGCCCCTCCCATCAGCACGGTTTCTCTCCCCACAGCGTGGCATCCCAAGCAACCGGGGTTACATCCCTGCACGCCCTGTGGACCTTCCCCAGGGGACTCCAGGATGCTCCCACCAGGGTGCCTTTCTCCCTGGTTGCTGTTGGGCCTCCCACAGGCTGACTGCAAGCACCTTGGCCTCTTCCCCCAACCCAGGGAGGATATGATGGGTGTGCCCACAAGTCTCCGGTGGAGACAATAGGACAGGAATGCATTAGCTTCCGAACAAACACTGTGTGGGCTCGCACAATTGCCTTGGATTCTCATCCAAGAAACACATTTCGCTGTTCGAGGGCGCGGGTGGCTTGCCTGCCCCAGCCCGCCCACACCCCTTTCTACGCCAGAGACTTTGATGAGAGCGCTGCCCCTCCCCGCCCACTCCAGGGCCTTCCACCCGCCCACCCCCACTCCCCACCCCCGTGGGGCAAGCCTGCCTCCTCCATCGGTGCAGCTTTTCTCCCGGAGAGTCCTGCCTGGGCTGAGAATGGCCTGCCCACCCAAAGAGTGCCCGCCCCTGCCTCTACTTATTTTAACCATTTTGTTATTGTGATCAAGTTTGCATAACACAACATCGATCACTCTGGCCGTCTTCAAGCGTACAACTAAGCGGCGTTAGGCACCTTCACACTGTTGTGCAACATCGCCACCATCCACCTCTAGAACGTTTTGTCTTCCTTCCCGACCTGCAACGCCGTCCCCACAAAACACCGGCTCCCCAGTCCCCGCTCGTGCCCGCCCCGACCCCGCTGTTCTACTTTCTCTACGAATCTGACTCTTCTGACTCGAGAAGTGGAATCAGACAGGATTTGTCCTTTTGTGACTGTTCTTTTCCGCTCGGCGTAGTGTCCTCGAGGTTCATCCACGTTGCAGCGCGGGTCAGCATTTCCTTCCATGTTAAGGCTGAAGAACATTCCATTGCATACGGATGGACCGCAGTAGTTCATCCATCCATCCCTCCACGGGCCCCCAAGTTGCTTCTGCCTCTCGCCTGTTGTGAACATGGGTGGACAGGTACCTGTTCGGATGGCCACAGCTTCTTGAGACTCCTCTGGGACTTAAAAAAAAAAAAAGCATTGTCTCCAGAAGGTGCCAAATAGAGCATACGTAAACAAGAGCGCTCACTGACCTCCTCAACACTCCAGCAGATTTGTTTATCCAAACACTAGCTGTCGCTGGGGAAAAAGCAGAGTCCTGAAGACATGGAGCACAGAACAGGTAAGTTTGGCCAAGATGGAAAAGAGTGGAAAGATCCTGCACCTGGACCGCTGCCTGCAAACGACAGGTAGGGACAGATTCTTGGGGAACCACAGATCACCCAGAGGCATGAGAGCCTCTAAGAGGGACAGTGAAGGGCGTCCCGGCGGGGAGCCCCTGTGGACTTGTGTCAAGGGCTCCTGGTTGAGGAGGCCAGCCTCTTGTCATACCGCACAGAGCAGCGGAGTGTGACTTCTGGGGAGGTTGGGAGGGACGCCGTCCAAAGCCCCTTCGGCACTAGGGTCCTGAGACTCTGCTCTCAAAAGCTGGTAATGAGAGGCCAGAACAGCATTTGCAGGGAGAATAGGAAGCGGTCTGCAGCCTCCCTGCGGATTCCCTTCGTATCCTCGCACCCTGCAACTGTGAAGGAAAAGTGTGATGACCAACCCCGGTCCTCCCCCACTTCCCTGAGCAAACCCAGCAAGCCGCTTGCAAGAGGGCCTATCACACGATGTGATTGTTGGCTTCGCACAGACTTTCCCAAACAAGCAAGTGGAAGATAAGGTTGAAGGAGAGGCTCTGGGGTTGAGAACCCGCCTGTAGCTCCGCCTGAGGGCCCAGGGGGGCTACCCTCACCCTCCAGAGTCCCCCGCTACCCGCCCCCGTTCCCTAAGTCTGTTCCCTGCCCGGCTAGCCAGGAGCCAAGGCCACCAGGGACACAGCCAGGCAAGGGGGAGGGTGTGGGGGGTAGTCTGGGCACGAAGAGGGGAGGAGGGATTGGAAGGGAGTAGTCCAGTCACAAAGATGCAGGAAAGAAAGACACAGACCCCGCTTTGGAGTTCTCAACTGTCATCTGGGAGCAGAGGGCAGGCCAGAACTTTCCACGCGGTTCTGTCAGCCATTCAGACAGCCACACGGAGGGACAATCACATTTCAGAACATCTAGTACTTGTCAGCCCTTATGCTTACTAGTACTTCCCATCAAGTTACCTTACTCATCCTGGGGCGCCTGGGTGGCTCAGTCGGTTAAGCGTCCGACTTCGGCTCAGGTCATGATCTTGAGGTTCATGAGTTCAAGACCGCGTCGGGCTCTGTGCTGACAGCTCAGAGCCTGGAACCTGCTTTGGATTCTGGGTCTCCCTCTCTCTCTGCCCCTCCCCTGCTCTCGCTCGCTCTGTCTCTCTCTTTCTCTCTCTCAAAACTAAATACACATTTTTTTTTAATTTTTTAAAAAAGGTACCTCACTTGTCCCTAGAACCCCTAAGAGGCTAATCTCAGGACAGAGCATGCTCCCAGGGTCATTTCAACGTGACACACACAACAAGCACTACTGAGCGCCTACTGTGCGTCACCCCGCGTTCTAGACGCTTCCAGAGCATACCTTGTTCTTCCCACGAGCTGCCAGTTCTGCCCCCCCCCCACTTTCCCCACCCAGCTGCCAGCACGCACTCCGTCTCAAAGAGTTCCCTTCTCACCAGATTGCCCCCCACCTTTCTTGTGATTTCTAGCAACAATGTTTGTTTGAAGGATCGTTTCCCAATAAGCGCTACAGAAAACCTGTGAGGGAACAAAGTACCTTCAGAAAGAAACCCCAGCAAACCTTACAGAGCTCTCCTGATGTATATGAGTCCCTATGTCCCCTGCAGATAAGTGGGGCTAGGCCCACATCCCCATGCTGATCCCATTCCAGACAGCCACAGGACCCTCCCGGGCCTCGAACCAACATCCCCCCACCCCCACCCCTCCAGAGCAGCTGGGTTGGGTGTGGACCACATGCCTTAGGTACACCTGCTACAAGGTGAATCACTTCCACCGGCTTTTTCCAGAACCTGTTTCCTGGTCTTCACTCTGGCCTCCTGGGTCCTGTAACTGAGGGAGGCCCTTCCCTGTGTGCCCCCCACAAAGGTCCACCGGGCACCGGCTCGGCGGAAGGCTCCCCTGCCTCCCCCTTGGGGCTCTGCAGCTCCGGGAGACAAGAAAACTCCAGAAGCAGACACTGGCTTAAGAAGGGGAGGGACAGCTGTGTGCCTCAGACTGTCCCACTGTGCCTGTGTCTTGTAATTATTTAACCCGTCCCCCTGTGGGTGCACGGTAGTTTTACTGTAGTGGTAGCGAAGCGAAAGCCGCGTATCCCTGTCGCGGTGCGTGCGTCCGGGTCCATTTATTCTGACAGCGATCACCAAATTGCCGTCTAGAGACCTGCGCCAGCCTCCATTTCCACATCGGTTATAATTTTGTGTCGCGTCCCCTCCGGCGAGAGGGGTGTGTGGGGCGGGGTACCCACGTGCCCATCACTCTCGCCTCTCCAAGTGTGTGCACCCGGGTGACCTTCGGGGGAGGGGCCTCGCCGCATCTGCCCTTGCCCGCCCGCCCTCGGGCTGTCGCAGCCTGTGTGCTAGGCGCCCGTGCGGGTGCGGGGACCAATCAGAGGCCCCGCCCTGGTGGGGCTTGCCTTCTAGCGGGGAGACGAACAAGTATCAACTTGTCCGGGGTGAGCTATGCGGCAGCGAGAAGTAAGCCAGGAGGTGAGCGGGGCCGGCTGGCTTCACACAGGCTGGAGAGGTGACACTGGGGCAGAGTCCTGAACAAGGGGGGAGAGTGAGGTCCGCAAGTCCGTGGTGGCTGAGAATCTGGGTGACGGGAGCACGAGGGTCTGGAGTCAGAGCCGTGGCAGTGAGTAGAACAGGTTCACCAGCGGCCTCAACGCCTGTCCCTCTGTGCCGCCTGCACCATTTCCTCCCCTGGACTGTCCCTTGCTCTCCACCTGCTTTTCATTCGAGCAGGTCGAAGACTACCTCTGTGTCCATTCATCCTAAAACGATTCCGGTGTGCCGGCCGCAAGCCCAGTTCTGACAGATACAAAGGGGAAGGAGGCCTGGTGTCTCTGGCCCTGACCTCTGGCCCGGGCCTGCTGTGGCCTCGATGCCCTGCACGCTCATTGGGCACGTGGCAAGGCTTGCCCTGAATCTTCAGCCCTCTTGAGGCGAATGCTTGTGGCTCTTGCTAAGAGGGACCCCTGGGCTGGGTGGATGGACATGACAGGAGAAGGGGAGGGACAAGGAGGATGTGTTGAATTTGGGTTTCAAGCTAGCGATAGGAATAGTCCCCCTGTGGCTTCACCTGTGCTTGAACTCATCACACCCGCGTCAAGGACTTTGACTCCAGTTCTGGTTCAGGGGACGAGGATACTCATCCTAAAAATGCCTTCCTCTGGTGCCCTCCCCACCCTCCACCTTTCCTTTAAAACAAAAAACAGGGGTGTCTGGGTGGCTCAGTCTAGCCAGAGCTGCTGATGTCAGCTCAGGTCATTATCTCACGGTTCATGAGTTCGAGCCCCACCTTGGGCTCTGCACTGATGGTGCGGAGCTTGCTTGGGATTCCCTCTCTCCCTCTCTCTCTGCCCCTCCCGTGTACTCTCTCAAAATAAATAAATAAACTCAAAACAAAAAACAATGCATGAATCATATCAACCAACATTTAGCAAATCCTCAACGGTTGCCAGGATCTAGGCTAGGTGTTAAAGGTGGCCAAGATGAGCACAGCACTCTCCCAGGCTTCACTTGTGTGAAATGCCAAGTGGTTGGGGACGTCAGGTGAGAAGTCGGTGAGAAGCAGGAGGGGGGGGGTACCATGGGCTGGGGGTGATCCAGGAGTCTCCAAGGAAAGCTGGGAAGTGCTGTGGGCCTTGAAGAGTGGGTGAGTATGGAGAGTTCCAGCAGAGGGAAAAGTCATCCGTGGCAGATCATCTAAACGCAGGGTCATCCCGTGGATGCGGTGATCAATGTGGCAGGGATGGCGGTGGAGATGTACCAAGGGGGAAGGGGACAGAGGAAGAAGTGGTCGATGGGGTTGAGAGTAAGTGGGGGAGGGGCAGAGAGAGAGAGGGTGACCCAGAATCCGAAGCAGGCTCCAGGCTCTGAGCTGTCAGCACAGAGCCCGACATGGGGCTCGAACCCATGGACCGTGAGATCATGCCCCGAGCCAAAGTCAGAAGCCACCCAGGCGCCCCGTGATGTTATGTGAATTCTATCTCAGTTGAGAGAGAGAGAGAGAGAGAGAGAGAATAAGATGAGGCCAAGGGAAGCCTGGACAAGGGCGTGGCCAGTCCCAGCACTGAGCAGCCTGGCCATGGCCTTGGTCAGGAAGCAATTCCAACCTCTGGGTAAGTCAACACTGCTGTGGTTTTGCAGAAGAGCACTTTGATTTCTGGAAGCTTTCCTCTAGCTGGGGCCCAGGAGTGCCTGAGACCATGGCCGAGCCTCCCTCGCCCATCAGGAAGTCTTTACCCTCATTGCATTTCTCTGAGGCTTTTCTCTGACCAGGTGTTACAGCTGATGACCCCAGAGTGTTTGCTACCAAGCCATGGTCTCTAATCGCAACCTTCTGACCTGGCCCGGGCGCCCAGGCTCTATGCCCACAGTGGTCCTCCAACCGTTCAAATCCTGCCAGAGAAATCGCCGTGTCCCTGCTGCCCTCTGACCTTCGTGGGCTCTCTTCCCCGCCACACCCTGAGTAGCGTTCTCTGCCTCTCTCTTCTACAGCTCTTGCAATCTCAGGATGTGAAGGAAGACGCCGTCCTGTGCTGCTCGATGGAGGTAAGCATCTCCGGCCTCAGACCTGGTGTGCCCCTCACACCTGCCAGTTGTGGCTGTGTGAGGATCACGGGACACACGCACAAGTCCCCGGCGAAGGTGTGGAGACAGGGCTGGTGGGGAATGGCTTCCTGAGTTGACATGAACTCCTGCATCCAGAATTGTCAACCCCCAACCAGAGTAAATGTGGACAGAGTGACCGACCCACCACTAGCTGGAGAGAGAGGTGGCTGCTTCTCTAGAGAGAAGGACCACGTGCTGGCCTTGTCCACTGTGCTTCTGTGCCCAAGACCACCTTCTTCTTGCCCAGGCACGCCCCACAAAGGACTTACGAAATTCCAAGTGATGTGACCCCCCCCCCGCCCCCAAGTATCTCCCTTGACTTTGGTGGTATGGGGTTTGCGGAAGGCGCCTGAGGTTTGAAACCGCCCCCCCGCCCATGTTGGCAACCACCTTCTTCAAAATACCCCCTTAGGAGGTGCCACTCGTGTGCCCAAAATGTGGCCACTATTCATTGAAACTCTTCCTCTGGGATCTCCCTCGGGGGCAAACGTTGCCCTGGGAAGTCAGCCCAGCCATTTAGAATGGAGTACGGTGAGGACAGGCGTGTCCAGCGTGAGCCCCCAGGGCACGTCAGGGCTGCGTGAGCATGCGTCTCAGGTGGCTTCTGTCCAGCCTCCAAGGCTACTCGCATCCCAAGGATCTCAGAGGCCAGAAGTGCTGCGACTCTGGACAACGACCTGAGGTCTACATGATGGTCACTGTCCATTTGTGGAGCTCCAAATGGGTACCTTACATGGGACTTGGGGACGGCAGGGGCTGCACTGGTGCAGAAGATTGGGACTCCTTCTTCCCTGTGGGGGCTTTTCAACATCATCAGGGGCAGGCCCTCTGGCTGGCCTTCTGCCGCAGTTCATGTTTCCCTCCTACAGTTCATGTCACAAGGGTGGCCGGAGGTCAGTGCTGGGGAGGGGAGGTGGGATTGGGGGCAGGAGAGAAGGAAGGAGAGGAACAGGAGGCCTCATCCCTGCTCTCAGGTTCTGTGCAGAGGCACGTCGGTCTCTCGTTTCTAGAGAGACATCGTAGCAAGTGAAAATTAACACGCTGCAGCCTGATCACCTTTGAAGGGAGCAGGTCAACCATTGAGGGTGTGGGCAGTAGTCGGGGAAGACTTCCCGTAGGAGGGAAAGCTCTTGGGTGAAAGACAGAAGAGGCATGGTCCTGGTGAGAGCTCTTTTTAGCCCCGGGCAGCAGGCAATAACCTAACCCCTCTTCTTCTTGCGGCAGATTGGTCATTAAATGTGGGCTCTCACAGTTGACTATTTCTGCCCTCCCGCCTCCCTGTTCTCCCTGTGGCACAGATGCCTGGGCCCGCACCTTCCAGAGGGATAGTCCAGTGATTTCCTGTCCCTGCCCCCAGCCCTTCTAACCCAGGTGGGTCAGCTTGCCATTCCGGAGCCCAAGCCCGGTCCTAACCCCCCACTTCTCTGCCCGCAGCTGCAGAGCACAGGCCGGCTGCTGGAGGAGCAGTTGCCCGAGATGATGACCGAGCTCCTGGCCAGCGCCCGCGACAAGATGCTGTGCCCCTCGGAGTCCATGCTGACCCGGTCGCTGCTTCTGGAGGTCATCGAGCTCCATGCCAACAGCTGGAACCCTCTGACGCCCCCCATCACGCAGTACTACAACAGAACCATCCAGAAACTGACAGCCTGACAGCCAGGGGGCCTGGCGGGCGGCCCGCGGGCAGCTGGGGCCCTGGTACACAGGGCCAGATGGACAGGCGGGAGGACAGGGGTGGCCCTGGCGGGAGAAAGAAATGGGGAGGGAAGCAGGCAGAGCCGGCGGCCAGTCTGGAGCCAGACCGGGAAGGAGTGCCCCTCATCTGAGCCCCCCCAGCCCCAAGCATGTGGCAGTTCACACCAATAAGGGAAGCATGTTTCTTTCTCATGGTGGCCCCGATCGCCCCTCCCCACTCCCGCTCCTCCCCGCCCCCTCCCATCAAACGCGTCCCCCGCAGGGCTTTGTGCGAGGGGCTTCATCTCTGTGACTCCGCTGAGGCCCTGGCAGCTCCGCACGCCGGGGTACCGCTTGGGTCAGAAAGGACCTCAGAAGGCTGAAAAAGTGGGTCGGAGACGGGCTTGCATTGTTCCTGCTGTCAGCCGCAGTCGCCAACTGCTGCCAAGCAGGCGACAGAGAGCAGATGTCCGGGAGGACAAAGGCGGGCAGGGTCCCCACCAGCCGCCCGTAATTGACGGCCTTTGTCCGCCACGGTCGAGCTGGGGGGGCTGGGGGACGGAGGCTTCTCCCCTAACCTTCACGCTGCCCCCTCCCCACTTCCAGGTCCTCCTTTTGGCCCCCAAGCCTCGGGGGGGGGGGGCCCAGGGGGCGGGGAGCAGGGAGGGGAGCTGGAGTTGGCGATTCTACTTGTACTCTTGTGTTTTATTGTTTTATTTTCAAAAGTCAGCTGCTTTGAAGTCTCCTCTCTCAATGAAAAGAGCCCGAGATGTGATCACACAGCGCCACGAGGACCCCCTGATTAGTGGAAGATCAAACCCGGCTCCCTCTGGAAGGATTCTAGCCACAGACAGCTTGCCAGTAGCCAATTAGGGTAATTGGAAACTTCTGCCCCGGCGGGGGTCCTGCTGGAACCCTGTGTCCTCAGCCCTTGGCTTCCAGTACCTCTGTTCTCTCATTCTAGCTGTGCTGTGTCAATGGGCCGATACTGTCGCAGGCCCCCGGGAGTGTGTATCCTGGCCCGGGGGCCCGGTGGTGAATGGGGCACTGAAGGAGGCTGGCAAATTAAAGCCAAAATGCTAGGTGATGTTGCCCGTGCCACACACGGGTCTCGTCCCAAGCTTAGTCGGGGGGCATGTGGCCGTTGGGGACTGCCTGGCTCCCCAGGACTCGGCGTCTGGCTAAATGGGCTGTGCCGCTGCCCCGGCCTCATCACAGGCAGGACCCAGCAGCCCAGGCCCCCCCCCACAGCCAAGGTCTCTGAGCTCCGGGAGGGCTCTGGGCACTGTAGCCCCTGAGCCGTGGGGAACGGTGCGTTCATTGAGTCTTGAGCGTAACGGTCGGGTGACTAGGTGAGGCCACCAGACAGATCTTTCCAGGCTGGGAACAAGGCTGGGGGTTCTTGAAAGGGCCAGGTCCTGGGAAGAGCCCCTTCTCTGTTGGAGGAGGATGCAGGTCGGGCTCCAGGAGGCTGGCTTCCGGGTTGTCACGGCATCTGCACAGCCCCATCTCTGGGGTCTGGAGCCCATACTTTGATAAGCCCCCATAAAATGACTTCAGAGCCCAGCAGCTCCCTTTACTGAGGCTGGTCACTCCCTGTGTCACCGGAGGGCCCTGGCTGCCTGGTCCGCTCAGGCTGGCCAGTGGGTGAGGGCTGGAGGTTTCCCTTTGTGGACTCCAAGTCTGGAGGAGCAGGCAGGTCCCCCAGTACTCCCTGGCTTTCTCTACCTGCTGCAACCTGACCTTCAGCCCCGGGATGGGAGCCTTTGCCAATCCCAAGGAAGAGCGTGTTGGAGACACATGTCGGGGGGCACAGGTTTACCTGGAATGGGTCAGTAGCCTCCAAGAGGCCCGTGCTGCCTCTGCCCCTGGCCTGTGCCTCCTCCCCTCTTCAAGCTTCTCCTCGCTGCCTTTCCTTCTCAGTGGGCTCCTTCAGCCCAACCTGGGGCCCCGGGACACCAGGGGCCCCATGGGAGGCCCTGAGGGAAGAGCTAGACTGAAGTTAGGGGGCTCAGAGAGGGCACCGGGGAAATCGTGGTCTCGAGGAGTCAGGCAGCCCCAGCAGGGCGCGCAGCCGCTCCCTGGAAGGCCTCGGAGAGCTGTGTCTGGGCTGAAATGGGCTAGCGCCCCAGGAGTGCACAGTGTGCGTGTGTGTGTGTGCGCGCGTGTGTGTGTTTGTGAGCGCATCTGCTGAGAACGAAGCAGGGCCCCAGAGGAAGAGAGTGGCCCAGGGGAACGGGGTCTCCTGCTCTTTCCACGGGGCAGAGAGCAAGCTTCACGAAGGGGCCCCAGACACCGTGCATGCAGGGACTGATGTTCCCAGGAAAGCTGAGACCCGTGACATCGCGGGCGCCATGGACCCAATGCCTCTTCCTCCTAACGGCCTCCTTGGTGGTCTTGCCTCAGGGCCACCCCTCCTTGACTGTTAGGACCAGAGTATGAAGAAGTAAGATATAAATATGTATACATATATAAATATATTTTTAATTACGTGTCGTGTCACAGTGGCTCCAGACGTATGGTTTGCCTAGTTTATCTCCATTGCTTGAAAGTGCTTCCTGGCCAATGCAAATAACAGTTTAAGCTGTTTTTCTAAATGCAGGTTGCTGCTACTCTTTGAGACATGGAAGGAAAACGTTTAAAAAAAAAAGAAACTTTTTTTTTTTAAGGAAATAAGAGTGAAACGTAAAATCTGTGACTCTGAAGCAGCTTCCCGTGGGAGACTACTCAGACAGGAGCTGGGGGCAGAAGTGGGTTCCCCACAGACCCCCTAGCCTCTCCCTAGGCCAGACCCCACCCCCCCCCCCTTGTGCTGAGTGAGGAAGGCCATATCCAAGTTGACCTCTGAATGTATTTGGTGGGAGGCAAAACTGGATATTGCATTTCTAAGGCTCGTGTTGTTTTCCCTACTCGCCCGCGGCTTTCTTGGCGCAGCGAAGAGGCGAAGTCCGGCCATCTGATGTTGATCCTGTCTCGGTCTGTCCCCCCTGCCAGTCAAGACCAGATAGCCATTGTTTTCCTCCCGGGCGGCCAGCCTGCTCACCACAGCCCTGCTCCCCTCGGCCTTGTGGCTTTGCCTCAGCGCTGGGACCGCAACCCCAAGAAGGCTCCTAATCTCCCCTGGATAAGGTGGGGGCCCCACCATCCTCCGTGGGGAATGCTTACCCCACACCCAGTCTCGTCTGTTCGTCCTTCCTTAATCAGTCTGTAAACCTTTAAGGTTTAGGGATCGCCCTGTCCATCCATGTAAATGTAAATGTTGGCCGAGTCGGTATTTATTCTAATTTTTATTTTATTTTATTTTCTCTGAGGGACGGGGAGGGGGGGGTGTGGGAAATGTACCCCTGATCGCGCCCTGGGCAGCTGCAGGAGCGGGGACCCAGACAGCCGGGCCGCCGTGAGGAGCAGCCCCACGGGGCCGCCCCCAGACGCCACGTTCCAGTCCCTTATCTGGCATCAGAACCCGGCCAGTGCTCTCAGGGCCTGCCCGTGGAGTCCTGTCCCTCAGCTGCTGGCGCTCTGTTGGGACCTCTGCCTGGGCCTTTAAGGATGCAGATCAGAGAGAAGACAGCTCTCCTCTGCTCGGGACACTGGCGTAGAGGGCTGCCCACCTCGCCTGAGCCAGCTGGGAGCCTGGCGATAGGACCTACCTCCCTGGAGCAGGGGCCTGGGGCTTCCCGCCAAAGCTGCAGTAGAATCCTGCTCACGCGACCACTTTCCCTCCCTCAGTATGTCCTGCTTTCCAGCTGAACCCAAACTACAAGTGGGTTTAAAAAATAAACACCAAAAACCAAAAATGCCCTGAATCTGTGTTCTCTGTGTGTTCGGCAGAGGAAATCTTTCCCAAAGGCTTCTGTGGCCTCCACTGGTGCCGGCCGGGACCGCCAATGAGCCCCTGCCCGGGCGACGAGCTAATGAGAACATTTCCCACAGTTTGGCCGTCTTGGAGAGCCGGGGCACGGTCTGGGGCCCGGGGAAGGCTGTGAAGGAGTGGTTCGGAGAATGTGGCTGGAGGGCACTTGTGCCCCCCCCCATCCCCCCCAGGCTGGGAACCGTGGCCTATCCAAAGTCAAAGGATTAGGCCGGTCCTGCAGAAAATAGCTTTTGCACTAAAGGTTTGGTCTGCTGCACGTCCGGCCACCCCACGCCCCAAACCCACTCCTTCCTTAGAAATATCACTGGAGCATTTGACTTATTTCAGAAAGACTGACGCTTGGGCCCAGAAGCTTCTAAAAGTCAGCAGCAAGTGGCTGTCCAGTCCCAGTGGGTGAAACCAGTCTTTCCTCAAAGGGGCCCAGTGATTTATTTTCCTGTGATGATATGTCCCTTGTTTTGCACAATCCCTCTGATGGCAAGACGCTGGGGACACTGCCTCCTGGTAACAGATCCCCCTCGGGGGTTCTCGCTGGCTAGAACTTGCCAGCCTTTCACCTCCTCAGGGCAGCGACAAGCGTATCCACCCCCTTCCTGTGTCCCTGGCCTGGTCAAGACGGTGGCCAGCCCAGCCCAGAAGCCTGGTGACGGCTCGTTGAGATGGGTCACTATTACTGAGTCACATGACACTGTGCAGGGACGGCCAGAAGTGCACAGATCGGTGGGGGGAGATGACATTTTAATTAAACAATGGAGATATTCGCCAAACCAAAGTATTTACAAAGATGCAAACGTGTAGAAGCAGAAAACAGAGATCAAAGCGAAAGGTGTTTGAAGGTGGGAGAGAGAGCGGGGACATCTTACCGAACACTAGTCCCAAAAAGGGAGAGCAGATTTTTCTGGCGTGACTTAATCCTGATTCCAGAAGCTTCTAAGTTATTGCAAACTGTGAAACCCATCACCTAAATAATAAATGTTTCAGGCTTGCATTTCACCACCATCTCTGCGGATACGTGCCGTGCGTCCTCCTGAGGGTAGGTTACATTTATACTGGGGTCTGTAGGAGTGGGGGGGGGGGAGAAGAAGACCATTTAGGATGAATAAGCTAGAACGTGTGCACACACACCCACATGCGCGACTGGGAAGGGCCTTTTACACGCCAAGGTAAAGGGCAGGAGAAGAAGAGATTGGGAGGGAAGAAGCGGCTATGCCTCAGTATTAACGGTCTGTCTTCCCCACAGCTCCCAGGGCCTTTGGGGCCTTCCATACACTGTTCCAGGTGGTTCAATAAAGTAGGTGGGTATTTTTGATCCCCATTTTGCAGATGAGAAGGCTAAGGCTCAGAGAGGCGACGCGACTGACCGACAGCCAAGGGCCAGTCGGCGGGAGCGCCAGGGGCAGAGCGAGAGCCAGGGGCCCCTTTCCCGAGCCCAGAAGGCGAGCATGTCCTCAGCAGCCTCTGAGCTGACCGCTGCGGAGCGCGGCCCCAGGGAGCCGCCAGTAACACCAGTCAGACAGAAAGAGCAGTCAGCGGCCCGCTGGGACTACACGGGCAGCAGACGGAGGCTCCCCTCTGCGTCAGTGGGAAGAAGGCACATGATGAAATGCCTCAAATCGAGGGATTTGGGTGGGGTGGGGAGACCAAGCCATGCGGCAAAGTTCACGCTGTTATGTAAAAGCATCCATTGGAATATGTGCCAACCGTCCCCTTGGACCGACAGCACATCAGGGGCTCTCAAGGTGGGTGGGAGGTGAGGGACGCTTATGAGGCGTGGAGTCGGTACCCGGATCGCCTGCCAACTTCTCAAACTATGCACTGGAAGAGGACACCGTATATACCACAGTTTCCAAATTCTGGCCTTAGCCCCTCTCACTTACTTGCACATGTGCTATGTGCTGAATGGGAGAAAAGGTATTGAAGGCCGCCATCCATCGTCCAGGAATGTAGCACAAACTTAACCATGAAGAGCTGTTACAGGCATGCAGATTGAATGTCTAGGAACAGCAGGCGATGACGCCTCGTTCCTCACCTCCATCCGCGGTACAGGTCCCACCCGCTTCCGGAAGTTTGCACGGACCACTTCGCTTTACGAAGGACCTCCGTCAGTACCGGTTTTCCCTAACCTAAGGAAACCTGAAGACGATTTTCGCGGTTGTGAAAACGAGCAGAACGTGAAAACAGCCTTCAGCGTTGAGCCTGGATGGAGGTGCCCCCCACCCCCAGCCGCGAGAGTGGGGCTGTCCAGCTCCTCCTTCTTGAAACACGCCCAGCATCTCAACATCAACCGCCAGAGCTTTGAACCGTGTCTGTGAGCATCTGTGTCTTATCCCGATTGATTTTACGCATCCCTTAACTAAGCTCTCTGAAAAGCTTGTTTGGGGGGGAGGGGGGGCAGTGTCTAGGAAGGCTCAAACATTCTCCATATAAATGAGTGCCGATCGCTTCTTCACTTTATGCCGTTGCAGCTAAAGCAAGCTTTCGTAGGAACAGTCCACTTTCTTTTAACTTCTTTTCATGTTTATTTATCTTTGAGAGAGACAGAGTGTGAGTGGGGGAGGAGCAGAGAGAGAGGGAGACACAGCATCGGAAGCAGGCTCCAGGCTCTGAGCCATCAGCCCAGAGACCGGGCGTGGGGCTCGAACTCGTGAACTGTGAGATCGTGACCTGAGCGAAGTCGGACGCTTAACCAACTCGACCACCCAGGTGCCCCTGAATTCTGATCTTAAAAGAAATGAAAATATTTTGTGGGCCCCTGAAAGTATCAGGTGCCCTAGCTTCCGTGCCTACTGCGTGCATCGGCCCTGGGAGGACATGGTCCCTGAGGGAGGAGTCTCACCTTTCCCTGCCACCCAGCTGAACTCGGGGCTAGCAGGACAGAGGACGGTGGCTGGAGGGGGCCGGCGGGGAAGCTCCCGCTGCAGTCTTCCAGGCAAGTCGTTGGGAAGCGGATGCGATGGTGCGTCTTCTGCCCCAGATGGGCTGCTGGGCACACAGCCCGGAGCGCATCGCGAGCAGCTGCGTGTGCCTGACCCAGGAGACTGGCCCAGAGAATCCAAGCGTCACCCAGCACTTGCTCCTGTCCACAGCACTGTCCCACACATACCCTCGTACGGGCTCACCGGAGCCCTGGGAAGGAAATAAATAAATTCTGTTCGTTTTACATCTGAGGACACCGAGGCTTAGAGAACCATTATGGCTGAATGGTGTGTCCGCCGGGGCTGGGCACATAGCTGGGCAAGGGGACCTCGGGCACAAAGGTGGCCAGGATCCTGGATCCTCAGCCTGGTCCCCATACATGTTTTCAAATACACATTCTCGTCTGATCCTCGTAATAGCTCTACCAAATGACAGACATTTTTGACTCCATTTTTTTTAATGTTTATTTATTTGGGGCGCCTGGGTGGCTCAGTCGGTTAAGCGTCGGACTTCGGCTCGCGTCACAATCTCACGGTTTGTGAGTTCGAGCCCCGCATCGGGCTCTGTGCTGATGGCCTGGAGCCTGCTTCGGATTCCGGATCTCCCTTTCTCTCTGCCCCTCCCCCGCTCACGATCTCTCTCTCTCTCTCTCTCTCTCTCTCTCTCTGTCTCAAAAATAAACATTAAAAAAATTGTTTTTTAATGTTTATTTATTTATTTTGAGAGAGAGAGAGTGCAAGGTGGGGGAGGGTCAGAGAGAGAGAATCCCAGGCAGGCTCTGTGTGGTCAGCACGGAGCCCAACGCGGAGCTCGATCGCAGGAACCTTGAGCTCATGGCCTGGGCGGAAATAAAGAGGCAGCTGCTTAACTGACTGAGCCGCCCAAGCGCCCTTTTGACTCGGTTTTAAAGGTGGGAGAAACAGGCTCAGCAAAGCAGAGTGACAAAGCCATGTCATGTGACCGGTAGGCACAAAAGTCATGCCTGGCAATGTCGCCTTCCTCACCCTGAGAACCATCTGGTGGGCATGTATGGGGACCAGGCTGAGGATCCAGGATCCTGGCCACCTTTGTGCCCGAGTCCCCTTGCCCTGCTACGTGCTCAGCCCAGATGGACAGACGCAGCAGTCCCCAGGGACAAACAGGGGCTCAGGCCAGGGATCTGGGGCCCGGTGGTGATCCAGCAGGACATAGAGGGACGCGGCCCTCGAGGGCAAACAAATGGATGGGAGAGAGGTTCACGGCCTGGCATGGAATCGTGGCCTTTCCCACCTGACCAGGGCGAGGGGTGGATCCTGCCTTGGGCTTGGCTCAGAGGAAAAGGAGAAGTTCGGGGGGCTGAGGAGGGACAGTAACTCCGGAAGCATGTCAGGGGGAGAGGAAAGGGTGCTCAGCATCTGTGTCCATTAACTATCGCCAGGCAACTCTGGGTGACTAATTATTGCAAGCTTGAAACCTCAGAGACTAACAACACTGATGTTGACTGCTCTTCCTGATGGATCTACAGATGGGTTGGGGTTTGGATGACCTTGGCTGGCTGGCAGGGGAGTCAAGCCCAGTCTCTGGACCTTGGACAGTGGTTGGAGGTACAATCATGCATCTTCCCTTAGTGTTACTTCTTCCAGGAAGTTCTCCCTTACTGACGCTCCCCCGCTGGAGTCCCACAGCTTCTAGGGACGTTCCTACGACAGCTCTGCTCACTATGTGTGACCACTGGCATGTAGATGGCCGGTGCGCACTGACCATGAGCTTGACCTCATCCCCTGTGCATCTATCTCAAGCACTCAGCCCGGGGCCTGGCCCAAGCAGGTCCAAGCAAGCATGTGGGGGGACAAATGGGTGAACTGGTGACAGTGAGGTCCAGGTAGTAAGTGACAGAAGGGCTTGGGGACGGAAGGGCTAAGCTACCAGAGCAGGAGAGGGGTAAGGGGACCCCACGTGGGACGGGGACGTCCAGTGGGGAGGGCTGGGGCTGGCCTTGGGGTCCTGAGGTCTAACAGTCCAGAGAGGCCCGGGGGTTGGGGGACTCTCCTGTGTTGTGGCCAGAGTCACGGTGAGCAGAGCCGGGGCCTTTGTGTGAAGGAGAAGATGCCCTTCCCCCCCGAGGGTCACGGGTCCTGGCCGGGACTCGTGAGCTGCCACACACCCCCTCAGCTGGGCCCGTGGGTAGGACACAACCTGTGCACCGCGCGTGAGATTTTCTGGGGCGTGGGGGCGTGTGTGTGCATGTGCGAGGTTCACGCGGGGGGCAGGTGTGTGTACGTGACTTGTGTGTTTTGTGCTGCAGTTTCCGAGTCCCCCGGCCGCTTGGCCTCTGACCAACGAGGGCCGGGAAGCAGAGGCATGAGGGTCCCGAGTCCCAGAACTGGAAACGGGGTGTCTTCCCAAGGAGGTGACAGGGTTCTCGCCCTGCCACCTGGGAACGGGGCTGATGGGAGGCCCGCCACATGCCACGAACAAGCTGATGGTCCCCAGTTGGGGAGGCCACATGCTGGCCTTCTGCTCAGGCGAGGCCCTCCTCCCTCAGGGGACTGCTTAGCTGGGGAGGGGAAAGGTGTGGGCAGACTGGAAAGAGGAATCTGGGAAGGCAAACGGCCCCAGGCGGCTGGGGGTGCCCGGTCACAGAAGCCCGTGGCTCAGCCAGACACCCAGGAGGGCCTCTGGCCGTGACCGCAGGAGGGGCTGCCCTTGCAGAGGCCTGATTCGTCAGGGCAGGGGCTGCACAGGACCACCGAGGGAAGACTCGGCTGCCATTCCAGAATGCTCTGCGGTCCCGGTCAATCAGACCCAGCCACCTGGGCAGCGGGCTTCCTCCCATGAGTCGCACTCCCCGTCCCCACCCCCCGCTTGCCCAGTCAGCTGCTAGGATGGGAACATCGTGGAAACTGCAGTCTCAGAGAGGACTCTGCAGGACTTGTGTCTTCACCTCTCCCAGTGATGCTAAGACTGGGCCACAGGGACAGGGAAGCTGTGCTTCCAGGTTTCTGACCCTCACCTTGAGACACAGCTGGGCTCGTGGGGTCCGTCCGGAAGACCATCTGTGGCTCTCGATGCCTGATGTGAGCAGGAGTCCCTACCTGACCCTTGCTGGGGAGAAGACGCCCCCCAGGAGAGCTGCGCTAAAACCAGAATCGGGTCTGGAGGGGACCGACGGCTTGCTCGGCTTTCCCTGCTGAAGCTGCCCCAGGGATATCGGGCTCCCCTTTGGGAACTCAATGTCATGAGGCCCCCGGCCAAGGATGGTCAGCAGGCCGGGAAGGTGAGGGGAGCAGGTGCTCCGTGAGCAAGGAGAGGCTGCAGGAGCTCCGGGTGCTGCCTGAGAACGTGCGGCGGTGGGAGGGGGGGGACGCACCTGTCCTCACAGCTCTGATGCGCCATCTCGGGGGAGAAGGCATGGGGGGCTGGACACCGAGAGGGGACAGCAGACACCCTGATTCAAGGACGGTATGGGGTCCAGCCAGTGGTGCGGCAGGGAATGGCTGGGGGTCCACACGCAGGAAAGAGCCCCTGCACGAAGGTTCCCACAGGAGCCATGGCCTACCCCCCCCCCCCAGTAGTGCAGAAGGAACCCCTCCTCTGCGCCACAGAGCACGCTGAGGCCCTGAGGGGGAAAGGTCACAATGGTAGCAGCTAACAGGCATCCGACTGGGCCCTCGCCGACTGGGCCCTCTCCGGCTTCCCACCAGACCTGGGAGGGGCAAGCCGCACTTCACAGACACTGGGGGAGGCTAACTGGCCCCAGCTCACACCTCTAAGCAGAGGACTCTAACAGGGTCCCCTCTGCCTCCAAGCCCTTGCTGGTGACTCCAAACCCCGAACCTCAGCGTCGACCACTGAGAACTGCAGACAGTCTCTTCCAAAAGTGTGTGGTGAGGCTGACAAGTCGCTTAGTGTCTCTGAGGCTTCATTTCCTCTACTGAAATGGGGAGATACTACTATTTACCTCCTCGTCTTCGCGGGAGATTTGGATAAAGCGTGCGTGTCCTCTGAGCCCCTCCCAGATGACAGCTCTCTTCCCTCTTGGCCACCAGGTTCTCCTGTCTCACTGGCTGCGTGGGGCTCTTTCAGGTACTGGATATGCCTGAAAGTTGTGTCCACTCTCCCACTGGGATCTGCCAGCATTGGGGTTGGGGTGGGGTTGGGGTGGCTTTGCCCCCCGCCCCCTGGACACACTGACAAATGAGCTGATGTGTCACCCACACATAATCCGCACCCCCCCCACCCCCCCCCCACCCCCCAAGCATCCATTAGCTGACCCTGCGTGCCTGCTGGGTGCAAGACAGAGACACGGAAAAGGTCCCACCCCTCACAACCCTACCCTGCGCCCAGTGCCGGCATTCTAGACAAGCACTTAGGACAACCCTCTTCTGTGCACCCCCTGTGTGCCAGGTCTGTGCTGGGGATGGGGACACGATGGGGATCAGGCAGTGGGGGCTGGCTGGCAGAGGACGCGGGCCTGTAAAGGAGGGACCGTGAGGTGCAGGGGACGAGTGCACAGAGCTGGGTGCTCCAGTGATGAAGTCATTAATCCCTGGGCAGGGAGGGGCCCGCATCAGATGGGTGGCCGACCCAGCACAAGGGCTCGGCCTCAGGGTGGGCTCGCCGTGTGTAAGCAAGCGCCATGTGGGGTCAGGCGGGTGATAGGTAAAGCCACGCACGGGCAGGGACCACCATGCTGGCGGAGGACCTCTGGAAGGCAGGGAGTCGCGGTGGGCAGGCAGGAGAGGTCTCAGACGTGCCGGGGAATGAGAGGCCAGGTCTATGAGGAGCCTGGGGTAAACGGTAGGAGCGGTGACCAGGCTGAGTCACCAGTGAGTAGAGCTGGGGTTCAATACAGGGGAAAACAGGAGTTGTTGGAGGCTCCTTCCTTAGGCAGAACAGCTTAAAGGCGAGAGAAATGGAAAACCAGTCAATTATGCAGGCACCTTAACGGGGAACGGGGACTCAATCAGGATTCCTGGGTTCTGATTTTCATACGGGGCTGGCCCTCCCTACCCCAGGTGCCCAGCAGTATCCCGAATGGAGGTGTCCTTAGTGTAACTCACGTCTTTTAACAGAAAACCGTTCTCAACAATTTTTTTTCGGTGGAAAACCTTCCACGAGGGATCATACGCATCTGAGTTCTCGAACAGGGGCTCTGTGTATTTCACCCTTTGTTGATGACTCAGGGTCATTTCGACAACACTAATTAGTAGACCGGACTGTAATACTGAGTTACCCTCAGGGATTATCAAGGTATATCCAGGCTGCTTTGCTTTTGTTAATAGCTGCATCTGCCTTTTACAATTTTTCTGCCTCCTCTCTCATCATAAAGCTCTTTGTCCCACTATCAGTATGCCTGTTGTGGCCTGAGAAGCTACACCACCAAACTTGTCAGAACTGTTCATCAAGTAAGAGCAGATAGGCCCCGAGCGAGGGCCCGAGGGGCATTTTTATAAGCAAAGTATATGCGTTTTGCTGCACAAATGGATATTGTAAACAACCACCAGTTCGCCCACTCAGAAACCATTTTTGCCTGCTTTCCGGCCAGCAGATAAGTAGTGGATCCAGCAGATAAGTAAGGTTTTGCTGGCGTGGAATTAAAGCTGCCGTAGCTCATGTGATCCTGCTCACGGCCCATGAGGCTATTGGGCTGAGTCTTACCCGAGTTTTCCAGGGAGGAAAGCAGAGCCTGAGGCTGGGGTGGGCCAAGAGCAGACAGTGAGTCAAGATGAATCCCGTGACCCCTGGCTCGGGCACCTGGCCCCAAGGCCACATCACACTTCCCATCCCAAGAACTGAGGGGAACCAGAAGCCCTGAGCTCGTGGAAAGAGCACCGTACTGAGAGTCAGCAGCTCCCAGGTGTAGTCCTGGCTCCACACTCACCAGCTAGGTGCCCGTGGAGGCGTTGCTTCTTTGGGCCTCAGTTTCCCCATCTGTAAAAGAAGGATGAGTAATCAGTGTTTAAAGTATTCTTTCTGTGATTCTTTTTTTTTAATTTTTTTTTTTTTTTTTTTTTTGTAAGCGTATTTATTATGAGAGAGCTCGCAAGCTGGGTAGGGACAGAGAGAAGGGAGAGAGAGAATCCCAAGCAGGCTCCGCACTGACAGTGCGGAGCCCGAAGTGGGGCTCAGACTCACTAACCGTGAGATCATGACCTAAGCAGAAACCAAGAGTCAGACGCTGAACTGACTGAGCCACCCAGGCGCCCCTAAAGTATCCTTTCCGTGATTGTTGAGTTGTCTTTGTTAATTAGCGGGAGAGGGAAGGAAGAAGGGAGAAGGGAGAGATTAACAGTTGCTCTGCCTGAGCCCTCCAGCCCCCCGGATTTCCTCAGCCCCCCTATTTAATCTCCCTTGTGATGAACCCCTACCGAATCTCTCGTTTATACCTGGGCTGACCCTCCCACGAGAGCTTTTAAATTTCAGATTAGTCAGGGGCGCCTGGGTGGCTCCGTTGGTTAAGTGTCCGACTTGGTCTCATGTCATGATCTCACGGTTCGTGAGTACGAGCCCCGCATCGGGCTCTGTGCTCACAGTGTGTAGGTCAAGTGGAGTTCTCTCTCTCTCTGCTCCTCCCCCACTTGCTCTCTCTCTCTCTCTCTCTCTCTCTCTCTCTCTCAAAATAAATAAACTTTAAAAACATGAAATGGATGTCAGATTAGTCAACTAATATTCCACACAGGCCTTGGGGGAAAGGTGTAATAATAATGACAAACCTGTTGACCCAGAGGGCCTGGCCGCCCAGGGCTATCATCCCGTTCGGGGGGACAGACTGCAGCCCAGAGAGGACCTTGCGCGTGAAGCGGGCCCGGGAGGGAAACCAACATCCCTGGACTCCAAGCTCAACAATTCTTTGTCTACTTCTGTCTTTAGTGCCCTCCGCCTGTGTCCTGGGCCAGTCCTCTGGCTTCAATCCACTTCTTTCCTTGTCTAACAACTCAGGCTCCCGGGCAGGAAGCCAAAGGTGGGTCCTGTCCCTCTCGTGGGAGTCAGAGGAAGGCACTCCCCCCAGAGACAGACCAGGAGGGAAGGCAAAGTGAGGACCAGCTGAATACACCAGGCAGTGCGTCCCCTGCCCTCCACCCGCCAGCCGGACAACCTGCCCAGCCTCGTGGCCCCTGCCCGCTGGGCCCCTTCCCAGCCTGTGCGGACACAGGCAGAGGTCCCCTGGTCTGCTCGCTGGAGCCCCAGCCCCTCCTGGCCCGCCGCGACCGTACGGGCCGCCCGGCTTGGCGGCTTTCCTGGGCTGCTGCCTTATCGATTATTTCGGCTCCCTTTTTGCTGGGGATATCAATTTAGCGGGTTCCCGGGATGGCTGTGTTTTAACCTCTCACCCTGGTCTAGACTCCATCGGCTCCCGCTGTCCCTCGGCCAGGAGGGGATGGAAGGCCCCGGGTCTCTCGGGCAGGCTCTGGAGCCAGCAGATTTCCAGGAACAGATGCTGGGATCGCCCGGCGGCTTCACAGCCCCGCCAACCTGCCTCCCTCCAAACCGGCCCGGTGAATTATTAAAGATGCAATTTCCTTTCATCTTTCCAGTAAAATCGCTCCCTGTGCCGTGATCCACTGCCTTCCTGTCACTGACTAGGCAGGGGCTTTGGCAGGACCCTTATTCACCCCACTCTCTCCTCATGCCTGAGCCCTCCTAGGAGGCTGGAGGGAACTGACCCCTTCCTAAGAGGGTCCAGAGAGCCCAAGAGTCTTAAGGAAGTGGGTGGGGCAGAGGAGACTCAGAATCATAGGATTTTGGAGGCTACTGTTTTACAGCTGAAGGAAAAGGAGCCCAGAGAGGGGGGGCACACAGCCCCAGGTGGCACAGCGAGCCGTTGGCAGGGTGGGGGCTGGAACCCAAGCCCCAGTCTCCCCACTGAGGGTCTCCCCTTTTCCAGCCCCAGCACAGCCTCAGGAGTCCCAGCCCTCTCCCCCAGGATGAGCACCACCCGCCCCCCGCCCTGCACCTCCCGGGACAGGGAACTGGGTCAAGCTCGTCACTATATCGATTAGTCTGAGTGTGATTTACAGTCTCTGCTTGTTATTTACCATCCAGTCCCCACCCGTGCTGCAGTGGGCTAGCTGGACGTAAAACCGTAATTATGACCGCCCTCTCGTCAGTATTTACCGTTTCGGTTTTTCCTGTTTACTCTGGGCGATCATCACAGAGGCCTGACGAGCAGATGGCCCCCACGGTCCTGGCCCGAGCCGCAGCCGCCGCGTGGTCCCACGCCCCAAGCCCTCCTTCTGAAAGCACCTCCAAAAGTCACCCCAAAGACACCCAAACACTTCCGCCTCCTCCGGTGCTCCATCCAAGCCCTGCTCTGAAGAGTGCTGGGGAAGTCTTTCGGGGTCTCTGCTGGTGTCCTTTGAGGAGCCAGCCATGGGCCCAGCCATGAACCAACTGCTTCGGGGTTCCAGATGACCACTGTCTCTTAGTGCAGCGGTCAGGTTCCCTCAGCCCAGCCAGAGGGATCCCAGAGGGGCCCTCGAGGCCACCCACCTCCTCCGCCGGCTTGGCCTCAGCTGCAGCCGGCCAGGCTGCTGTGGGAGAGTTGGCCCCAAGGCTTTTCTCCATGACTGAACAGAAAGCCTCTGCGGACAAAAGGGGCCTCCAAGGACACGGTGGAAAAGTCTGCTGGGGATGCAAACCCGCACCCACCCCCTTCTTGTGGCAGGAAAGGGTTCGGGGGCCCTTGTTAAGACCTTGCTCGGACCCTGATGGGTCCAGGTGTGGATCACTTCGCCCACAACTTGCTCTAACAGAGGCCCCGCCTGGCTGCTGCACCCTACCGTCCCCTTAACCAGATTCATGGGCCTAGGCTCTTCCAGCCCCTCTCCCAAGCCTCCCCTGCTCCCCTCCAGCCTCTGAGAAAGTGGACAGCAGGTCCGGAGAGGGCTCTGAGACCTTCACCTACCCTCCTGTCTGGAACACCCGCTGTCTCAGTTCAACACTCTTGCCCACCCTTCGTGTTGGAACCAACTGCACATCCGGCTAACCTGTGCCGGGCACTTCCGTGTGCCAGGCGCCAACGTTGGGCCCCTTCACGTCCTAACTTTCACTACTTTTCCTGAAACCTGAGCCGTACCGCCACCCGTGTGATACAGCTCATCACGTCCACTTCACGTTACATCAAACGAGCCACGTTAAAGCGAGCGATTCGGTGGCACTGAGCACGTTCGCAATTGTACCACCAGCAGCCCTGGCTGGTTCCAAATCCTTCCCATCATCCCCAAAGGAAGCCTCGTACCTAGTAAACACTATCTTCCCGTTCCCTCCTCCCCAAGCCCCCGACAGCCGGTAATCAGCTGTCTCTGTGGATTTGCTTATTCTGGATATGTCACAATAAATGGAATCCAACAGTACGTGGTCTTTTGCGTCTGGCTTCATTCACTTAGCGTAAATTTTTTGAGATTCTTCCACGTGGAAGCATGTATCAGGACTTCATTTCTTTTTACAGCTGGATGTTCCATTGTGTGGTATACCACACCTTGCTTATCCATTCATCAGTGGGTGAGCAGCCCCACCTTACAGATGAGGAAACTGAGGCTCAGAGAAGGTAAGTGGGAGAAGGTCCCCTCCAGCCTCCAGTCTGCTCCTCACAGGCCGGAGCCCCCAGTGTGTTTCCCTCATTCCTAGAGCAGGGCTAGGCCCTCAGACAGCGGGCCTGAGTGCGTGAGGGGCAGTGTGGTGCGGTGGGTCAGGGGCCCTGCCTCTGAAGCCAGCTCCCTGGGTCCAAATCCTGGCTCCGTCCCTCACCGACCACGTAGTATGCTTCGGGCACGGCATTTAGCTTCTCGGTGCCTTTGTTTTCTGATCTCTAAAAGGGGGATGATGACAATACTGCGGAGGGTATTGTAAATATTAGGCGAGCTACTCCTATATATAATTCTGGAAAATGAAAATGAATCTATAGTGACAGAAAGCAGATCAGCGGTTGCCTGGGGACCGGAGGAGGGGTCTGGAGGGAGAGATTACAGATGAAGGGTCTGAGGAAACTCTTGGGGGTAGTGGATTCATTCATTATATTAATTGTAGTGATGGTTTAAGAGTATATACATGTGTCAAAATTGATCAGATTGCACACTTTAAACATGTTTAATTCATTCTATTTCAACTCTGCCTGCTTCTCTAATGCTGTTGAAAAACATCACCTGAGGGGCGCCTGGGTGGCTCATTCGGTTAAGCGTCTGACATCAGCTCGGGTCATGATCTCATGGTTCACTGGTTCGAGCCCCACGTCAGGCTCTGTGCCTGGAGCTCGGAGCCTGGAGCCTGCTTTGGATTCTGTGTCTCCCTTCCTCTGCCCCTCGCGAACACTCTTTCTCTCTCTCTCTTTCTCAAAAATAAATAAACGTTAAAAAAAATTTTTTTAATCACCTGAGCTAATACATGTAAGTCACTTAGCACGACTCCAGGCACAGTGAGAGCTGTGTGGATATTAAGTGCTGGTGTTGGTATTCTCTCCTGGCCCTGCCACCAATGCCCCCCACCCCTACCGAGGCTCCCCCTTCTCTTTTTGTCATTAGCTCCTCAGGGTCCTCCCAAAGCCCTGCAAGCTCCAGGCAGCCAGCTCTGTGTCTGGCTAACGTGTGGGTACTTGCTTTCAAACACCTGAAATTCTTCAAGAGCAATTGTTCAATAGCCACCCACCCCTCTTCCTGTATCCCCTCAATTCCTACTGTCACCCCAGCCACCCACATCTGCTAACTCAGGGGCTCTGTGCCAGCTCAGTCCTATCACTCGGTACCACTGGATGGCAAATGTTTTAACTATTAGCCCGTCTCAGATCGCCTTCATCCATGACCCGGCCACACTGCTGGGATAACGTGGCCATGTCGGGACCCTCCCAAGCCCAGGCGTCCAGGAATGCCGCTGTCCCGGAACCCCGCCACAGCAGAGAAAAGGGAGCCCCAAGAATATCAGAGACTCTCAAAGACTACCTGGCCCGGGACTAATGAGTCATGTCCTAGTTGGACATAGGTTATTATTTGGTTTTCTTGGCTCTTCTTCAACATTTCCTCCTCCAACTACTCTATGCTCTGAGCACGAGACTTTTGCTGAACTGAAAGGCAAGGAGGATGTAGACCTTGACTCCATTTCAGAGGCAGGGCTGGGCTGGGGCGTGGGGGAGATGAGTGCACGGGGCAGGACCCTGGACAAGGGCCCTGATGTCCTCCTGATACGCGCCCTTCCCAAGGACACCTGTAGCGCTTGGGTAGGATGCTGTCCTGCTGTCAGGAAATGAACCACTGCTCCTTGCTGTCTTTTAGGGCTAAATGAGCATGGTGCAGAGCAAGTAAGTGTTAAAGAAGGGAAGGAAGAAATACAGAGTATGGGCATTTACAGGGCCCGTGAGAGAGACTGGGAGCCCAGAGCCTAAAGAGCATTCGTATCTTCTTGTACGAAGAGGAAGCTGCAGACGGGTGCAGAGGGTCTCTCCTCACCTCCTCCACAGGGAGACCCTCCAATCTCCCTTCCCCATCCTGGGCAGGGCTGCCCGTGGCCTTCCCAGCCCCAGGCTGTCCTCCTCTCTGATACCACTCCCTCCCCGCCTCCCCCACAGCTCTTAAACCCCTAAATCAGCATCTTACACTTGACCGCCTTGACCCTTGCCTCAAAATAGGTACTTTTATGAGATGGATGGAGAAGAGTCCCCTTCATACCCTGGCCACCTCTCCAGACATCCCCCAACAATCTATGGATGGCTTCAGGAAGCCCCTCCATGGCAAGAGGAGGCAATATTAAGAGACAGACAGACCAGGCACCAACCCCTAGGTCAGTGCAGATTTCCACTTCTGGCTTTCCCACCAAAAGTAGACCAACTTTCCCACCAAAAATAGCTGAGAAAAATATGAGTAAAATATATTTTTGAAACTTGTTTGAAGCCATTACAGAGGTTTAGAGGCCATGATCCTGAAGAGAAGAGATATCCAAAGAGATGAGCTCAACATTTTGGCCTTTTTCCCCCTTAGCAGTAGCTGTGAAGTTGAGAATATGAACAGAAAGTGGAGACCATTTTTTGTAATTTCGTAGGGTTAGGGAAAGGGGTTGGGGTGTGTGGAGTTCGAGCATCTCTGGGGAAGAAACAGGGCCCTTATTTATTTTTTTTTTTTTGAGGTTTTAGTTAGAACTTTGAAAAGTACATCAAGAATAGATCAGATTGAAAGATTGAAGACAAAGACAAAAATTGAAACCCAATTTCAAATAAACTTAATTCCAGATTGTATTAAGATAAGTTGCCTGAATTCTCACTCCCTTCCGGAAACAAGAGTAAATCCTCTGTGGATCATCCAGAACTTCAGATTATCTCTAGAATTTTTCCATACACAATGGCTGGCAGTCAGCAAAGTTTACCAGGCATACCAGGAGACAAGATCATATAACTGAAATCAAGAGAAAAAAGAAACAAACAAACAAACAAACATAACAGCAACAGATGCACAGGAGATCCAGATACTGGCATTTAAAATAACATTTTAGGGGCACCTGGATGGCTTAGTCAGTTGAGCATCTGACTTTTGGTTTCAGCTCAGGCCGTGATGTCATGGTCCATGAGTTCAAGCCCCACGCTGAGCTCCATGCTTATAGTGTGGACCCTGCTTGGGATTCTCTCCCTCTCTCCCTCTCTCTCTGCCCCTCCATTGCTCACTCTGTCTCCTTCTCTCTCTCTCAAAAGTAATAAATGAACTTAAAAAATAAAATAACACTTTAAAATAATTGCAATTAATGTATTCAAAAAGTAGATGAGATAAAAAAAAAAGTTTAAGCAGAGAACTGGACCTTTTTTTTAACGTGTCAAGTGGAAATTCTAGAAATGAAAAGTATAATCATAATTAACAATGTAATGGATGGGTTTAACAGTAGATGGATAGAGCTAATAGAGGATTAGTGAACTGGAAAACAAGGCAGTATAAAATATTGAACGTTGAAGTACCGTGAGGAAATTTGATGGAATATAAAATCCTAGAGCACAAGAAGAAAAGCGCTTTTTAGAAAAATCTCTACATTTGCCTCCATAAAGTACAGTATATGTGGTTTGTGTGTTCAGCATTCTGTAGCGTAATGTCTGTGTGTGTGTGTGCATGGACAGTGTGTAATACAGAGTACATCGGGGGCGCCTGGGTGGCTCAGTTGGTTAAGCATCCAACTTCGGCTCAGATCGTGATCTCACGGTTTGGGAGTTCAAGCTCTGCATCGGTGCTGACAGCACAGACCCACTTCGGATCCAATCTCTCTCTCTCTCTCTCTCTCAGAAAAAAAAAAAAAAAAGTTCAGGGGAGGCCTCGGGTTGCTCAGTTGGGTGAGCGTCCGAATCTTGATTTCGACTCAGGTCATTGCCTCACAGTTTGTAGGTTTCAGCCTCCCTTCCGGCTCTGTGCTGACAGCGTCGAGCCTGTGTGGGATTCTCTTTCTCACTCTCACTCTCTCTCTCTGCCCCTTCCTCCTTCTCCTCTCTCTCTGTCAAAATAAATAAGTATTTTTTTTAAAAAAAGAGTATATCTGTAAACTTTACAGCATTGAATCGCATAAAAGATAAGAAGCTGGAAGTCTCACACGTTAAATATAAATGTGATGAGATTCCATGATGTATCAGGCTATGGGACAGAATGGACTTTGGAGCTGGCTGCCTGAATCCTGCCTGCCTCCTACTATGGTGTAGTCCCTGGCCCGTGTCACATAACCTCTCTGAGGCTGTTTCATCATCTGTAAAAATGGTGTCGTGCTGTCACGAGGATCACAGGAGGTAGTGTACGTGCATGCACCCAGGGGGCACTTCATAAGTGACAGAAAAAACAATGGCTCTGTTTGGGTCTTCAGGAGCTGACTTCTCTTGGATCTCTCTCTAGCACTAAAGCCGTTACTCCATGAAAGTGTCTTGATTTTAGGTCCCTACCCCACATGAGAGAAGCACATGATATATTCATTTACACCTAGGAAGTCCTTAACGGAATGTTCGTTTCCCGAAGGGGCAGTGCCGGGAAGGGGCAACACTTAACTACTTGAGAAGACTCTGGAATGGCGGGTCTTCAGACCCAGGCAGGCCCTTTAGGAGAGGGGGTTTTGGATAGGGGATTCTTCCTCGGGTTCCTTGATCCACAGCACATGGGTGATCTCCTTAAGCCCCACCTGTGGCCCTCACCCTGCTGACCACCCTCGCCAAGTCGCTGGCCTTCTTTCAACTCTATGACCTAGCAGTCTCTTTCCTACGTCAAGGCCCTTTACCGTGTTACTCTATGTGCCCGGGATGGGCTTGTCCATGCCGTTCCTCGTGTCCCGCTCCTGCCCGTCCTTCAGGTCTCAGCTCAAATATCACATCTCACAGGGACCTTCCCAATGGTCCTGGCTGCCTTGTGTCCCTTTTGATGACCCCGATGACACTAAGGGGTCACTTTGGGCTCTCCTTTCTTATCTCTAGTTTCCTTCTACTGCTGAAGACACAGCTTCTCTGAAGAAAATTATCTTCACTCCAAGTTTGACACCAAAAACGCCAAACGTCTCTGGAGCATTTACTCTGCCAGGCATAGTGAAGGCACTGGGGGTCCAGGATGAACACAACAGACCAAGTCCCTACTCTCGGGGATCTGGGAGGAGACCCATAAACACACACCAAGCCGGTGAGGGGGGTTGAGTGCAGTTGAGAGAAACACACCCGTCAAAGGGGGTGCAGAGGGTGACCGAGAGGACGGATGCCATTTCAGATGGGGGGGGGGTCACCAAGACCTCTCTGATGAGGTGCTATTCAAGTAAACCCTGATGGAAAGGATGGTGCTGGCCATGAAGAGAGGAGGGTGGAGCCTTCCAGAACTTCAGAACAGGGGTTGTTATGCTTGGCAAAATAGGAGCCTGTGTTTGTGTTTATTTGGTTTCCAAAGCAAATTGTCTCTTGTGACTGAATAACATAAATCCAAAGCCTGAAAATATGCATACCCTTTGACCCCCAAGTCCACTTAGGAATGCAGTCTCCGGAAAAATAATTCATACACATATATCTATGCATAAAGACACTAAATAAAGGAGAAAAGCGAAAAATACAAGCTAACATCGATGGTCGACCTCACGGAAGCGGTTAAGTAATCCACACAATGGAATACAGGGCAAGGCCTAAAAATCCGCAGCAGAATATTTAATGATTTAGGGAAATGTTCATAACCAAGTGCTAAGTCATAATCTATCCAAGTACCATTTTGCGAAGGGAAAAACTATAGACGCGTGGAAACCTTTCGAAGGCGTACGCGCCGAAGTGTTGACAGTGGTTACGGAGGAGTGGCAGGACCGTGGTTGACTTCTGCCATTTCTTCTTTTTACTCTTCTACTGTGTCGAGCTTTCTGCGCTGAGCGTATCCCGTAGTAATTTCGCAGTTTGCCAATGTGATTAAATAACAGAAACCTAGCTGTCCCTCGTACATATTAGTTTACGCGCTGAATACATTTGTATCGAGTGCCCACTTGGTGCCGGTCGGTAACTTTCTAGGGAGAGCAGACAAGCTGACAACGAAACAGCCAAGCCGGTGGGTATCGCGGTCAGCGCCGGGAAGGGCCCGGCTGGAGGGGCGGCGAGGGGCCAGCGGGCTTCTACTCCGACCGCGGAATGACAGTGAGGCGTGGAGGATGCTGTGGAGGCAAGAAGGACGTTCTGCTTCTCTCTCCTCGGGGAGGTATGAGGGTAAAGCCGACAACTGAGCGTGGGCAGGGGTGGGAGGTTTGAGGAAGTGTGAAGTCGGAAGGCCAGCAAAGTTCCCCAAAAGCACGGCGGACCTTCCAGGCAGTGACGAGGCCCTGTTGGAAGTCTGTGATGTGCCCGATCGGCCCAGCTAGAGGATTTTTTCTGGCAAGGTTCAGTTGTTTGGGAAAGGTGGGGATTCTCCAAAGAGATATGAGAGAGAGAGAGTCAAGAGAGAGAGGGGGGGGGGGTCAAAAATGGTGGGGTTAAAGCCCCAGCACGGTGAAGTTGAAAAACTATTGCTGTTAAGGGTCCATCTGAGGGTCAGTGGATGGAGCTCAGAGGCCCAGAGCATCAGCGGGAGGTCAAAGGGACGGTGAGGCCTGAGCCCATGTCTCTGGTGGAGGCTGCCCCTGGACTGCCTGGAGAGGACAACTGTGCTAGGGGTGAGGCGTCAAGGAAATGAGACTTGGACCACGGGCACCCCCACGGAAAGCCCCAACAGGCTGAGGACAGAGCCAGCATCCCAAGGAGTGATGAGGAGTGACCAGGACCGGAGGCCAGGAGGCACCAGCCGGGGGGAGGCAGAGAGAGAGTGTGTGTGCCCCAGGGCGTGAGCCTCACAAAGAGCTGGGGGTTCAGAGGGAGGAGGGAGGAGGGGGGTCGGAAGCTCCATGTGAGCAAAACTGGTGCCCGCCCGCCCTCTGGTCCTGAAATGGAAGCTGAGGTGGGAAATACTGCCTCGGCCGCGAGAGCTTCGTGGAAAGCAGCGTCCCCGGGACGACGGGCCATTCGCTCCAGAGGCACACTTGCAGTCACGGATCCGGTGTTGCGGGGACCATGGAAGGCAGAGGCCGTGTCAGATCAGGGATGTCAAGAAGGGATGAGCGTCTGGGGGACAATAGAGAGTCCTGGAAAGCTGGACTCCCTTGGGGACGGAGAAAAAGAGGGATGCGGGGGCATCGAATGGGGTTAGTCTCAGTTTAGTATCCCCAAGTCCAATCCAGGTTCGAGATCCAGAGCAGGGAAGGGGTTGGTGAGGGCTGGCCGCCTGTGGGGGTGGGAAGCATGAGTCACCACTGTTGGCTCTTCTGGGGCTCAGCCTCCAAGCACGTGGCTGGGTGGTCACCCGGCACCAGCGAGGAAAGCCATAAGTCCCTAGGGTCACCTAGAACAACAAAGAAATTGTGTCCAACGGCAGACTCAGGGAGATTTGCCCCAGGTCGTGCAACCCAGGGCTTATACCCCCAGTAGGGGCAGGGCACACGGGGAGATAGGGCACACGGGGGCCCCCTCCTCTCTCCTCAGGAGGGGCCGCGGGCTGTCCTGACTCACTGGCCCTGGATGATTCCCCCTTCCCAAGCATTCCACTGTGCTTTAATGCAGTGCTGGACTTGTTAAAAGAGTAAATTTAGCTTTTATGAGCGAAGCAGCCAGGCTTGGTCAGGGAGGTTGAGGCGGGGCCAGGGGTTCCTCGTCCACCCCCAGCCTCTCAGGAGGAGCCTGGAAAACCGCCTCCCGTTCCCTTCCTCACCTGCCACCGCCTTCCCCTGCCACAGCTCACTGTCACGAAGAGAGCTGGCAGGTGAGGCGGGGGAGAGAGGAAAGATGGGGAGGGACTCCCCCAAGTGCCCCCCGCCTGTGCGAATGCATGGGGCTGACCCGGACCCCACCTGTAAAACAGGGCAACCGTGCTGCCCCCTGGCAGGGTGCCCGGGGCATCTCAGAGCCACCGGAGAGAAAGCATGAGGGCCAAGCTCCTGTCTTCCCCACGCTGCTGCGAGTCAGGGTCCTTGCATCCCAAGATAGGATTATGCCTGAAAGAAAATGGGGAAGAGGATGGGAAAGCGTGGGAGAGCCCTTAGATCGGGGTGCAAGTCGGACCCCGAGTGAGAGACGGGAAGAAAAGGCTCAGCGAGTCTGTCGGGAGTCCTAGAGCCAAAGTCAGACACTGGCAGTCACGTGTCTCCCGGCACCGGCCTGCCTCGGTGGCCCCACCAGGCTGGGAGCAGCCTGTGGGTCTCGAAGCCATGATTCCCGTGTGCAGCCCCAGGGCCCTGGGTCGGTTCTGCTCCTGTAGTCGGAAGACTAGAGTGAGAGCCCCAAATCCAGCCCTGGCCCCCCTCCTTACTCCTGTGGGGCCAAAGGTGCTGGGTCAGCCTCTCTACTCCTTTTCCTTGGCGATAAAACACCCACCCCAGGGGGAAGTAGTGAGGAGTTCATTATGACCAACAAAGCAACTAGCCAGGCCCCGGCGTGTCAGCACTTGGGTTTACCCTTTACCCCCTGAGGCTGACACGGGGGTTCCCAACTAAGGGAAGAAACCAGCGCCCCAGGGTGTACCCCTGCTGTCAGGGGACCAACACACCTCTCTCTCCTTCTCTCCCCTTTCTTCTCCTCCTTCCGTTCTACCCCTCCTCGTCATTTCCTGTCAGAGCATCCCAGACACCGGCAGCCACCTCCTCCGGGGGGCCTTCCCGGCTTTCAGCCCCACAGCCCTCTCCCTCCTCTTGGGAATTTTCTTTTAGAATCCCACCACCCCGGAAGACACGTAAAGGATTTAAGCATCTCATCCCTGCTCGGCCTTGGGCTCCCAAGAGGCCTGTCTTGCCTTCCGCCTCCCTCAGCACGGGCTGAGCACCCAGAAGTCCCGGGATTGATGGACAACTCTCCAGAATGCCAAGCCAGCCGTTGGCACAGCCTGCTGCAGTGGGGGCTGGGAGACACAATTTATGTGTCCTGATTCTATTAATTAAGCTTATCGCCTGTCTGCTCTGCCTCCTGAGCCCGCGTAAACGTTCCGGTCTGCTCTTTTGTACGCACATTAACACAGAGCAGGTGAGCGGGACTGAGGTGAGCGGCTGCCTGAGGCCTGGGCGTTTCAGCCAGCGAGCACATCCATCACCACGCAGGGGACATCAGCCTCAAGGACTCACTCTGGCCACCCCAAAAGCACAGAGTCTGGGGAGACGGGCCCCACCTCTCTAAAATGGTCGCCCCTGCCTGAATGAGAAGGAGGACCTGGGACCAGAGGAGCTGAAAACCCCCCACCCCTGCCTTCCCAATCCGGTGGGAATAATCCAGGGTCCGGGCACGGTGCTCCTGGAGGAGAGGCCAGGGGAGACCTCCCCACCACCTCCGCCTGGTAAGGAGCAGCAGGCCTCGATTTGCCGTGTTCTGAAGAGAATCAAGTTCACACTCCGATCCTTGGCCAGCTGTTCACTCAGGAGGGCCTCTGTTCTACTCCCAGGGACCCCGGGATCCCTGCTCAGGGGGGATCTCCTAACCAGTGGGGCTAAGCCAGCTATGGATGGGAGGTTTCTTCCCCCAGAGCCTCTGCTGACAGCCACAGGCTTCTCTATGAAAACAGAAGTCTGTTTCTGAGGGTGCCCGGACCTGGAGAAAAGTCAAGTCTCTGTTGTGATCTTGGCTGTGTGACCCTGGGTGAGTCATTTTCCTCTCTGGACACAGGGTCCTGTCTCTAAGCTTCCTGCCTCTTAAATGAAGGGTGGTGGGGGCGCTTGGCTTGGGAGGCCTGGTGGAAGCTAGAAGGAGTTTTCTTCTCCTGTAAAGGAAGACGGTGTGAGCCTCCTCTGGGCCTCCTCCTCCCAGGCCCCCTTGGAAGTCCAAGGGTCCCGTGCGCCAGAGGCCCAGTGGTTTTGCAGGAAGGACACAGACGGGATGGGAGGAAAGCCAGGGCCATGCTGACCTGCAAGGCCTGAGAAAGGCCGGGCTCCCTGCTCCCTCCCCCTGCCAGGGCCTGTGCTCACCAGGGAGAGCCAGCCAGCTGACCCCCTGGTTCCCTGGGTAGGCGTGGACTTGGGACACCTCTTCCCAGGCTAGCTGGGCTGGCTATCCATCACCATGGATGCTCTCCACCTACCCGGGAGGGCGGCACGCCCCCACCCACCTGCCCTCCTTACCCACCACCCCCACCCGGCTCGGTGCTCTCTCTCCTGCCTGACAAATGTCCAGGCTGGCGATGCTCTCAGGGCTTTAGCCTGCGTCTTGTTTCCAGGCCACCCGGGCCATGCCCACCCCACCCTGCCCCGGGAGATGTGAGCCTCAAACAGCCACAGTGGTTGCACTCTGGGACCCTCCTTGGCTCTCCTCATTTGCACCCCCAGGCTCACTGGAGGGGTGTGAGCTGCACGGGGGGACCGCCGTGGGGGTCTGGCAGTCAGATCCTTTGGCTTTAAACCTCAGCTCTGTAGCACCCAGGCAGACCGTCTAACTCCACCGAGCTATGCTTTCTTCATCTATGGAACTACTATTAATCTTCCCTTCATTTGGCATTTATATCGTTTCAAAACAGTAAATGAAAAAACGAACACAAAGTATTCTCACCAGACTTGGTGTGTAGTAAGCGGTCAGTTAAAAGTTAGCCTTTAGGGGCTCCTGGGTGGCTCAGTCGGTTAAGCGTCCGACTTCAGCTCAGGTCACGATCTCACGGTCCCTGAGTTCGAGCCCCGCGTCGGGCTCTGGGCTGATGGCTCAGAGCCTGGAGCCTGCTTCCGATTCTGTGTCTCCCTCTCTCTCTGTCCCTCCCCCGTTCATGCTCTGTCTCTCTCTGTCCCAAAAATAAATAAACGTTGAAAAAAAAAATTTAAAAAGTAGTGCTTGGAGCACTAGGAAAAAAGAACTATTTGTTGAATGGGCTAGATAGATACCAGCTTGACAGGCATTGTGGCATAAGGATGAATGTCGGAGAATAAAGCTCATACTTTGAAAAAGTTCATATATTCAGGGAGGGAAACTGTGTTAGCCTGTTAGTTAGCCTTTAGCAGGTGAACACAGCCTATGGGGCAGACCTTGCCCAGCCATGCCCCAGGGCCCCCAGCGCCAGGAACAGGGCTAGAAGGACCCCGGTGCTGGGTCTGAGAAGTGCAGGCCACACTGAGAAAGGCAGAGCCTGGGAATCCAGCCCTGCAGCCCTAACTCTCTGATGTCTGATGTTTGAATCTCCCTCCTGGATTCACGGGCTGGGGCCCTACAGCTCCTGGGTTTTCTCAGGCCGCTCTCATCTCTGGAGCACACGTGGACCACACCTCACCTCGCCAGACTCAGGAGCAAGGGGCACACACACACACACACACACAGAGTGCCGGGCACCCTGGGAGGATGTGGGCCCTGAGTCTGGCAGGTGTGTGCGTGGCCCCGTCCACGGGACGGGGAAGATGCCAGCATGGTCCTGGTGGAGGGTAAGAGCACATTTCCCAACGGCGCTGCCAGGCCTCACCATGTTCCAGCTTGTTGACACGGTGATGGCATAATTACAGTTTCAATCACAGATTAATAATAAGTCATTTTTGCAAACAAGGAGGCAGGTCTGCACTGGAAAGGGCCCCAAAGGGCCTGTCGCCTCTGCTATCTGAAGCTGCTGGCCACTGTTTGATGTTTTTCGCCGAGCTGAGACTTTTCTAAGGTAGATCATAACAACAACAACAACCACCCAGGTAATAATATCCCCGCCTGCCCCACTGGCCTCCAGAGAGAAGGAGATGATGATGGGATTTGCTTTGGAGAAGGCCTGTGTGTGTGTGTGTGTGTGTGTAAGAGATAGCCGTGTCAATCAAGATCTGGGGGTGAATGACCACGGGTGCTGGTTTGTGTGTGCTTGATGTGTCCGTGTGTGAGCACGTGTGTATATTTGGGCGTATGTATGTTCCCACGTGACATTAGCAGTCCCCAGAGGGAACCCCGCCCCAGAGAGGCCAAGGCCCCTCTTCACTCCCTCCTCTTCCCCCAGGGGGCTGTGCGGGAAGACGAGAGGGACAGAGGAGGCTCTGGACCCCCCCCCCCAGGTGCCCCTGAGGACAGCTTTAGGGAACAGCAGGGGACCTGGCAAGGTGTAGGTCAGCCTGGCCCCTGCTGGGGCTCCCAGCTAGAGCTGAGAACCTGCCCGGATACCTCTTTTCTGTGTGAGGTTGGCAAGGAGCTAATAATAACATCGTGACAATAGCAACCACTTACGTGTGTTCAGAGAGTTTTCTTTTCTATTCTCTTTTATCTCTGTGATCTCATTTGATCACACAACTACCCTGAAGGGAAAGAGTGCAAGCCTCATGACTCCCACTAGCCCCAGTGGAAACAGGAGTTCGAGGAGGCGGGGGACCTACTCACGGTGACCCAGCTGCTGGGCCCAGAGCCTCGGACGTTCCTGCAGCCGGACTGGAATCCTGGCCGAGTACGGGGCCTCCACGGGACCATCCACCCTCTCCGTGGCAGACGGCCCCGAGCCACCGGGCAGACGGCATCCAGAAGCCCAGTTAACATCTTCCAAAGTCTCTTTGGAGCCACGGGGATGACAGTGTGAATCTGTAGGCTGCAAGCCCTATGTCTCCCGCGGGCAGAACCGGGGGTTTTCCAGACCTTTGCTCAAAATTCTCCAAGATTGCAGAAGAGTGAGCTACCGGGTCTCTAAGCTGGTATTGAAAGCCCCTCTCGAGCTGGCCCCCACCCACTGCTCTAACTCTCCGGCACTTCCAGGAAATTACCTTCTTAGGGTCTTTGCCTGATCAGTTCCCCCCACCCCCTACCGCCCGGTCCACGGTCAGTGTCATTCCCTCTCTTCCGCTGTATCGGAAGCTCAGCCAACTCTCACACCACCGTGCACACGCCTGCCTCTCTCTGCGGGCCCCCGGCACCGTATCTGGTGTGCTCGGCGAGCATTTCCGGGTCTAATAAACGCCTGGCTGGTTGGCCACCTTAGCTGATGGCTCTGCCCTCTGAGCCCTTGGAGAGTGAAGTATACGAGCTATTCTCGAAGTAAGGTTTAGGCCCCTGAAGCCAGGCAGGGCTGAGTATCCCCGCTCCCTGTGTCACCAGGGGCTCCAGCGCCTCCCCCCCCCCCCCCCCCCCACAGGAGCTAGCCAATGATGGGATTTTTAAAAATACACAATTTCTGCTTTTTTTTTTATCCCAGACCCTGCTTCCAATCACTAAGAATATTAGACACATTCTTCTGTTCTGACTTTGATCTTTTTTTCTCTTGTGTTTTTGCCTCTGTGGCCTGCTTGTAAGGATAACAATAGATAAGAATAACAATAGGGGCGCCTGCGTGGCTCAGACTCTTGGTTTAGGCTCAGGTCACGGTCTCGTGGTTTGTGAGTTCGAGCCCCACATCGGGCTCTGTGCTGACAGGGCAGAGCCTGCTTGACATTCTCGCTCTCTCCCTATCTCTCTGCCCCTCCCCTGCTCTCTCTCAAAAATAAATAAATAAACTTTTAAAAAATTAAAAAAAAAATTACTGAGGGCTGCTTCTGGGCCAGGCACTGTTCTAAGTGCACTGAATATATTGACTCCTCTAAATCCTGTGTCACCCTCTAGGCCAATATTCCTCAATCAGGGTCGATTTTGTTGCCAGGGGACATTTGGCAATCTCTAGAGACATTTTTGGTTGTCATAACTTGGGACAGGGCATACTCCTGGGATCTAAAGAGCCAGGATCTGTTAAACATCCTACAGTGCACAGGAGAGCCCGTCACAGTGAAGAACCATCCAGTCCCAAAGGTCAACAGTGTTGACCCTGAGAAACCCTGCTCTGAGACCTACAGTCTAAGCTAAGGCCTATGATCCTCACTTCATTTTACCACTGAGTAAACTGAGGCCCAGAGAAGTTAAGTAACTTTCCAAAGGTCACACAGCTAGTCAGCAGCTAGCTTTAAGCCAAGCAACCTGGGGCCACAGTCCACACATTTGGCATCACTTTGTGGTTTCTCAGTTCACCCCTCTGGCCAGAATCCCTTTCCTTGGGGGCAGCTCTGTCTGCCTACCCCCAACACGGAGGCCATCTCCCAGTCAGAGTCCCGAAGTACTTAGCCACACTCCACTAGCCCCGAGACCCTAGGACATCCTGCACCAAGCCTCCCACCCAGGCCTGCAGCGCACGATAACCTCTTTCCTCTGAATGGGGTCGCAGCCCCATGCACGATGCCTGGCCTTGTATGAAAAGCATACAGGTGCCAGGACTGGGATGCCATCTTCTCCTTCGTTCCCATCCCGCCGGGCCCAGGGCCACGCATCCACAGTTGGGCCTCAGTTTTCTGTGGTTTGACCTGTGACCTGAGAGAATGGTACGAAGGTTCTGGTGTAGATGAAGATGAGGTGACTAAGGGACAGATGTGAGGCTAAGGGCCGTCAGTTGGTCTCCAGGTGCCGTACAGGCTAAACTGGAGAGGAAGCGGTTTGCAATGGGGAACCTGTTGGGGCCTTCCAGACTGCACGCGGGAGGACGGGGCCACGTGCAGAGGGAGAGAGACGCCAGGACTGGCACTGGCTGCCTCAGGACGCAGACCCCTGCTTGGCCAGGCCTCTAGCTGCCCTCCCACTCGTGAGGCAGTTGGTCAGGGTGAGGGGCCCAGGCTGAAACTAGATGCAGAAACAGCCAGCTAGTGCAGTGAGAAATCTCCCCACTGCTGGCCTGTTGCTTCAGGGCGGGGCATCAGGGAAGGAGGTACCTTTCCTTCTCCCCGTCCAGTCCGATGGGCAGGGTCTGGCACAATCCAGGGGTCCCCCAACAGATCCTGCTGCCGATTACCTGCCTGCTAGAGAGGTATGGTGGAGGAGGGAGGGAAACACGGCAGGAGACGCGGGCCAAAAAGAAGAAGACACTCCAAGGGGATGTGAAATTGAGGAGAAGCCACATGATGAAAGATGAAAATCTATGGAGGAGGAAGCCCGGCTCAGGGGCAAGAGCTGGGGGAGATCAGGCTGCTTCCTACAGGAGCCCCTCACGGACAGCACGGGCCTCCACTGGGCCCCTCAGCTCGGGGCTCCCCCCCCAGGCCTCCCAAGGATGCCCATGTCCCAAGAGTCGCTCCCTCTGCCTCTCTGGAGTCTGGCTCTGGCCTCACAGACACCCCAAAGTGGGCATGTCTGCCTCCCTCGTAAATGCTCAGGTCCTCTGGCTGCTTCGAGATACATCACCAACTCACAAGTCTTCTCTTCGTGTAGTTAAAGAGCTCCTTCCTGCCTCTGCAAGAGGCCTTCATGTGACACGCTTAAAGAAAAGGGGAGAGGCAGGAAAAACCACGGCACAAAGCACATTATTACGCTTTAATATATTATCTCATTCATCCTCATAACATGCTTGCTGCTAAATCCCCAGCACCTCTCACAGTGCTGAACACAATAAGCATTTGTCTGCACGTCACTGGGCAACCCAAACATGAAATGGAGAAAACAATCCTATTTCCTTTTTTTTTTAAGTTTGTTATTTAGTTAAGCAATCTCTTTACCCAACGTGGGGCTCAAACTCATGACTCTGAGATCAAGAGTTGCACGCTCTTCCGACCGAGCCAGCCAGGCGCCCTAAACAATTCTATTTCCAATAGCCTCAAAAAGTATGAAATGCTGAGAAACAGATTTAGCAAAACAAGGGCAACACTTAGACTCTGAAAACTACAAAACTTTGGGGCGCCTGGGTGGCGCAGTCGATTAAGCGTCCGACTTCAGCCAGGTCACGATCTCGCGGTCCGGGAGTTGGAGCCCCGCGTCAGGCTCTGGGCTGATGGCTCGGAGCCTGGAGCCTGCTTCCGATTCTGTGTCTCCCTCTCTCTCTGCCCCTCCCCCGTTCATGCTCTGTCTCTCTCTGTCCCAAAAATAAATAAACGTTGAAAAAAAATTTTTTTTTAATTAAAAAAATAAATAAATAAAAAAACTACAAAACTTTGAAAGGAATGTCAAAAGATCTAGATAATTGGAAGAATACCCCATGCTTACAGATCGGGAGACTCAACAATGTTAAGGTGGCAATACTCACCAAACTGACCTACAGATTCATTGCAATCCCTGTCAGAATCCCAGCCGAGCTCCTTGTAGAGATTGGCAAACTGATTCTAAAATTCAGATGGAATCGCAAGGGACCCAGAATAGCCAAAACCATCCTGAAAAAGAACAAAGTAGGAGGACCCACACTTTCTGATTTCAAACCTTCCTACCAAACAGTAATCAAGACAATGTGGTCCTGGCACAAGAATAGACACATAGATTCGTGGGACAGAACTGGGAGTCCAGACATGAACTCATACATCTATAGTCAACTGATTTCTTTTTTTTTTTTTTAACGTTTGTTTATTTTTGAGACAGAGAGAGAGACAGAGCATGAACAGGGGAAGGGCATAGAGACAAGGAGACACAGAATCTGAAATGGGCTCCAGGCTCTGAGCTGTCAGCACAGAGCCCGACGCGGGGCTCGAACTCACGGACCGTGAGATCATGGCCTGAGCCGAAGTCGGACGCTTAACCGACTGAGCCACCCAGGCGCCCCAATAGTCAACTGATTTCTTGACAAGGGTGCCAAGACCATCCAATGGGAAAGAACAGGTTGTCAACAAATGGTTCTGGACCACCTGGACATCCACACACAAAAGAATGAAGTTCGACCATTACCTCACACCATATATAAAAATGAAGTCAAAATGGATAAAAGACCTAAATATAAGAGTTAAAATTGTAAAAACACCTGAGGAGAAACATAAGGGTAAAACTTCATGACCTTGAGTTTGTCAAAGGATTATTAAATATGCCGCCAAAAGCATGAACAACAGAAGAAAAAAATAGATACATTGGACTTCAACAGAATTTAAAACTTCTGTGTTTCGAAGGACATCATCAAGAAAGTTAAAGAACAACCCACAGAATCAGAGAAAATATTTGCAAACCATGTATCTAATAAGGGACTTGCATCCAGAATATATATAGAACTCTTACAACTCAATGATAAAAGGACAAATAACCCAATTTTAAAATGGGCCAAGGAGATGAATAGATATTTTTCCAAGAAGATGTAAAAATGGCCAAAAGTACATGAAATGATGCTCAACATCATTAGTCATCAGAGAAACGCAGATCAAAACCACAATGAGATACCACTGCATACCTCCTTGGATGTCTAGATTCAAAAAGTCCGATAATGATGAAGATGTAGAGAAATCAGAACCCTCATACACTGCAGGTGAGAATGTAAAATGGTGCAGCCACTTTGGAAAATAGTCTGGAAGATCCTCAAAATATTAAACATAGAGTTATCACATGACCCTGCAATTCCACTCCTAAGGATAGACCCGAGAGAAATAAAAACATACCTTCAGGGGCACCTGGGTGGCTCAGTTGGTTAAGCGTCCGACTTCGGCTCAAGTCATGATCTCACGGTTCCTGAGTTCAAGCCCCGTGTCAGGCTCTGTGCTGACAGCTCGGAGTCTGGAGCCTGTTTCAAATTCTGTGTCTCCCTCTCTCTCTGCCCCTCCCCTGTTCATGCTCTGTCTCTCTCTGTCTCAAAAATAAATAAACGTTAAAAAAAATTAAAATGGACAGTTCTGATGGTTGTACATATGTGAATATCCCAAAAACCATTTAATTTTACACTACTTAGAGTGTATGGTATATGAAATATATAACCGTTAAGCTGTTAAGAAAAATGTATTATTAGGGTGGCTCAGTCGGTTAAGTGTCTGACTCTTGAATTCAGCTCGGGTCATGATCTCACGGTTCGTAAGTTCAAGTGCACGTCAGGCTCTACCATGACATCTCTGAGCCTGCTTGGGTTCTCTGTCTCCCTCTCTCTCTGCCTCTCCCTCCTTCTCTCAAAATAAATAAATAAATAAATAAATAAATAAATAAACATTAAAAAAAAAAAAGAAAAAGACATTATTGAGATGACCAAAACTAAACACAGACTGTAGATTAGAAAATTGTGTCAATATTAAAACTTTCTGATTTTGATGATTGAAACAAAATTAAGGGACAGCTCTGTCAAGTAGGCACTATCATTATTCCCATTTTACAGATGCAGAAACTGAGGCATGGAGAGGTCAAGTTGCCCAGAATCACAGAGCAGTCTAAGGGCCCATTGTCTTTACCCTCTTCTTGTCTCCCCTGGTACCCTGGTCTTGTGTAACACTTGTCACAATTTGTAATTTGATATTTTTGGTTCCACAAGACAATAAGCTTCTTGAGGGCAGAGACAGGGCTCTTCCAATCACTACTGTTCCAACTATTTAAGCAAACATTTTTTGAGCCTACAGGAAGCCAGGCTTCGAGGTGTTATAAGAGTCTGTGAAAATATCTAGTACAGATTCTAGCTTATAGCAGATACTGAATAGATATTTGTAGGTTGAATGGATGGATGGATTGGTGGCTGGATGGGTAGGTAGATGGATGGATGGATGGGTGGGTAGATGGATGGATGGATGGGTGGGTAGATGGATGGATGGATGGGTGGGTAGATGGATGGATGGATGGATGGGTGGATGGATGGATGGATAGATGGATGGATGGGTGGGTAGATGGATGGATGGATGGGTAGATGAATGGATGGATGGGTGGGTAGATGGATGGATGGGTGGGTGGGTAGATGGATGGATGGATGGGTGGGTAGATGGATGGATGGATGGGTGGGTAGATGGATGGATGGGTGGGTAGATGGATGGATGGATGGATGGATGGATGGATAGATGGATGGATGGGTGGGTAGATGGATGGATGGATGGATGGGTAGATGGATGGATGGATGGATGGATGGGTAGATGAATGGATGGATGGGTGGGTAGATGGATGGATGGATGGGTGGGTAGATGGATGGATGGATGGGTGGGTAGATGGATGGATGGATGGGTGGGTAGATGGATGGATGGATGGGTGGGTAGGTGAATGCATGAACGGGTGGATGGGTGGATGGTTATCCAGAAGCATGGGGAGGTAGGTTCTGGACGAGGGTGACTGGGCCTGTCCAGGCCTCATCCACTTCGCCTAGCTACCTTTCCTCTCCTTCCCCTGCCCCAATCTTCAGGCCCATCACATCCTCAGATCCCCACGCCAACCCCACCCAGTGCACAGACTCCCCTCTCTTCCTCCGTGAAGGCTGTTCAAACGTGCCCTATCCTTCAAGGCCCTACCAGGGCCCACTTCCTGTAGGGAAGTCTACCTAGCCCGTGTGGTCTGTCCCTTCTCTGCACTCCTTCTAATGTACAATATTTGATGGGCATCACGAGTTACTTCCTGTAGATGATCCTGTTCTGCGATTCAGATCTGGAGCTCAGGGAGAGCATGAGCCATGGCTCCCTCCTCCTCTGCTGTCCCAGGGGCAGGTCGGTGGCAGGTGCCAGGTGAAGCCATTGCATTGGCCACATGGGTAGAAGTCATGGCTTCCCCCTTGGTGGAGGGAGAGGACCCAGGCACCAGGAGGAGGAAGGCCCTCTGCACCACCAGCTCCACAGGGACTGCCAGGCCGAAGCCTGGTGGAAGCTGGGTCCAAACCTGACCCCTCAGCCAGGCTGGGGCTGGGCTGGCAGGGGGACGCAGGCATGCTGGCCACAGCAGGGGCCAGGCGTGGGCGCCTCCCTCCCCTCCCAAGCCGGGGCCGACCAGCCCCAGGCAGGCTGGAGGCCTGTTTGCCTTGGCCCCGGGCCAGGGCCGCCCCGCCAGTGAGTAATGCGTGAGGACCGCCTGGCTCCAGTTCAAGGGAAACGGGCTGGAGACGGGGCCTCCTCAGCCTACACTGGGTTAGGTTCTGGGGGCGGCTTCCCAGAAAGTGCCTGCTGTGGCTGCTTCAGGGCCAGTGCCCAGCCTGTTGTCCCCTCTTCCCATTCTCCCGCTCCGCTTCACCTTCTCCTCTTCTATAGAGACCAAGGACAGAGGGATCGTGAGTTCCCAGAAAAACATCCTCTGTCATGGCCCAGGAGGCTGCCAGCCACCCACACCCCTTAACAGAGCCTGCCATAGCCTAGCACTGACAAATCACACTTTCTGAGCACCTACTATGTGCTGTTAAGGATGTCACAGAAGTTCAGGGGTTGAGTAGGGGGCAGGAGGGGGGAGGAGGCCCCAGAGGCTCTGGATGCCCCTACTGAATGCACTAGTACTTGAAGAGGCCTCCCAGTTTATCTGCCCATACCCCAGAGTTCTAAGTGAGGACATTGAGGCCCAGACAAAAAGAGTGACTTTCCCAAGCCACCCAGCAAGTCAATTGCAGCAAGCTAAGAACCCAAGCCACCTGAGCAGGGGCGGCGGGGGAGTGGGGGGGGCAGCCCCCTGCTGCTCTGTAGGATGGCCTTGGTTTTAAAACTGCATAGCTCTCAGGGGCCCCTGGTTGGCTCAGTCAGTTGAGCGTCTGACTCTTGATTTCGGCTCAGGTCACGATCCCAGGATCGAGGGATAGAGCCCCGTGTCAAGCTGTCAGGCTCCACGCTGAGCGTGGATTTTCTCTCTCTCCCTCTGCCCCTCTCCCCAACTCACGCACTCTCTCCTGCTCTCTAAAATTAAAAAAAAAATTTTTTTTTTTTAATTTAAAACTGCAGGGTTCCTATGAGGGAGGGACACGGCCTAGGACGTGTCTATTTCAAGGTTGGGTCCTCCTAAGAGCATTCCCAAGGGATTCTGTAACTTTACAACTCTGCCCCTGCCTGCTTAGGACCCAAGTGACCATCAGGTGGGAAGGACACCATGGCCATTGTCACCACTGGGAGGGGAGAAGATTCCCAGCCCTCCTGTCCCAGTGGGAGGACGGCGGCCAGCCATGCCCGAGGCCTCGCCCAGCTTCTAGCCACGGGCAGTCTCCATAGCTGCAAACAGCAGAAGATTATTCAGGCTGAGTTAAACACAAAAGAGAAGTCATGACAGGATCCTGGGTAGGTCACAGAATCAACAGCAGGCGGGAGAACTTCTCCATAGCAGGGGCGGCTGCCAAAACCACACCATAAAGCTGGCCTCTTGAGAACCCACTGGCCCCGCCACGGAGCACCAGATGACCCTTCTCTCCCCACTAACATCAGCACTGGACACCAAACACTGGACCGCGCTGTTGGCCCTGCAGACACTGCTGTTCCCCAGAAACAGGATGTGGCTACTTCCCACCCCTAGGATGACTCTGCCTCGTCCCTGCTTCTCTGTTCCCAGATCCTGACGCCAAGACCGGGGCGGGGGCATCTGATTGGCCAATCCCAGGTCACGTGGCTACATTCGGCCGCTCGGGAAGCTGGGAAAACAGGTATCTCGCCCCTTGGCTGCCGGACAAACTCAAGTAAAAAGAATTCCCCAAGTAGGCTTGAGAGCCCGGGCGACACAGAGCAAATCAGCACTAACAGACATCCTCCCGATTGCATTGGGCCACCTCCAAGTCCTTGTTTATCCCGTCCCCCCCCCACACACACACTATCAAAAATGAACGTATAGGGGCGCCTGGGTGGCGCAGTCGGTTAAGCGTCCGACTTCAGCCAGGACACGATCTCGCGCTCCGTGAGTTCGAGCCCCGCGTCGGGCTCTGGGCTGATGGCTCAGAGCCTGGAGCCTGTTTCCGATTCTGTGTCTCCCTCTCGCTCTGCCCCTCCCCCATTCATGCTCTGTCTCTCTCTGTCCCAAAAATAAAAATAAACGTTGAAAAAAAAATTTTTTTTTAAATAAATAAAAATAAAAAAATGAACGTATATGCACAGAAGGGTGTTGCTGACGGGCTTTGGGGTTCCGCACATAATTATATCTTGTAAGGAAAACTCTTAGCATAGGGTACATAACCGGTGTTGAACGAAGCCAGGTTCTTCTCCATAAAGGGCGCATACAGATCGATGCGCAGAGGGAAGGTGACCTGTGGCTCAGCTAGCTGGTGACAGGATCTGGTCCGGGCTATGTGACCCCCTCGTTCTGTGCTCCCACAGCGGATGAGGACGGAGGTTATAAGAAAGTGTCATACAAAGCCATGCAGAACACGTTTCATGCCGACAGGCGAGACTGGAAGGCTTCTTAGAGAATTGGATACTTGGCTGAGCCTTGAAAGAAGAAATGAACTTCACCAGATGGGGCAGGGGCGCGGGGGAGTGTGATCCAGGTCAAGGGGCCTGTGCAAAGGTGTTGAGGCTGTGCAAGTGCACAGCTTTCGCAAACAAAACAACTCAGAGCTGCGTTGTACAAAAAGCCCTCTGCCGTCACCCGGAGTATGGATCAGCGGGGTGATGGCAAGGGTACCGGGAGAGGGGTCAGGGGGCCTCTGAACTGCTCAGGGTGGAGGCCAGGAGTGTGTAAGCTGAGGCAGTGGCTGGGGGGGAAAAAAGTGGTCAGAAACTTCTAGTCCAGAGTGAGAGAAAGGCTCCCGGGGTGGGGGGGGGGGGGGGGGGGGGAGGGTGGCGGGGATGAGAAGCAGAAGGGAAAAGGAGGAAGGTGACTCAGCTTTTGATGGGTTCGAGGTGCTGGATCCCGTGTCCAGGGCCCCTTTATATCACGGGCACCAGAAATCACTGGGAAGACAACAGGAGAGAGAGAGAGAGAATGGGCATTTCTCTGCAGAGGGCTCTCCACGTGGTTTAGGTGTGAGTGGTAAGTTGTGGGGGGGGGGGGGGGGCAGGGAGTGACTCCCAGAGGGGAAGCTCTGGAAACAACGGAGGACCCCTGAATAGGCTTCCGACGGGCGGTGGGAGGTCGGTTGTGGTTACCAACAAACAGGGCTCTTAGTTCCTGTGAGTCCAGGGCCGGAATGGAATTGCCAGACATGACAGAGCAGAGGCCGAGGCTACCAATGGGTCCTTTTCTTTCCTTCTGCCACGCAGTCCTCAGCAGGTTAAGGGGTAGGGGGTGGAGCGAGGAGGAAGAAGGGGGGGAGGGAGAAAGGAAAACATGGTACCAGCAGTATTTAACGATGATTGGCACCACGATGACAGCCTGAACCAAGAAAGGGGAACTCATGGGATCTAGGGAACAGCAGACTCACAACAACAGAGAGGTGGAGGGATGCCGTGCGGCAGGCCAGCAAGCCAGCCTGTCCAGACTAGAGCAGAAGCACTGAGGGTTCGGGAGAGAAAAAACGGCTGAACTGACCAAATGTCTGGCCAGTCGGACCTTGAGCCCAACTGTGTTAAGAAGGATCTGAAGAGCGTGAAAAGCAAGGGCCAAAAGTACAATGAACTCCAAGAACACTGAAAGGCCCTGCTGGGAAGTCCTGTCTCCAGGACCATCAAGGAATTGGGTATGAAAATAGAGGCACTCACAGTACACGCCCCAGCTCAAAGTGAACACCAGTAGTCCGATGGGAGTATGGCGTATTGATGAGAAAGGACATGGTGTGATGATTCAAGAGAGCCAACCCCAGGCTAGAAAGTGACTAGAGATTTAATAGATAAAATACCAAATTGGGGATGTTCGGGTGGCTCAGTCAGTAAAGCATCCAACTCTTTTTTTTTTTAATGTTTGTTTTTGAGAGACAGAGCATGAGCATGAACAGGGGAGGGGCAGAGAGAGAGGGAGACACATTATCCGAAGCAGGATCCAGGCTCCGAGCTGTCAGCACACAGCCGGACGCGAGGCTCGAACCCACAAACCGCAAGATCACGACCTGAGCCAAAGTTGGACATTCAACCCACTGAGCCACTCAGGTGCCCCTAAGCATCCAACTCTTGATCTCAGCTCAGGTCTGGATTTCAGGGTCGTGAGTTTGAGCCCCGCGTTGGGCTCCACTCTGAGAGTGGAGCCTACTTCAAAAAAAAAAAAAAAAAATCTAAACTTGGTGTATTAAGAAATACCAGAAGAGGAATATTATTTAGAAATATGGTGAGATAGGGGCACCCAGCCGGGTCGGTCAAAGGAGCATGTGATTGACGTTGATCTCAGGGCCGTGGGTTCAAGCCCCACGTTGAATGCAGAGATTACTAAAAAAACTTGCAGAGATCACTAAAAAAATAACTGAATAAACTTAAAAAAGAATTTGTTTTAAAAAAAGAAAGAAACATGGTAATATAATCGTAGTTCTAATATAAATTACCTCTGAAAGTAGCCCTGAAGACACCGAGAAGGGCTTTAAATTTTTCTTAACACACCGCTGCACCTGTGAATATTTGATGATGAACGGATCTTTTTGCAACATTTTAAACCAATTAAAAAATGTTTAAGTACCGAAAAAAAAAAGAAGAAATACGGCGATAAATACCAAAAGAAACAACTGGCAGAGTCGAAAGGGTTATTTCGGGTAAACTTAAGGGAGAAAAGAAAGGACAGTGAACCGTGCTGGATTTCATCATAAGGCGTTCAATAGTCTTTGACTTTAAATTTTGTGCGTGAATTACTTTGAAAAAAATTAATTGAAAAAGAAATGACCATAAAGAATAAGAAGCCAAAGGAAAAAAATAGGCCAAGGATATACATCAAAAATTCATAGAAAAAATGCAAATGTCCCTCAGACACGTGAAAAAAATTCACACCCTCTCCCCTCTCAATGATGAAAGAAAATGTCAGAAGTGGCCAAGCATTCCTGGACTGGAACATACACTCATGGGAGCACAAAAGGGCTGGGTGGTGCAGTGTACAAAACAATATGATAGGGGCGCCTGGGTGACGTAGTCGGTTAAGCGTCCTACTTCAACCAGGTCACGATCTCGCGGTCCGTGAGTTCGAGCCCTGCGTCAGGCTCTGGGCTGATGGCTCAGAGCCTGGAGCCTGTTTCCGATTCTGTGTCTCCCTCTCTCTCTGCCCCTCCCCCGTTCATGCTCTGTCTCTCTCTGTCCCCAAAAATAAATAAACGTTGAAAAAAAAAAAAACCAATATGATAATGTGATTTTAGAAGAATTTAACAAATTTTCTTTGAGCATCTCCTACACAGTGGGCACATTAGAATGTACTTTTTAGGGGTGCCTGGGTGGCTCAGTCGGTTAAGCATCTGCCTTCAGCACTCTCTCTTTCTCTCAAAAATAAATAAACATTAAAACAATTTTTTTTTAAAGAATGTATTTTTTAGAAATCTTAAAGGGTTGTGCTCTAATGTTAGCAGGTGCTCTGCGATTGTGGGACCAGATGTGATTTTTTAAAAAATTCTTTTTCCTTCTTATTTATTTAGTCTCTGATTTTAAAATCGTGAACATAGGTTGCTAAAGAGATCAAAATAAGGGTGCCTGGGTGGCTCAGTTGGTTTACTGTCCAACTCTTGGTTTCAGCTCAGGTCGTGATCTCGTGTTTCATGAGTTCGAGCCCTGCATCAGGTTCTGTGCTGTCAGCACGGAGCCTGCTTGGGATTCTCTCTCTCTCCCTCTCTCCCTGCCCCCTCCCTTGCTTGCTCGTGCTTTCTCTCTCTCTCTCTCTCAATTAATTAATTAATTAGTTAAAAAAAAGAGAGAGATCAAAGTAAAGAGCAAAACAAACACGATTGTATGTATACATTTACCTATTTTGAGCACCCCCAAAATAAAATATATAAACAATGAATATTGGTTTGGATAAGCACCCAGTTGTGAACCTGCTTGGACAGAGATTGTATGTTACTCCCTTGTTCTACCTCAGTGCCCAATAGGGTCTAGCATGTAGTGGGTCCTCAAATGTACAAACTGAACAACCAAAATTAAGCAAAAGCTGGCAGGACATTATAGGCAGGGTGCTTACTGTATGTATGTGAGCCTCCAGGATGCACATAGGATACAAAAAAACACCTACAGGGGCGCCTGGGGGGCTCAGTCAGTTGGGCATCCGACTTCCGCTCAGGTCATTGTTCCCACTGCTGTGTGATGTCCACTGTAGAAATTAACCATGTGGGTTTTTTTTTTAATTTTTAAAAATTAAAAAAAATTTTAATTTTAATTAAAAAATTAAATAATTTAATTAAATAATTAAATTTTTTAAACTTTTTTTCTTTAAATTTTTTTTTAATTTTTAAAGAAAAATTTTTTTCAGTTTATTTATTTTGAGAGAGAGAGAGAGCAAGCGAGCAGGGGAGGGGCAGAGAGAGAGGATCCCAAGCAGACTCCACACTGTCAGCACAGAGCCCGATGCGGGGCTCGAACCCACAAGCCGTGAGACCACGACCCGAGCCGAAACCAAGAGTCAGACGCTCAACCAACTTAGCCACCCAGGCGCCCTGCCACATTAAAAAAAAAAAAAAAAAAAAAGTCCATTCTGCTTCTGATGGACAATGTTTCCGTTGTTTTGGCTACTTGAAGAGAGTGCTACTGTGCCTGTTCTTGAACACAACTTTTAGTGAATGTATGTGTGCATTTCTGATACAGGCATGGTTATCTTTAGCTCTAGTGGATACAGCCAGTTTTCAAAAAGTACTAAACCATTTTATACCCGCACCGTCCTCACAAGAGGGTTCCAGTTGTCCCACACCGTCACTCCCATTCAGTATCAAGTGGTGTATCTTTTCAGTGAATACCAGCATCTTTTAAACTCAGCTCCAATACTAGACGTGAAAATGAATGGCCTACAGAAATATGTGGGATGTATTATTAAGTGACACAGACAGGTAGCAAGCCAAAATGTGTAACATGGCTTCATTCATGAAAATTGTATATGTGTGTACGTAGAATCAGAGGCCAAGTTTGGAAAGGGGATGCATTAAAGCCTCCATAGCCTCCAGGAGTGGCTCTGAAAGCATAACTTTATATTTTTTTAATGTTTATTTCTTTTCTGAGAGAGAGAGAGAGGGAGGGAGGGAGGGGAAGAGAGGAGACAGAGGATCCAAAGAGGGCTCTGTGCTGATTGCAGAGAGCCCGATGTGGGGCTCCAACTCACAAACTGTGAGATCGTGACCTGAGCCGAAGTTGGACCCTTAACCAACTGAGCCATGCAGGCACCCCTGGAAGGCGTAGCTTCAAATGATGACATTGAGGGTGGTTTTGACTTTTCATTTTGGGGTTTTCAGTGTTTTTAAAATCTGGAAAGAAAAGTCTGCATAAATCAAGTAAAATTACCCATCCCACATTCCCCATTACTGGCACACACCATTCCATTACCTAAGGCTGGCAGCCTGACCCTGTCTTTCTTGTTATTCCCAGCATCCTCTCCTGCTCTGGAATTACCCTGGGCTGGGCCTCTGGGACAAGTCTCCCGAGCACTGTAATTTCCCTGGCTGCAGTGTGTCATTAAAAGATCTGGTGCTGATGACGCAAAGCCCAGATGCAGCAAAGATTCCAGACCCTGATGGCACAGGACAGCCTGGCCACGGAGCCAGCCTCCTGGCAGGGATACCCCTAGAGTCCCAAGCTGCCTCAGTGGGACATATCTTCGCTTGGAGGAAAGAAACCGTGAAAACTGCACTTTCAAAACAGCGGCCTCCTATGGGGGCTCAGGGCTCAACTCAAGCGGTGTAGAATTAGGCAGACCTGCTCCTGCTCTGCTACTCCCTGGGCCTCCACTTCCTCACCTATAAAATGGGATAATAACAACCCTTACCTTAGAGACAACACCAAGTCCCTGGCAGAGAGAGCCTGGCACAAACTTAGCCTTCAGAAACTGCATTTACCTTGGGGGGAGTGGGGATAAAGACGAGAATGCACCCTTTCTTTTCACAAATATAAAGCAAGCACTTTTCTTGGGGAAAACTGGTTTCGCCTGGAACTTGAATTGCGTGTATTTGAGTTGAAAGTGAAGTAGTCATGCAACACTGATTCAACCAAGGAATATTTGTCGCGTGCCCACGGTGTGCTGGGCACTGTTCTAGATACCGGGGGATGCGGCAGCGGCCAGAGCCAAGTTTCTGCTGTCTTGAAGCTTTGTCTCTGCTCAAAGAGCCAGCCAGTAGCCAAACCAATAAACAGATACATCGTGAAGTGTTAAACATGCATGTAATACAATACATACGATGTCAAACAGTGCTGTGAAGAAAGATAAAGCAGGATAAGAGGATAAGGGGTGTGGGGGGGTGGTCCTGGGTGGCTCAGTCGGTTAAGCATCCGACTCCAGCTCAGGCCATGTTCTCACAGTCTGTGGGTTCGAGCCCCGCGTCAGGCTCTGTGCTGACAGCTCAGAGCCTGGAACCCGCTTCGGATTCTGTGTCTCCCTCTCTCTCTGCGCCTCCCCCGCTTATGCTCTGTCTCTCTCTGTCTCTCGAAAATGAATACACATTAAAAATAATAATAATAAAAAAATAAAACAAGAAGATATCCTGGGAATGCTACCTGAGGATTCAAATCAGTGTGTTCAGTTGAGCCTGGGCTCTGCTCTGGAACTCTCTCTCTCTCCTTGGCTGAGTGAAGAAGCCCAGGAGGGCACTGGTCTCGGCTGGGTCTAAGCTGGCAGCAACCTAGGCTGGACCGCTGTGGGTAGCTTGCTCCTGTGGAGACGGGAGGGGCTGCGAGCGGCTTGTAGGAGGTGAGGAGCAGGCCAGGGGGCACTTTGATGAGTAGTGGGGAGACCGTGCCCTCAGAGGGCACCCCAGCCATCCTCAGAAAGCACGCTGGAGCTCGGTTCATGTCAACTATAGCGGGCATTAACTGTGCACCTACTATAAGCCCAGAGCTGGGTTCGTGCTCTGAAAGATTCAAATCAGTACAAGAGCGGGTGCCTGACCTCAAGGAGCCCCAGTCACGCTGCAGGTACGAGACCAGTCTTCATAAAGACGAAGAAGGCACGACAGACTGGGTGAGCACCTGCGTGCGTGGAGCAGGCCACCGATTCATCTGGACGGGCAAAGTGCCCAATCTCAGCCCGGTGACACACAAAAAGTGACATTTACACGCAGTCGGCTTCCCAGAGCGGTGTTTCAGGTCTTCTTCTCCAATGGGGCTCTGCGGAAGCCGCCATCCCGCATCAGGAGCAGAATGCGTGTGCAAGGGCTCTCTGCACTGCTGAGAACTAACGCGATATCATTATCTACGAATTAACCGGTATTTTCTTTCAGGTTCAGTGCAGCCCCAAGAGATACGTCCCATTTCTACCTCCAGGGCCTGTATATCCAAGGCGCAGACAGACTCCATCTCATACTCTTCCACCAAAGTGCCCACGCTGGCCTGGGACCACACTGAGAGCAGCACCAGGAGCAAAGCATCTTGGTTTTGTTTTTGTTTTTGTCTTTTTTCCCAACAATTTATGTCACGTTTGCAAACTACTACGTCACAGACAGGGGCTTGTCTTAGGATCAAAACAATTCTAGTCTTTTCTTCCCCCGAAGATCCTACTAAAATGGCAGCACCAGGAAGGTGCCCCGGGGTTTATTTACCAGCTTAGCCTGGCCCAGGGCACACGTGTCCATGGGACCACCTCAGGGCTGGGGCTGAGATCCTGTGGCTCTTAAATCTTCATCACATAGACCCTCTAGAAAGAGGCTCCCAGCTCTCCTAGTCTCTGTGGCTCCGACGGGCACCAAACGGTGAGTCCACCCCGGCCCGCCCCCAGCTCTCACCCAGACTTCATCCCGGGTCTCCCACCTCCCCACCCCCACTAGCCAGTAAATCGTCCCTGAATTAATCAAAGTGCTTGCACTGGTCCGAACCCACCAGGGGCCGCCTCCAGCGGCCACTTTGTGTTCGGTAGATTAATTGCAGCGGGGGGAGGGGAGGGAATCCATTTTTAGAAAATCATTACTTTCAGAAAGAGAGGGGGGCACTTCTGGTTGGGGAAAACTGCTGAGCTGGCAGCTCAGGCCTGCTGCTGAAGCACCAGGAAACCTGGGGCTGTGCAGGCTGCTCGTGGCTCAGCGGGCACCGCTGGGGGGCCCACGCCTCTTCCCCAAGGCCAGGGCACCCCATCCCTCCTGGCTGCCTCCTGCCGGCATTCACCTCCTGCTCTCACCTGGGCTCAGCGGTTTGCTGGCCGTTCTGAGCAGGAAGGGGTCACCCCAGTATTGACCATCCCCCACTGCCGATGGCCTTAGTTGTGCAGCCAGCCAGCTTGCACTATAGCACACGGAGGTCACCGTCAGCCCCTGCCGGCAGCTCCACAGCCAAAAGAAGGTTGGGGACCCCTAACCGCCGCTGCCTTGAATCGAGCATCAAGCAGATGAAGCGATATGAAATTGCCATCTTCGTAGGTCACAACGGTCAGATATTAGCAGTCCCACGTGGTTCAGCCTAATTACCATACGGCCAGCTCTTCAGATGTATTTTCTCACTAATCCCCCTCTTGGCCCCATGAGGCAGGTATAATGTCCATTTTGTTTCAGAAATCGAGGTTCAGAGAGGTTAAGTGACTTGCCCAAGTAAGTACTCAAACCCCGGTCGATGTGACTCCAAAACCCAGGACCGTGAGTCACATCCTCTTTTATGTCAGATCCCCGTCCCACCTGCCCCCGCACTCACTCATTCATGAGCTGTGCTTCGAGCCGTTGCCCTGGCCAACAAGCACACTGGACAGAAAGCCGGCTGAGTGTGGGGCCTCGCTGGCCCGCCAGGAGGTCTGCGCGTGCTGGTGTCGGGTGCCCCACCAGCCTCCCTCACCCACTGGAGCGCTGGCTCCCACGGCCTAGCTAAGGCCCGCCTGCCTCGCTGCTGCGGCACAGGGCCACGGGGGCCACGACGCTGGCGAGGCCTTGGTGCCTACAACCGGGCACAGACGTCAGGTGTCGCTTCTGTTGTTTGGCCGTCGGATCAGCTTGGTCCTTTCAAACCAGAACTTGTTTTAGAGGAAAAAAACGTGCCCAACACGGTCACCCCCTGACACAGGCGTGCCCCTAGAGATTAGACAGCAGAGAGATGATGAAATCTGACACCGCCGCTTACCAGCTGGGGGACTTGGGCAACTCTTTGAACCTCGGTTTCTTCATCTGTAGAATGGGGCTAAAAATAGAGCATCTATTTTTAGGGCGGTTTGTAAGGATTATATGGGATAATCCCAGTGTGCTTGGAATGCTTGGAACACTGCCTAGCGCACAGGTCACAAGCAACGCTGCCTGTTTTTATTCCCAGGCCAAACTAAGCCCGCAATTCTGCCTCCCTCTTCCTAGTTCAGGGGACAAGCCCTGTGTGAGCACTGTGCTAGGAAATGTTAGGATAGCGGATCCTAAGTGGGGCCGCAGCTGATGCTTCGGAGCACCAAGGGCTTACGATTCAGTAGGGGAGACAGAATCCTACACCACCGATGTCTCTTCAGGGCAGATATTTTTAAAGGGGGGGAAAGAGGCTTCCTGGAGGAGGTGTGGCCTGAGCTACATCCTGAAGGATAAGAAGAGAGCCAATCGAAGAGGATGGAAAGCACTTGCCTGGAAGCCCAGAAGCAAGGTGTGTTTGAGGAACTACAAATGCCTGGGGCCAAGGGTCCGGGGTGAGGAGGTTAAAAGGTGAGCACTGCCGAGAGGCGCTACAAGGCCCTGAAAGGAATCACACTAAGTGGAGTCTGAGAAGGGAAAGTAGGAGAGAGATTTGCATTTTATAATTACAGATTGAATGAGGCAGGGAGGACAGGATTTGGTTGTTTTATTGCATGATGGCAGACAGGGCTAGGGAGATGAGAAAACCCAGGTTCCTGGTGGGGGCTGAGATATCTACAGGTGAGAGGGATAAGGCCACCAGAGTGATGTCGCTGCCCAGGGAGGGGGCAGTACCCTGTAAGACACCCCAAAATTTGAGGGGTGAACTGAGACAAAAGAGAGCAGAACCAGGCAGGGACACCTTCACTTCCCTCCACTAATCCAAACCCCAGCTGGTCTGGGAGCCCCGCCTCTGGGAGCCCGGGGCTGGGCTCGCCTGTGGGTTGGCGTGTGGTCCTCCAGTGGCGCTTGGAAGGCCTGTGGGTGATGACCACTCTGGCCAGGGGAGGCAGGTGGGCTACCAGGAAAACCCGGCTTCCCCTATGCACCCCTCTTTCTCTGCCTGCCCACAGAAGGCCAGGCTGCCGGGGTCCACACGCCCCCACCCCAATTCCAGCCTCCTGGGGCTGAAAGTCAAGTCCAGGTAACACAGGAGGGCACACAGGTGCTGCTGCCACAGCAGCTCCTGCCTCCCGCAGCCGAGGTCCTGCCCAAACAGCGGGACCAGGCCAGTGTGGTGGCCCACCTTCTGATTGTGAGTTTCGGGGCTGTCACCATACAGGACTCCATCAAATATACATCTCAGCAGGGACCAAGGACTAAGCCCAGATCCTCCTGATCTAAGCACTCCCTCCCTAAGCGACCTTAGGCAAGTCTCTTAACCTCTCAAAGCCTGCATTTTTGCAGAAGGTCCCAGTGAGGATTAATTCCCTTGAATGCTTAGCATCGTGCCCGGCACCTGGTTACGGCACCTGGTTAGGCATCCAATAAATGACAGCTATTATTATTATTAAAGTGCTTCCTGCGGGTTGATGCAAGTTAGAGCAAACCAAAATGGCTTTGCCGGCTCCCTAATGTAACACCTCCCAATCCCACCCCTCCTCCAGACTACCACCCCAGGAGTTAATTAAAACTCTCCTTGGGTGTTTTCCAGACACGGGATTTTACACTTATTCTGGGTTGCAGAACTAGAATGGGGGCAGGTTTCACTTCAGCTGATAAAAAGCCAAACGCTGCTTTGAGAGGTAGTGAGCTCCCCGTCAGCTCACGTGAATAAGCTGGCCCAGATGACCATTTGGCAGTAACACTTGAGCATAAACGAACATGTATTAGCATTTCAAGAGGCCTTTGAGTCCAAACCGTGGTTTAGATCAAACAGCAGAAATCCACCCACCTTTGCAACTCGGGGCTCCCCAAGGGTGACAAATTGAGGATGCCTGGCCAGCTACACCCTAAAGTCACTGCATACCAACAGGAAGAGGGGTCCTTGTAACAGATGCTGGAAGAGCAGGTGTCCTGCAGGTCCCTTTGGTGACTCACCTCCCCGTCCCCAATCAAGCACTGGGCCGAAGAGACCCCATGTCCTGATTCCAAAGGATGCCCCTCCCTACTCCCCTCCCAGCAGAAGAAAAAGGAGCTAGAGGACATGGAATCAAGTATACATTTTAAAAATTGTTTAATGGAACATAAACTCCTTTAGAAAAACATTCAGCCAGGTGATAACACCCATAGAAAAAAACACCAATCTCGTGTTTATCTTTTTTTAATTTGGCATTTGTTATTTGCATTTATATTAAAGCAAAGTGCATCTTTTCTTTATTTTTCTTGTTTATACACATTGCACAATACATAAATAATGATGCTTATAAAACGTCTTTATATTTACAAGTAATAATATATTTATATATAACATAAAATACATTTTTTCTTTAATAAATCTCAGGTTTTTTTTTTTCCAGGAGTCCTTTCTCTCTCAAAGCACTACAATGCTAAATTTCCAAGGAGAATGCTTCTCTTGTTCATTTAAACCTTTGTAGTTAGAAAAATAGCTTATGTTAAAGTCTAAACATGCTCATTGAGCTAAGAGCAGTGTCAACGTATCATACGAGTGTATGAGTTTGTAGAAGAAATGAAAGAGTTAGGTGACAGCCCAGGGTGGTACCTTGGGTTATGATGGACCGAATCCTTCTTGGTGGGAAGGGGGGCTGCTGAGAAGTCTCCCTCCCAGGGCGGCTCCCCTCGCTGGTCTAACAGCAGAGCTCAACACCCAGGCGGCAGAGGGGAGGAAAGTGCTGAGCTGGTTTTCGGAGTTGGAGGTGGGGATGGGGGGGTGGGCGCACCTGATATGACCAGGGCAGGGCAGAGGCTGAGGGGTTTGGGAGGATGCTGGGTGGGCAATACTGTGCCAGGGTGGTCCCCGGCAGCCCTCGGGAAGCCCGTCTCAAGAGATATCCAGGAGCAGATGGCCAAAAAAGAAAGAGGTGACAAGGACAGCAGGGTGGCTGGAGGGGAGTTAGGACAAGCAGGAAACAACTGGTTTCTGGTTCAGCCTCTTTGCAGGGTTGCTTCTAAGAAGCCTGCAGACAGGCCCGTGTCCTAGGAGGGGAGAGGTGGGGCAGGGAGGCTTCCCCGGGGGCGGGGAGGAGGGGCAGAGCCTGGCTTCTGGCAGCTGTCCAAACCCCAGCTGCCAGCTTGCCCAGGTACGGCCTCTGCCCCACTGAGCATATGTCCAAAGGGCAGGGGACACACAGCTTGGGGGCGCAGGCCTCTCAGCAGTCACCGTAAGACACGCGCGCGCACGGACGCACACTCACTCACACATGCGCCCTGACGAGGGAAAACGAGGACCCCAAAGTCAGGGCCTGCTCCCCATTCTTCCACTGTGTTTTGCTGGGTGCTCACTGTTGCTTCCCCTTTTCATCCTGGGGTGTGCTCGGCCAGCCATACCCCGCCCTCCCCCCCCCCAAAACCCCAACAACTCTTTTCATAAGCTATTTCTCAAAGAACAAAACAAAACAGAACAGAAACGAGGACCAGAACGGTGGGGGGCGGGGGGGGCGGGGGCCGGGGACACACGACGACGAAAGAGTCTGCGTGAAAAGCAAGCACTCGGGAGGGAAGTATTAGCAGCAAAGTAGTTTGGACTGGGCCCGCTCGGCTCCCGCTCCGTCCTCTCCCCACGCGGCTACCGGCTGTTGAAAATGACCTCCAGCCAGCACGGGCAGCTGCTGATGAACTGGCGGGTGTAGCACTGGCCCCAGCCCTTCACAAAGCTAATCTGCACAGTGAAGCCAGTCCACGGCTGCTGCATGAATTCATGGTCGTTGGGCCGCTGCAGGCTGTACGCTTTCTCGTAGTCAAAAGCCTTGATGGAGAAACCGGGGAACACTTTGTGCACCAACAGCGTCCTGGAGTCCGGGTTGTCCAGTGTGGCTGACTTGATGAAGATGGGGTAACTGCTGCGGTTGTACACCCACACGCCATCCACTTCCCGCGTGAGCTGGATGCCACAGCCGATTTTGCTCCGCACTTTCTGCACCAGCTGACTCTTGTTGTCCGAATTGAGCTGTCCGAGGCAAAAGCCATTCCCCTGAGGTAGATCATAGAAGATGTCCAGGGAGGGCTCCTGGACACAGTAGAGCCTCCCCACTCTCGTCTTCTCCTCCCAGTATGCCACCACGCACCAGTGTGACCGATCCCCAGGCTCCAGAAGAAGTTGGGAATCTACAAAACAAAATGGCAGACGCGGTTGGTGGTGATGGGGATTGGCGTTTTCCTCCTCAAGGATCGAGGCACACACCCACAGTTCGTTACCACCCGCGAGCTCTCCTAAGACAGAGGCGGTGCTGGTGCTTGGATAGGCTGCCGGCTCTGCAGTCCTACTGTGGCTCAGAAATCTTGACCCAGTGGTGCAAGAACCCACCTTTAAACACGGGGCTCTCTGGGGCACCTCCTTCCTCCACTCCCCCAACCCAGGGCGCCATCACGTTGACCCGTGGGGCCAATGGAAGCCCCATCCCTGCCGAGCCCAGAAGCTAGGGAACCCTTAGGAACTTCACTGGTCCTGTTTTAGGGCAAGAAAAGGGCTTCCAGATGGCCTAGAGTTGCAGTTCGTTAAACTGGACGGACCCCAGAAGGCTAGCTGCTCTAGCCCCTGGTCCTCCTCAGGAGAAAAACCAGGACCCAGAAAGCTTGCTGGCTTGGGCCCCAAGGACGACACAGCCACACCTAGAACCCAGGTCTCCAGACTCCAGGGTCACGTGCTATGCGGTCTCTGTGTGGCCCAGCGCTTAGGTCAGTGCCTCAAGTCATAAAGGAGCGCCGTCTGATAAAAATGGAAAGTGGAGTTGCTTTGGGGCCGAAACACCTTCCTAATAGAAAACCATCTCTCAATGTGTGTGTCAGCAGCAGCTCTGTACGCAAAGGGTGAATTTGGTCAAAATGTCAAATCACAACACACCGGCTGGTGTTAACTCAGACTACCTTGACGAAGCTGCCTTCGGCCCAGACAGAAGATTATGTGTCTGAAATGGGCTGACCTTCCTTGAAGTGCCCTTCTCTGCCTGTACCCCCTCTCTCCCCTCCCTCCCTAGAAGCATGCAGACACCTTGCCCTAGCCCCCTTTCCCCACTACCCCTGCCCCCTCCCCCAGAGGCCCCACCCCAACTTTCCTAGACTTGGTTCTTCCCACAGGCAGCCAGGAGACGGGGAGGGATCCTGGGAAGGTGACTTTCCTGAACAGGCGCTAGGAGGTCTTTAAGGGGGGGATCACAGGGAGGGAAAGGGGGCCCCAGCGGCTGGCATTCCAACTCCTCCTTAAGCTGGAGCCAGCGGGGCAGGCCTCAGACTGGGAACCATAAATCTCCCCAGCCGGGCCGGGCTGCAGGAACGCTGTGGTTTGTGGGGCAGGGCGGAGACCGGAAGTCTTGTATTTGTTAACAAAAATGGGGAAAGGCAGGCAGCAGAGACCTCCTCCTGCCTTCCCCTGTAGCCCTTACTGCTCACTCACTGGGGGTTTGGGGCCTGAAGGCGGGAGTTGGCTGTGAGACGATTTTTTGGTTTGTTTGGGCCTTTTTGATTTTGGAACAACCAAGGGCCAGTGCTGATGGAGTCTACAGCATGGCAGCTAGGGGTGGAGGAGGGCTCAGGGACCCATGTCCTGCTGCCCCAGCAGGCTGGATATACAACTAACCCAAGGCAGCTCAACACATAACTGCTTCCAACATTTACAGGCATGTTAGGACCTGGGAACCAGTCGGCTCCATTATTTTATTTATTTATTTATTTTAAAGCAGCAGTCTTGCATGGAGGTGTTCTGTGAATCAGTCCGTGCAAATGCGCACCGTGACCCACGGGGGCAGACGCGAACACACATCCTGAGTGGCTGTCTCCTGCAGACACCCCAACCGACCTTCCCAAATGCCTACCCAGACAGCCACACAAAATGGGGAAGCTGAGGGCTCACTCCTCTCCCTCAACCCCCACCCCCCTGAAAATCAGCCCCAGAAAACTGGCCTGCCCCCCAAAACGCATGCACCTATAAAGCACAAGTGCATGTGAGAGACATTGGGTGTCCGTGAGTGTGAACACATGTGCGAGTGTTATGTGAGCATGCGTGTGCTTGCGTGCATACACGCTGGAACATATGGAAAAACAAGAGAGGGACAAGGGCTCCAAGCAGAGGTGACTCATCAGGCATTAACTTGTTTCTGCAAAGTATCCATCAACTGCTAATAAATTCGTGAGTGCTGGCAATCTTTGAACTTTCTTGTTGAGGGAGTTCAGCTCTGAAGGCTACACCAAAGACCCATAATATCCATGTAAATAAGAATACTCTGGCGTGCAAGTTTGCTGGGAAGGAGAAAGCCCTCTTCTGGAAGGTACGGGGCGAACTGTTTTGGGGAGGAGGGAGTTTTGAAATGTAGGAAGCTCTCGCTTATTATCATATCCCACCTCAGGACGACAAATGTGGTCTGGGAAGAAGACTGGGGGAGTCACTGGGAGGGAGGTGCAGGAGACCCTCTGGGAGCCTCCCGATACTTTGTTTCATGGATCTTGGCCCCCCCTGAAACCTGGCACCGGCTAGCAGGGAAAAAAGAGGGGCAGGGGGAGGAGGTGCAGGGTGGGGTGGGGTGGGGGCCTGGGATCAAGTTGCCTATGCCAGGCCCACCAGTAAAGGGTGGGGGGCCCTGTCTGCCCAGCAGCCTCCAGAGGCGGGGGAAGCCGGGCTGGACTGGGCTGGACTGGCCCAGAGCCCTGGGGGTAGGGGGAGGAGAGGGGGAGGGGGAGGGGGAGGGGGGAAGTGTTCTGGCGGGTTTCTCTTTCATCTGTACAGCCCGCCAGTCCACCCAGCAATTTGCCGCCAGACATCCCTGGAAAAAGCCTTTTTCTGTTGAGGTTAATGGCCCAGCCCAGATAAACAGAGGGGAATGGGTGTCCTTGTGTGTGAACAAGGCCCCTGAAAGCCCACTAGGACCCTCGCCGGCTCCTCCCCTGCCCTGACCCTCCAGCCTGACCCGCTGTCACCCCCCAGCCTCCCAGCACCCTGATGCCCCTTTTCTCCTCACTGCTCTTGGGCTATCTCTGGGCACAAAAACACGCTCTCCAGCGAAACCGTCACCCCCATGAAGGCCCCTTGTAACACATCATACTTCTGGGGGCCCGTGACAACAGCCCATGTTGCCAAGTCAGAGACCTGCCCCCAAGATCTGCACCATGTGGGCCCATTTCTGGGAAACATTCAGCATCCTCTTCAGAGAAGCACGTTCCCCTGAACTGGGCCCACAGCCCACAAGCGTCTCCCCACAAAGGTCTGTGCAGACGTTTCGCCCCCAGAGGGGCTTCCCAGGCCTCACGGCGAGGGGCTGGGAGGCTCTCATAGAGGTGTCCCCCTCATTCCCAAGGACTAAGGAAGAGTCTCAGAAGCCCAACTTGGCTTCTCCTCACGGTCGCTGATACTTAACCTCCAAAAGCAAGACTCGCAGGCCCTTGTTAACTTCCCTCAGCTTTACAACCCTTTTCCGGTATTTTCAACAACTTCTCTCCCTCCTCAGAAAACTATACAGGGGCTTGTTTTAAAACTGTATTTGTGCATTTTTAAAGCATCCAAAAAGAAAAGCTGTGTTGTAAAAGCCAACTAATCAGATGCCTGCTCACAATTTTTTCTTTTTATTACAGTTTAGGGAATTTTTGGAGCAACCCCAGAAAAATGCTGAATCCGCCTAAAATTCCTTTAAGGTTGTTTCCACCCCCCCTCCCCTTCCTCATTTCCCTTAAAGCATAAAATCTACCCTTGAAAGGGAAGGGGTGGGTGGGTGTTGAGAAGGGAAAGGATTTTGCTTGTGTTTGCACTTGCATTAGGGAAGACCACTTAACAAGGAGCTCCCTGCCTCTTACAAAGAGTTATTTAATTACCCTGGTCATGAATGAACAGACCTGACCCTTCTAGAAGACTGGAGGCTCATGAATGACTCTCACGCCCAAGGTTCTCAATGGCACAGGGTGACCAGAGCTCAGGATTTTAAATTAAAAAAAAAAAAATTATGTTTATTTTTGAGAGCATGGGCGGGGGAGGGGCAGAGAGAGAGGGAGACACAGAATCCGAAGCAGGCTCCAGGCTCTGAGCCATCTGCACAGAGCCCGATGAGGGGCTCGAACACACGAGCTGTGAGATCATGACCTGAGCTGAAGTTGGATCCTTAACCAACTGAGCCCTGCAGGTGCCCCAAGGGCCCGACTCTTGATTTCAGTTCAGGTCACGATCTCATGGTTGATGAGTTTGAGCCCCGCATTGGGCTCTGCACTGATAGTTCGGAAACTGCTTGGGATTTTCTCTCTCCCTCTCCCTCTCTCTCTCTGCCACTCCCCTGCTCACGCTCTTTCTCTCAAAATAAATACATAAAACTTATAAAAATAATAAACAAAAAGGAAAATCTTTTTTAAAAATAAACTTTAAAAAATTAAAAACAAAATTTTCTTAAGAAGATCTCTCGGGGCGCCTGGGTGGCGCAGTCGGTTAAGCGTCCGACTTCAGCCAGGTCACGATCTCGCGGTCCGTGAGTTCGAGCCCCGCGTCAGGCTCTGGGCTGATGGCTCAGAGCCTGGAGCCTGTTTCCGATTCTGTGTCTCCCTCTCTCTCTGCCCCTCCCCTGTTCATGCTCTGTCTCTCTCTGTCCCAAAAATAAATAAAACGTTGAAGAAAAAAAAATTTAAAAAAAAAGAAGATCTCTCTAGGGGCGCCTGGGTGGCTCAGTCGGTTGAGCGTCTGGCTTCAGCTCAGGTCATGATTTCGCGGTTCGTGGGTTCGAGCCCCGTGTGGGGCTCTGTGCTGATAGCTCAGAGCCCGGAGCCTGCTTTGGTTTCTGGGTCTCCCTCGCTCTCTGCCCCTCCCCCGCTCATGCTCTGTCTCTTTCAAAAGTAAGTAAACATTTAAAAAAATGTTTTTCAAGGACATCTCTCTGCCAAAATCCTACCGTGGGCAAAGGCCTGTGTGCCCCCTCCACAGTGGTCCCGCAGGGCCAGAAGGCTGAAGATGGAGAAGCCAGGGGAGACAGGGCAGAAGTGGCTGCCTGACACAGGTGGTGAGGGCAAGCAAAGGGCACAAAGGGAGACAGAGAAGTTAAACCTGGCGATCCTGGAACACAAACACCGCCACGCCTCGCCTGCTGTAGGTCCAGGGTCCTCCCTCCTCGGGACTCAGGCGCCACCAAGGGTTGCCTCATCCTGTCCTCCCCCCACCTCAGACATCTCAAAGGTTAACAGCACCCGTCAGCCCTGCTCCCCACCCCGGTCAGGAAACTGGCTGTTCTGAGAGCAAACCAGCCCACTTCAGGGACAAGGGCTGAGATAATGGGGACGTGGGGCCAATCCGCCCCATCTGTCCTCAACCCAAACACTCTCAATTCACGAGGAACCTTGCTGGTCTCTTGTCTGAGAGGCAAATGACCAGAAACCAAAGCAGACGCTTGCTGAGGTGTCTGGGCTCACCGTTGAGTTCCAGAGTGAGCTCTGATCGGCCATGTGTACAACCTCATCCAGATCCTGACAGATTCTGCCAGGGCACCCTCAGATTCCTAAGACAGCAGGGACAACCCGGGGGTTTGGAACAAGTTACCCAAAGGGAGTGAAACAAACTCGAAACATTTCAGGTTCACCCTCAGTTACCCAGAAAACGCTCAGACTCAACCCATCACCACTAACCCCAAGCTCCTCCACCAAAGAGATCTGGACTCTGGCCGGTAGACGGCAAGACTGAGAAAAGGCTGGGTTGTTTTCAGCACTCTGCAACAAGCTATCTCCACTGAGGTGGCTGGGCTGGGTACCATGGTGGGCAGCGGGTACCATGGGGTCTCCTTCAAAGGCCAGGGTGCTTGCTCAGGTCCCTGTGCCCAGCCAGCTCCTGCCCCCCCCCCCCCCCAGGAAACTCCAGTGTTGTGCAGTATCCTCCCACCCCCCAGTTATGGGAGTCAGACACCCTGCTGAGACCTACTTCCCATGGGACCTTGGCGGTGACTTAAGCTCTTCCCCTAAAACAGCTCCCAGTGCCAGCCTCATAGGGCTGTTGTGACAATCTGATACAAAGTGGCCAGCGGCCAGGAACTAGCTTGCGGCTACACATGCTGGTCTCATCTCTCAGACCTCTCGTCTTGGATTCTCCAACCGCTTAGAAAATGCTACCCACCCACCCATCCCCCCCTCCCCAGGGGACAGAACAGTTCTGGGCCATGCCGGCCCCTAATAATGTACAGGCCCGGTTGGAAGGGGCTGGTGACAACCCTGTGAGGTCGCATCCTATTACTGTCCTTATGTTAAAGAAGGGGGAAATGAGACACAGGTCACTTGCCAAACAGGCAAGTGGGCAGCCACCCCAGACCTCTAAGGCCACCGGAGCTCTCCAAATGCTAGAGGGGGAAAAAAGACGCGTCCTTCCAAAACACATTCTGGAAACGTGATTCCTACTTTAGGGCTGAGTGTGGGGTCCAGCTCCCTCGTACCAAGCAGGGAATGAACCGGTTTCTTTGGCAGCATGCTGCTCTTCGATCCTGGCCAAATGGCTTGCCCTCGAAGAGTCTCAGTCTGACCCACCCATCCACAATTCACGTGAAGGAGGCTGGGGCACAGCAGGCCACCTTGGGGCTCTGACAGTCCCCTGGCTACACTCTGAATCACAGAAATGCCCCATCCCTATGAATGCTCCTTCCATTTATTTTTATTATGTTCAGGAGAATAAGAAAATCACTTTGGGGAGCAGGGCACATTCTTGCATTCAATTTGCAACGATAAAAACGAAATCAAAAGGAAAAGGAAATATGAGGCAGACTTTGCTGTGTCCACCTGTAAACCAATTTTTCCTTTAAGAACTTCAAGTTACAAACTTGTGTCCCTTCTGTCTTGTCTTTTGTGGCCCTCGGGAAAAGGTGGATCCCCAGGGGAGGAGGGTCTGCCCAGGCTTGGTGCCCTTAAGTTCCTCACCCATCATCACCCTCCTCCTCCTGAGAGGTCTCTCAAGCTTACAAATTTGGCAGATCCTGCTCGTCTGGAAGACTGATTCGTGACTCTGCCTTACAGACTAATGATGATGAGTAATCAGTTACTAAAGCTACAACGTACTCCCCCACCCCCCGCTCCCCCAACTGGCCCCAGCCCGGTCTCCCAAGGCCCCTCAAACGTTCAAGTCTAAAGCCCCCATCCTGGGGGTCCCTCCTAAGAGAAGTTATTTGGCCAGCGGAGAATATAATTGAGGGTAGTGCCGGGCAGGGGAGGGAAGCCACACAAATCAAAAGCTCTCGTCTGTCTCGCCAGCCGGGCTGACACGGCTTCCTGTGCTCCAGTCTTCAGCCATGCAAATTATAGCGTGTACCCGGCTGCCTGCCTTCTGAGGAGGCCAGCTCTGCCCGGCTCCGAGAGGACTCAGAGGAAGGGTGGGGACTCCCAGCCTGGCCAACTCCATTCATAATATTTACAGTAAATGGGCCTCTCTGGCTGTTGTTGGTATGCACCCAGCCTCATCATTTCTCGTGTTTGAATTTCAAGACTCTTCCCCTCCCTCATGTACCACAAAGCTCCCACCATTCCCCCCCTAAATAACTAAGCCACTCTTTTCAGAAAGGGGGTTCACACACCTGCACACATACAGCGCCCCCCCCCCCCCCGACCCGCATGGCATTATCTGTTCACCTGCCCGTCCACGGGGTATGACCCCGGCCAGTCCCAGGAAGACACAAGATGTCCAAGTCAAATCTCTAAGCTGACCCACCCGCCTCCCTCCTGGAGAGAGCCCAGAGCTAGCCCTCCCCCCAGGCCCCCCCAACAAATTCCACATGTGGATTCCCAAGTGGGAACGCGTACATGAATCCAACAAAAGGATCTTCTCTTAAACCACCAAAAAGTCCCGCATTTTCTTCTTTGTGTTGACCCCTTCTAAGTACATAGGATACACACTAAAGCCCAGTGAGGATCTTGATAAAAATGGATGCCTATGTCAACTGTTTTAAAGGACACACCCCCAGAGGTACAGAACAGTTCTGGCCTGCCTTTGCTGTGGGCCTCATTTTAATAAAGCCCCATGCACACTGACCTCCGGGGCCCCAAAAGGCAGTACAGTGTTACAGGACCCAGTCGCAGGCCCTGCCCTGCCCCTCCCATCCCCCCACACAGCTCCAGCTTTTCTAGGGGGTAGAAAAACCATCGAAGACGTGGAAAAACACAGGGAGGAACAAAAGTCCTTTTCATCCCTCCCCTCCCCCAGCTCCCCTTGTTCCATAACAATTATGAAAACTGTTGGATGGGATGGCATTTTGAACATTTACTGCATTCCGGCCAATAAATTCCAACGCGGGATCTGACGGAAAAGGCTCCCTTCTCCGGCCAGCTCCTGGCTCCCCCCACCCAGCTCGCGAGAGCCGTCATTCCTTCTTTCTTTACAACCCAACACCAGGGCCTGGCCAGGCCAGGCCCGCACTGTGCTCACAGGGAAAAACAACAGTGGGCAGACTGGAAAAGTTAATCATTACTTCTGTCTGCCTCTGTAATCTAATCTCTCTGGCTTTGACACACTCACTGTTCAGCCATCCCAGCCCTTTCACCCCCAAAGCACCAGGGCCTCCTAGGCCTGGGGCCTGCCCCAGGCCCTCCCCGTGAAAGAGGGATGAAGCCTCCCCCAGCCTGCACTTGCCATGGCAAGGCCCCCTGGAGCCCACCATAAATCGCTATGGCTGCTCTGTGCTGTGTGCCCCATATTTCAGAGGACTCCGGGCCAGACACTCTTTTTGGGTTCCAACGTGGCTTGTATTACTTTGCAGAGAGCCAGGCTGCCCCCCCCCACTCCCACGCAAGGACACTCGGCACCCCCACTGCCACCCCTACCCTTCTCTCACGCCCCCTGCACCAGGGCTCACCCAGAAACCCACCCAGCTGCATCCAGGAGTGACGGCTGGTCTGACTTGCCCACCCCCCGCGATCGATCCACACAAAGACACAAGTCACGATGGCCCTGCCCTATGACGGTGCCTCAAAAACTAAACATGGAGTCACCACATGACCCAGAAACTCCATTTCTGGGTATATGTCCAGAAAAGTTTTGAAGAGATTATGCACACACCCATGGTCATAGCAGCATTATTCACAACAGCCAAAGAGTGGGAGCAACCCAAGTGTGTCCACTGAAGGATGAATGAATAAAGACATAGACATAGACACACACACACACACACACACACACACACACACACACACTAAAAAAGAAAGGCAATTCTGACACAGGTTACAACCCGGATGAACCTTGAAGACAGTATGCTGAGTGAAATAAGCCAGAGGCAAAAGGTCAAATATGGTGCGATTCCACTCATATGTGGTACCCAAAGGAGTCAAGTTCACACAGACTGAAAGCAGAATGGTGGCTGCCAGGGGAGAGACGGACTGGGGGAGGGGGGTGAGGGGGGGAGCTAGTGTTTAGTGGAGACAGAGTCTCAGTCTGGGCAAGTGAAAAGGTTCTGGAGATGGACGGTGGGTGCACGGAGATGTGACGGACTTAACACCACCGAGCTGTGCACTCAGAAATGGCCAGGATGGATGGAGCTCCTGGGTGGCTTAGTAGGTGAAGTGTCTTCAGACTCTTGATCTCAGCTCAGGTCATGATCTCAGTTTCGTGAGCTCGGGGCCCTCCGTTGGGCTCTGCCATGGCACAGCCTGCTTGGGATTCTCTCTCTTTCTCTCTCTCTCTCTCTCTCTCTTCCCCTCCCCTGCTCACGCTCTCTCAAAATAAACTTAAAAAAAAAAAAATGGTCAGGATGGTAAATGTTGGGTATATTTTGCCCAAAAAGAAGGGAAGGGGAAGGAGAAAGGGAAAGGGAACAGAAGAAGGCCCTACCTCTTCTAATGCTTTCTCGTGCTCCCCCATTAACCTGCCTGCCTTAAGTACAGGGGATTCACTGGTGGGCTTCCGCCCATCACAAGGATAAAGGCCCCCTGGAAATGTATGCAAATGCTGATATGCAGCCGCATTTTTACGGGGAAAGAAAGATTCCTCAACTTTCACTCATTCTGCGGAGGTTTGCAAGCCAAGAAATGTGAAGAACTATAATCTTTTTATTCAGTAGGCAAGAAGCCATTAGCTACCCACCACCTCAGCAACAGGGGGTCTCATTCCCACAAACCCTCAAATCCAAGAACCAGAGACCACACAGATCACGGGAGGTCTTGCAAGATTCTGGCATGGGGACTTGGAGAGACCAGGTCCAATCTCTTACTTTGCAGATGAGGGAAAAAAAACAAAACAAAACAAAACAACGGAGGCCCCAGGACAGGCGTGGCCCTGGAGGCTGAAATCCCCACCTTTAACCACGGAAGCAGGCCAGCCTCTAGGGACAGGCACCTGGAGGGGGCTCTCCCTCCCACTGTCATTCTCCAGGTGCCCTCCCAGGACTCGGAGACCGGAGTTGGGGGTGGGGGTTGCTTCTGAATCTTTGCATGCTCCTCACCCCAGGCCTCTCCCCCCAGAAAACCCCTCTCAGCGGGGTTTGAACTGTGACCCCACTAAGCTGGAGATGGGCCTATTTCTAAGAGCTGTACAACGCACCCAGCTTCTCCCTCTGGGTTACTCATTAATGACGGGGAGGGGCTGTGCTGGCTAAGAGGCTGCCCTGGGGCGGGTGAGGTCCCCAAGCACTTTCTGGGCTGAGCAGCTCTTCAAGACCCTTTGGTGGCTTCAGAAGTTCATTTGGCCTACTGGGCAAGGCGACATTTCCAGCTTCTTGTTAGGTGCCTGGAAGCAGTGGAAGCTGGGATAGGGTGATGGGGACAACTATTTAACCTCCGAGTGGCAAATGCAGAAAGGTGAGTCCACAGAGAGCACAGCCTGGCGTCTTACTGTTTCTGTTCCTGTTGAGCGACCAGCCCCAAGTTAAAAGTAAAAAGGCAACTCTCAAATGAACAAACCCGAGGGCCGCGAACAGTCCCGGGCCAGTTAACTGAGCTGTCTTCGGACAGAAACTCCAAACGTTGACAAGATGAAACTGGGGTTGAGATCAGTTCTTCCCTTTCTGCCCTGATCAAACCCCAAGCCAAACCAGCTCTGATTTGTTTCTGGCCAGTGGGGTTCCACAGCACAGTAGTAGATAAACTAGATAGATAAATTAAATGAGGGACCTCCACGAACACAGCCATCGGGTCAGCCTGGGGGAAACAGGCAGGGACAGGATGAGCGCGGAAATGAAAACACTTTGGTCACTGCATATTCGACCACCCTGTACAAAACCACCGCTAGGGGCCTCCTACATGGGGCCGGCATCTCAGAAATGGGCTTGACCATCAGACTGAAAATTTAAAAGCAAGAGTTGCATCTGCAAAAGTCCACAGGAGTTCTAAAGGGAAAGTCAAGCTCCAGGGCTTTGAAGATAGCCCACCTGCCCTGTGGCTGTCAAGACATTAAATACTATCTCTCCAGACATCTGTGTCTGGTGCCCCCCCCCCCCCCCCCCCAGGGCAAAGCCAGTGCAAGGCTGGTCACCTCTGCTCCACACAGCACTCCCAGGTACTATACCAGGGTCTGGATTATAACTGTACCTCCTTGTAAAGGTTACTGCTTATTATCTTACAATTGGGGGCCGGGGGGGAGGGGGTGATGGAGCCCGAGGAGACAGACCTCTGTTTATCCACAAGCTTTGTTTTATCTCAACTCTCAACAGACCACACAACCAAAGCAGAGGCAAAAGCCGATGACAGAAAAGCTCTTGCCAACCCGGCGTGCTCAGACAATCACCTCAGGGGCCCATCCCTGCACCTCTACCGCGTCTCACAACACCTACGGCCCGGCTCCGAGCCCAAGCTCCTTCTGTCCTGTAGAAATTGCCTGAGAAGCCGCCCTCTGTCTGTACTCCAGACAGAGCCAAATCCCGTGCAAGAAAGAGCCTCCACCTCGCTGACCCCAAAAGCCCTCCAGACAAACCACTGCATGCTGCTCTTCGTTCCGGCTCTGACAGCCCCAAAACTGCAGAGGCTGGCACATAGTAGGTGCTCACTAAATAATCACTATATGAATGAGCCGGAGACAGGCTGGCTTCTCCCAGAACAGGTGGTCCACCCAGCCTGACACCTGCCAGAGGGAGGTACGAGGGAACCTGGCTGGGAGGGGAGCATGCCTTCCAGGCAGGGGTCAGCCAGAAAGGCCCAGGCCGTGTCCCAGTTCCCAGGGGAGACGGGCAGAGAGAAGCCCCTGTCCTCACCTACTTCCCAGCCAGCTGCGGCAGATCCGGAGGTGTTTCCAAGCCAGGCGCCGGCCCGGCACCCTCTGTGGGCACACCACCTGCCCACAGCATTCTGCCTTGGCGTCCTGCTCTGTTTGGACAAGTTACCCTCACCAAGTGTTCAACAATGCTCTTACACACCCCAGGGCTCTTGTTGTGTTATGAAAACAAAACAATGCACGCTAAGGAAAAAAGGCTGGGGTGGGGGACCGGAGTGAGTGGGGAGCAAGCAAGCCACACACAAATCTCTTTCCGATCTCCAGTCTAAAGAGGGCCCCTTAGCAGCATGGGTCAGGGCACTAGCCCCTGTCACCAGAACGATGAATGACATCGTCCAAGAGGGGACTCAGAAACCCAGAGATGAGTAAATGGAAACTGCTTTTACACCCAGGACACCTACTTCTCCACACCACATGAGGCTGTGGCAAGCCCTCTTTCTGGGGGAAGCTTCTGGGTGACTGGGTGCAGTCCCCCCAGGGCAGAGCAGAGCTGTACCAGGAGAGCTCTGAAGCCTGTTTCTCTCCACTCCTCACTAGCACCCAGGAAACAGATAGTCTCAGAAGGTAAGGAATTCCTGGGGGCTGCTGGGGTGGACACAGGACTGGCCTCGAGTCAGCCTTGACTTCTAATCTGCCCCAGGCCAGGCACCCGCGTTAGGGGAAGGCAACGCTGGGGTGGAACACTGCGGGCACGGACGAATTCTTACCCACCCCCTACCAAAAAGAGGTTTTTTTTCTTTTGCAAGTTAAAACGGAGCTAATGACCCTGGGTGGGGCTCAGTGTCGAGGACCTCGAGCAGCCAAACCAAAATTCGCTTCCAGCCAAGAGCTGCTTGGCCTCACCATTTGGGGAAGGAAGCTGAAAAAAATCATGAAAGATTCTTTAGTGAACCAGGAAATAAGGCTGCAGTTAACATTTCAACTGAAGGTGACCCTTCTGGTAAAATATTTTTTTAAATAATAAAAATAACATAAAGTTCTCAAACAGCCTCTTTCTTAAACAAAATGGCCTAAAAGTTCTCGTGGGAGTGGAAAGGAAGAAGGGGGGAGAAACCCACCCCCACCCCGCAAAAAAAAAAAAAGGAAAAAAAAAAAAGGCTGGCCTCATCTTAGCCGCTACCTTTCATGAACAACTTTTTTCTGGAGTTCTTCTTATAGAAGGAAAGATGCAATTTCCTGTCTTATTCCCAGTATTTCCTGTTCGCTTACAAGGTGAAAGTTATCACTCTGTTTTAAATGACGGTCCTCAACTCCACAGAAAGTGCCTTTTTCCATCTGGGGTCCCCATTCCCAACACAGAATCTCCCCACCTCAGGATATAAACACTACCACGTCCTACACCTTTAAACGATTGGCTCAATTAAAACGGTTCGATCTCTCGGTGGCAGACAGGATCTCCGATGGTAGCTTCCCCGCCCCAGATCCCCAAGGACACCCCACGAGGAGACGGGGAAGGGGCTGGGAGCAGCCCGGCGTGTTTGCGTAGAGCTGCCGCTGACAAAGTGAGTGTTGCTTTCTTGGTGTGTTAGCCACTAAATTGAGAACTGTGCCTCAGCAGTTAATAATATCTTCCCGCTGAAAATAGCCCAGAGAGGAAGCCTCTCTGTGACAGTAGGCACACAGCCAGCCTCTGGGCTAGCCATTCAATACTGAGCGAGGAAGATGGTAGGACCAGTGGTGACCTCCCAGCGGCCGCGGCGCACAGGATCCTTTCACGAGTCTCCTGCAAAGGGAGGGCTCCGGGGAAGTCACCTGCCCACCTCTGCAGCCCTATAACCTCAGTGGGGAGGTCACATGGACCAGGGGCCTTGGGAGTAGAGCCGGGGAAAGGGTCTGGATCGCGGGGGAGGGGCAAGGGGTCAGGAGGCCCGGGACTTTGAGGGACAGCCCCTGCGTCACCCTCGGTCTCCAATCCCTGGGCTGGCGAGGGTGCAGGGAACCGGGCTGGGTAGACCAGGGGAAAATGGCATCTGGGGCAGAGCGGGAAGAAGTGCACTTACTTCCCCTGCAGAAAGGTCAGGCTCGGAAAGAACCACAGGGAACTTTCCTGCCTCTCATTTCTGCAACCCGCATGGAAAAGGGAAGGTCAAAAAAAAAAAAAAAAAATCAACACAGAGATGCGCCCGCTTCTCCCTGCTTCTTCAGGTAATAAGAATCAGAGAGACAGGCTCCCAGCCCATCAAAGGCCCCCCCCCACCCCCAACCCAGGAGACCTCAGAAGTCCTTTGGCAACACGACTGTCTGTCAGCGGTGGATCCCAGGCACCAAACACAAGTCTCTCCACTTTTAGTCTCTGCAATCCCCGCTCTTGATTATCTAAAATATATTTAAAAGCCACCACAGGTCACTACTTTTAAAAACTGTGGTAAAATACACGTAACATAAAATTTACCATTAGTGACACTGAGTGCATTCACAGAGCTGTGTGTAACCATCACCACTATCTAGTTCCAGAACACTGTTATCACCCCAAAAGGAAACTCTGTCCCACGGGTCGCTTTTACAAGGTCATTAACAACAGCAAAGTCAACTGGAGGAAGGTGCAAAGTTAATGCACCTTGTCAAGTTCTTACAATGCAGCAAAAATCTTATTTGAGAAGAGGCTCATTGAGCCAGACACTCAAATTCTTCACTACGGGAGCAGACAGGGAATCACAGAAAACCTGCCCGGCCACCAAGAGAAGCCGCCAGAGATGCCCCACGGGGACACAGACCCCTCCTTCCCCTTCCATGAGGGGTTCCTCGACTTGTCGGCACACTGCCATCACCCGGGGAGCTTCAAAACATACCGATCCTGGGTCCCCACCCGCGGGGACTGTGATTCAGAAGATCCCAGGGTCTCCTGATGTTGGAGGCACATCTATCTGGCACTCTCACCCTGGGCCTTGTTTTCTGTCGCCAGGGCTGCTCGCACCTGCTTTGAAGTTGCCACTGCAGCGAAGGCAATCACAGCACTGGCGGGACCAATATTTTGGTGTAGTAACAGCAACAATAAAGATGCAGAGGAAGTCAAACTTGAGCCTGACTTTGGCATGTCTTCCTTGTTCACTGCCCTACTGGCTCGGAGCTTGCCAGCGAGGTCCTATAGGTCTAGAAGGCCACCAGGCTACAGCCCGGCTAAGGGAAGGTCCAAGGCAAACGGTGAGATTTAATGTGCTGGACTTTACCCAGAAGCGACTCCGGACAGAACCCGGCCCTTACCTGGCCCCCTGCCCCTTTGCTGGGAGGCCCTGTTCTGCCTCAGTGACAGGATGCATGAGGCGGAAGCCCGTCCAGTCTGGCCAGGAGAGCAGCCCAGATTTGCTCCAGAGACTTTAAATGCTGTCTCCCTGCATTTAACCCCTGCCTGACTACCTCATTCTTTCCAGGACAAACAAAGGGGGTTTCATCAGTGAGCCCTGATCCAGGGCCGGGAGCATGACCTCGAGCATTGCAAAAACCTGAGCTGCTGTCCAGGACCGGTCCTTCACTGGGGAGTAGGTGTGCAGCAGGTGAGCCGACAGAGGCCCGAGTCATTACACTGGCATTTAGGGAGATATGGGCTGAGTCCCTAGAGATCCAGACTGTCTGGATCTGGGGTGTAAGGGAGTGGGCAGGTAAGGAAGCTCACTCACAGTCACATGTGCTGGTCCATCTGACTCCCCGAAACATTAGAGACCTCAGCAAAAACCACAAGCTGCTCGTTCCCAGGCAGAGGAAGGAGACACAAAAACACGGCAACAGCCACCCGGGTCCCAAATTCCCAGTGTCCCATCGCCACTCCAAGCCAGACAATAAGGACTTGTTCACAGGTATCTGATGAACAAGATGAAGCAAACTTTCCTAAGCTCCTTGCTTTGAGCCTAAATTTACTACTTGGACGGAGCCGGAACCACATTTTCTGATTAGAGAGATATTTTTGAAGACTCTTGTCTCTCTGAGGCAATCCAAGACGCCTGCAGGGACCAAAGAGAAGGAAGAGACAAGTTCCAGGAGTGGCCGCTGACCTCCCGTCACCCAGAAGTGGCAACCAGAAGCTAAACAAAGGAGAGCCTGCAAAGGAGTTGGCCTCCCTTAGGCTGGTGGGACGGCGTCTCTCCAATAAGCATGACTCTACGCAGCCAAGAGTTGGGGCTCCCTCAACTCCCCCCAACAAGCCCCGCGAGACACGTCAGTACCTAGGTCACCACTGCCTCCCAGCTCCTTCCTTGAAATCCACGGTGGCGTCTCTCTTGAAGTTTAAAGAGGTACAAAGTGTTGGCCTCCAATCCGCGTCCCAACCCAAGGAAGCACTGACGGCGGAGGCCCAGCCAGCTCCAGACATTAATACATACAGGAGGAGGCTGAAAGATGGGTCTACGGCTGAACAACCCAGAATCTGCAGGCGAGACGGTGCTCCTCCATCCTGCCCAAACCAGGACAGCAGACGAGCTAAACGAGAGAGCCCCACCGGGGACTCCAGATGGAGGCTGCAAACATGGCGGCTTGTAGCACATGCTTTTGATCACCAGGGAGACGGTGAAAGCTCCGGGAGCAAATCCTTCCCGCTCCCACCACCACTGAGCCGAAGGAAGAAGCTTCCCCTCAACAGCAGACCTCTCCAAAGGTGGGTCTTCCTGGGCCAGGACACAGACACTCCAGCAGCAAGGGCTTATTCTGGAGATGCACGCCTTTGAAAAGGCACTGTCCGCCCAGAGCTTAACTAAGCGCTGCCAGATCCCAGTTCAGACCCAATGCACCAACACTCCGCCCCCGACTCCCAGAGTGCATACCCTGCCGTCCGCCTACCCCTTGGCCCATCCCACAGCCTGCCTGCGGGCACCTGCCTGCTCGTGTGTTCTGTGCACGGGATCGGCTATCTGTACGTCTGCAGCACACGCGTGCGCACACACGCACACACAAAACCATGCACCGAGCAATCCATCTGTCTCAGAGAGCCGGCTGTCAGAAATGAAAGTACAATCTCCTGGAACCGAGTCACAGCCTTCTAAAAATGTGCCGTTTTTCCCAGACTGAGGAAACTTGCAGGGGTGGGGTATGTTTCCCTGCAAGTCCCAGAGGCCTGGGCCTGTCGCCTCCCCGGCCAGACCCAAGCTGCAAGGCTGGAACTTCAAGTGCAGCCAGCGGGCCTGCACCCAGGGCTCCCACCCGCCCACTCCCCTTCCTCGCACGAGAGGGAAGGGCCAGCCTTGGAGTCACCCCGGCAGTTCAGGAGGGGAATGCCTTTGAGCACACCCCCACCCCCACCTCCGAGGCACCACATTTTCACATTTGGCTGTTTTTTCTTTCCCTTCTTCCCTTGCCAAGAGAATCAAGCCCTGGCTCCCGCTCCCGACCTTCCTCCCACCCTAAACTGAGCCCCATTCATTAAGCCCGCTCTCAGCCAGGGCAGGACAGGAAGGAAAACAGCACACAGGGCCTGTGAAAGAGACACTCAGAGAGGTTATTTCAAGGGGGAGGAGGGGGCAAATCCTTGTGGGCGCGTTCACCGCTCCCCACCTTGATGCCCAGTGCCCCCCCCCTTCCTGAAGCAGGCTCCCACCTTCCAGCCTCTGCTAACCCCTTCCCCCACGCAGCCCTGTCCCACTCGGCTACATCTCCACAGCCCCCACCAGCCTCACCCTCCAAGGTGGACACACCCAAGCCAACCCCCCCATGGAAAGATCAACTTGGGAAGGACGAGGTCTGGGCTCTCTCCATCTGCAAAACCCTCGTCCTGGACCCGGGCCATTAAACCATCTTTTCGGGGGCACTCTCGCCACAAAGGGTGTAGCCCTGGGTTTCTCTGTGCCCATCGCCTCCCCTGACACCCCCCAAACCACTGGGCGCCAACCCAAAACTCAAGTTCCTTCAATTTCCCCCCACAGCACATTATTAATAAGCTGTTCCAACTCCGAACGGAAAGAAGAAAGAGCTCAAACTTTGAAGCCTTGGGAATTAGTAAATTAAGAGCTAAAATTCAAAACAAATGCTCTTTCATGTGGAGGCCCCCTGGTCTTTTTCTTTTTTGCAGTTTTGTTAAACCATTCGATCCCTTCAGAGACAACCACTCCTCCTCCCAAGCAGCGCCTCAGTAATCTAAATGGTTGCAATTACCTTGGGGGGGGCGGGGAGAGCAGTTAATAATTGTTTTACTCTCCGCCCCCCTCCCCCCCCCCCCCCCCCCCCCCCCGTCCCGGTTTCTTTCTAGGACTGGAATGGCTTTGGGAACAGAAAGCCCACCTAACTCAGATAGGGCTGCACGGGGCCGAGGAAGGAGATGCTCGGCTTGGTGTCGTCATTTCCTCCAGCAGACAAGACAGACAAGATGTTATCAATAAGACAACCCTTCCGAAAAGCCCCCTTTCAAAAGCTACCACTTCCCTTGCTTATTTCATGTGGTTCAAAAGGGCTGGGGCTCCTCCCTGCACATTCAGGATTTAAAAAATAAACCCATCGAACAACATCCTGAATGTGTTGTTTTGCCCAGACCCTCTCCTCTTCTTGGCCTTCTTTCTTTCAGGAACTTTCTCAGCCTTAGAAAGCAGAAAAGACGCAGTTCACCCGTTCCAGCATGTTCTCCCTCCTCCACCGCCGCGGTCCCCCCGCCCCTCCCCACACACGATGCCCCCGCCCCTCGCCAGGTCCCTCTTCTTCCTGCCCACTTCTCATTAGGAGCTTTGTGTAAACAATACCCTCTGCGGCAGATAAGTCAAGAGTATATATTGCCCTGAAATAAAAACAAACAAGGGTCTTCCTAAAGGCGTCCTCAGCAAGCTCCGTTCCTGGACAGGAGAGCCTGGGAGGGGCTGGCCAGGATAAGCATGACCATGGCCTTAGAGGTAGCATCCAGCCAATAAGAGGTCACCTCACAAAAGAGGGCACACCACAGCAGCCCCCCCAGACGGTTCCATCTGAGCCGCCATGCTCCTCTGCCAACGTCCCAGAGGCAAGCAACGACAAATGCACGGAACCCTGGAATTTCTCCCCTACCCCTACCCCCCCCCCCAACAACCGGGTGACTCTCCCTCTTGCTTTAGCTGGCTCTTGGAAAATCCAGAGACGGCACACTGGGTGGGAAAATCAGGTAGAAATAGGATGTCTTTTGAAAAAGAGAAAAATGCTTCCTACTTACGTTGCTAATGAGCTCCTACAAGTTTATGACTCTCTTCTCATGCCCCTCAGGGGCAGTGATGCTCAGGCTACCTCCTTCATTCCCATAACCCTCCAGCACTGGCATTCCAGACCTTCCCTCCCGGGTAGCACTGCCAAGTCTCTACTGTCCTCAGTGCTTCCATCCTGTGGCTCCCGTCTCCGGATACGCGCTACGGAATCCTGCACTAAAGCTAGACTGGGAATTAAAACCCGCACAGAAGCATCAAGGACATCTGCGTTGAACTCCCACCCTACGCCTGGGATCTGTCTTCAACGGGTTCCCAAAAGGTGGATCGATCCCCTTTCAAGGCACTCCATGCACTAAGGGCAAGTGCAAGAAAGAGCTTAAGCTTAAACCCATGAACTAATGCCAAAGTCAGCGAGCGGAAGCCCCCAGAGCCAGTAGCTGCTTTAACAATAACCATGAAACACAGCATCATGCCAGTCCCCGGCTGGCCCCCACTTCCTCAACAGAGCAGGCCCAGGGTCCTGATGCGTAAGGGACTGCAGAATGGCGAGCTCAAGGGCCAGAGTCGCCACGGATGCATCCAGTTCAAGCACATAAAAGTGAGAATTAATTCCAGACCAGCCGGGGTGGCAGAAGGCCACCCCGATTCCTCTCTGTCTCCGGTCATTTCAAGAGGTCTTGAAACTGCCAGGGAAATAAGAGAAAATGTCTCACCTGAAAGCCCCCCAGGGGCCAGATAATTCGTTCCCCCTGTTTCAGCGGAGGAAGGCACAGCATCTGGACAGTCTGCTGTGGATGTGAAAAGGAGAGAAATAAATACACAAACAAATAAATAAAAACACCAAGATTAATTTTTAAGCACATTCTAAACAGCATTAAAGAGAAACCACACATTCCAAACAGCTGACTCCCCACCGCGATGCTGATTATTAATGGTCTGCTCAGGCTTCGCTGCCCATCAGAAGACAGACCACAGCACCTTGTCACCGGTCTGGGCTCTGGGCAGCCAGTTAATCATTAGTCAAGTCAGGCTCGATCGCAGACTGGCTGGAATTTCTCTTTTATTGCAAGTCCCCCATTGAGGAAACCAGGTAGTTCCCAAGGTCAAAGGAAGCCTGGGCTCTGCTCTCAACCCCCAAGGTGAAGCCTTCCTGTAGATCCAGGGGCCTCTCTGCCACTCCCATAGATCAGTGTCTCCCTCATCTTGTTAGACTTCCCAGTTCTTCAGGACTTTCTCAAGACTGCCCTTGGGCTGAAGGGACTTTTTTCTCTTTTAACTAATGTATCAGAAGTATAATGAGGCATACAAATCTCAAGGACAACCCCATGGTGGGCGCCTGGGTGACTCGGCCGGTTAAGCGTCCGGCACTAGATCTCGGCTCAGCTCGTGGTCTCGAGATTGATGGGATCGATCCCAGGGTCGGGCTCTGCCCTGGCAGCACAGAGCCTGCTTGGGATTCTCTCTCTCTGTCTCTGTCTGTCTGTCTGTCTCTCTCTCTCTCCCCCTCTCTCTGCCCCTTCCCTGCTGGTGCTCTGTCTCCCTCTCAAAATAAATAAACATGAAAAAAATTTTTGAATTAAAATAAAAAGAACCCAATGAATCTTACTCATGTACAAATCTGTATAAAGCCACCGGCACATCAGGACCGAGAACAAGGCTCCCAGCTGAAGGGGAAATGTTCTACCTCCTTCTAGGCCTGGTCCAAACTCCTCTCTGGAAACCTTCCCGGGCAGCCCCAGACCTGCAAGGCTCCCTTGCCCTTGGTTCCTATAAAATTTTTCTGGCATCCAGCACTTGGAATTCCCTTCTGCCGACTTTGCTCATCTTTTACCTTCAGATCCTGTAAGCCCTAACCAGCCTATAAGCTTCTCTTCAATGTCTCTGTCACCCTCAGGTGCTTAGCACGGTGACCTAAACGCTAACGAGGCTAATGACAATTCTAGCTGAGAAACAGACTCCACAACCTCCCTCCGAGCAATTAAACCAAAACCTAATGCCCACGAAACACAACTAATTAGCCCCATGAAACAAAAGTACACAAGACCCTGAAAGCTCATCATGCATCACTGCCAAGGCCAAACTGAGGGCCATAGTGAGAGGCAGGCTCCGGAAAGGGGCTTCGCGGCTCCACCGCAAGCACACTGGGTTAGATGGTTCAATTCCCGTCCCCCAACCACCCCAGGTCACCAGCAGGACGAACCTGGGGTGTGTTCTACCAGTTTCCCATTGGAACCACTTGGCCACGCTGGCAAACAGGAAGCCAATGGAAAGAGAAGCCCGGAGGCAAGTAAGCCCATTTGGAGTCCTTTATTTAGTAGCCCAGCAGCAGCCTTCATTCCCCAATAAAAGGGGGGGGGGGGGGACTGAGCATGGCCTACCCAGGGCCCCCAAACCACGTCTGGATTTCTGCTGCCTACCCCTCCAACTCTGAGATTCTCTTTCTAATCCCAGAACCTTCCGTCTCCCGCATTCTCTCTCAGGCTGGAAGAACAACTTTTCAAGAATTCTCAACAGGGGCGTGGGGGGGTGGGGAGCAGAGGGGAGGAGTGGGGGCCATATGCAGAGCAAGAGAGAAAAGACTGTGTGCGTAATCTCATTTTATCAGGATAAAGTGTAATTCCCAACAGGAATATACAGTTTTACAGGAGACACTTAATCAAATGGAAAACAATAGGGGAGCAGAAAATGGAAGCTGCTTGTTAAATGGTGTATACCCTGCACTTTTTAAACTACTTGGATGGCCTTCACCATGTTCGAGAGATAGGTTTTACCTACCCACAAGCGGAAGACACCCCCACATTAAACAGGAGGACGTATCCACGGCCACTGCCCCCTGCCTTCCTCCGGCTTTGGCTGGCTGAATCCCAGGGGCAAAGTGGGTTTCAAAGGAAGAGCCTGGCATCTCAGGGCAGAGCTGGGACCACATTCAAGGTGTCAGCCTGTCTCAGATCAAAGGTAAGCCAGCTCCGGCAACCACAAGCGTTTTTATGAAATGGTGCTCTGCCCTTCTGCAGAGCCTTTGATCTCAAGAGGGATTTACAAACATTAATTAGGCCTCCCCGCCACCTCTGTGAAGTATTAAAGTATACCTGTTGGACCCGCACCTTGGTAAACTGAGGCGTCACTGACTAGCCCAGGGGGCCACCCAGTGAGCTGGGCCGTGAGCAAGAGTTGAGCGCTCATCCAGCCCATCCCACAGCTCTCCCTCCCCAGGGGCCCAAGTCCTCACTCTTCCCTGCAGGTAGTTAGGCCCAGACAGCCTCAGCATCCAGACTGGCCTCCTCAAGCTACTGCAGGGCTCGTAAAGGTCCAAGAGGCCACACCCCCAGCCCTCACCCAGAGACAGAGGTCCAAAGCCAGTGTCTCAGCCTCTGCCTGTGTCCCCAGCTCTCCAGGGCCCAGGATGCACACACTCTAGGCTCTAGCCCATTCCTGGCTCTTATCCACCGTTAAACATTACCAAGCACCCAGTAAGTGCTGGGTTCTCTGGGAGAAAAAGACAGTCCTTGAAGACGCAAGCCTGGGGACCAGCCAAGGAATGAGCTGTACAAGGAGCACAAGGTGAAGGGGCTGGGGATTCTATTCCTCTCACCAAGAGAATGGTTCCAGGAGAGCTCAGATATTCTCGTCAACATAGTTCTGAGCTTCCCAAGAGCCACCGGGGCCCAAGGAGCCCCAGCCCCGCTCCCCCAACCACACGCTCAATGTCCCAGCTCTGCCCCAATCCACAGCTCCCATGAACCCTGGTTAGAGCACAATCCACTGCATGGGAATCATCCACATTTTCAGGCAGGCACATCATTAGGCCTGTAGAATGAATGAACGAACCAATAAATGAGCAAATGAATGAATCATCTAACTCTTAACTCTTTGATCAACTAGATTTACAGAGGCCCAGAAAAATTAGGAGACGGTGAGTTAAGAGGTAAAAGCAGGCCTAGATCCCAGACTTCTCAACTACCCTTTGGAGGCTTGATCTACCAAATGGGTGCTGGTCACCTGGGACCCTGGCCTAAGCAAATACAGTGTCCCCAGCAACATCCTCAACTCCAGCCATTCTGGGAAGTCTTGCACACCATCAGATGCAGAGGACACAGGGAGCAGGGCCCACATAGCAACCCCTCAGCATCCCCCCCACCCCCCGCAACATAAGTTCTACTTTCGAACAGCATGTTCCTATCCCTTGCGGGAGAGGAAGGAGCCTTCTTGACTTCAGATAGTCACAAGTCACAGCCACCTTGCCCTTTGGTTCAGGTATGTCTAACCCTTCCCGGAAGATCCTACTGGTTTGGGACCGCCTAGCACCCAGGTCCCTTCCCCAGTTCCCTTCCCACCACCTCTTCCCAAGCTGGAGACTTCACAGAAGGGATTCCCTCCGTTGTGTAGCCAGTTAAGATTTTAACAGCTGTCCATTATAAAACCTGGCTCCTGGTTCTCACCTAGTCACCCCAGACCAAAACTTCAACCTGGGGCTCACACACTCAAGAAAGCAAGCAGCTGATCTGAATTTCCCAGCCAAGTACTCTCCTCCCATGTACAAGGTGAAGACGAAAAGCGGGGGCAGCATCCCATCTGTGTGTGTGACCTCAACGGCCCTGGCCCTGGCCACAGCAGCCGGCAAAACCGGCCCCAGACCTGTCCCTAGCCCCACGGTTCCCAGACCTGGCTGCCCTCCAGCAAGTCGGGACAGTTCCTTCCACAGGGGCATGGCCTGTACCACCTCACGTCCTTCCACGACAGGGCCTTTTTTCATTCCCTTTCTTGTTTGGTTTTAAACAAAACGTTTTGGGTGAGTAACCAGCTGTTTGAGTTTCCGATTGGCAGGTTAATCACTTCCTATTGGCTGATCTGGAAAACTTTTTCTCCCCCTTGGAAATGGCACATTCCTGTCTTTGTGGCTTCTCTGTTTACACACATTTTGCTACCTAATGTCAACACTTGCTAATGAATAAATATATCACTCCACTCACTGCAAATGAGGTCCTGGCCTGGCAGAAGGACCGCCTGAATCCTGCGAACAGATTTATCCTGATATCTCTGCAGGAAACCCGGGAGAATTGTGGCCCTTCTGTTCTACAGTTTTAGGAGGTTTCTGGGAGCATTTATTCACCCCTAGCAATCTTTACTCCTGGGGCCAAGGTGACTGGTCTTTCTCTCTTGCAAGGAATCCCTCCAGATTGGAAGGCTACAGAAGGAGAAACAAAAACGGGGCAGGCGGGGATGGCCCCTTACAGAGCAAACCTCATGAAAGAATTCTGGGTCCTGATGCCAAAAGCCCAGTCAAGTTACATTCTTTGAGAAAACAGAGCTTGGGAATTTCAGTTAACGTTTGTTACAAATACAGAGAGCCGGTTATCTCCTCATTAATGACCATTTATCTGGTGTTTTGTAAATCGAAAGCAAAATATCACATGCTTTGCAGGCCACTTATTAGACAGGCACCGGGCAGGCAGCAACGCCTCCCGACTTCAGGGAGCGGCGGAGTCCCGGGGGGGCTGGCTGCAGAACATGGGCTTTGGTTACACCGTTCATTAAAGTATTTAATTTATGACAACGCCCCAGCAAAACTTTTAATTAGTGGGGGGAAAGGCCCAACAGCCAAAACTCATGAGGCGGAAGGACTTGTGAATTCCAAGACAGAAATGGGGCCCAACCCTTCACTTCTCCTTCTCCCAGAACCTTGGCAAAAGAAAGATGTCACAAGGGTTGCATTTTTCAGGCATCAGTATACAGGCCTGAAGACCGAGGTTAACAATCCGTACTCCTCAGCTAGGGCATCTCCCGCTGCTTTAAGAAGGGGCTCTGGGACAGTGGGGCCCATCCCTGGAGGCACTCCTAAAGCCCGGTTCTGCTGACCCCTGTGCCCCGTGGCACTGTTACCTCCACAGGATGAGCCCCTGCACTGCCAGCTAGAAGCTGAATACAGACAACCGCAACAGGGCTGGTGCCAGTCTCAAATGGGCTTTTGCTCTGGCCCTGGGCCATCTAGGGACAAAGCAACAGGCAGGCAGAGTTATGCTAAAAACCTGCATGGTCCCGAGCTCGAATTCTGAGAAAACGCGGGCCAGAGCTGACTAGCAGGTGTCAGAAGCACAGAACACCCAGCAGGATGCTGTTGCCTTTACTTCTCAGATTTTCTAAGCTCCTACTTCAAACCAAGACCTGCTCTGCACCTTTGAAACGGGCTTCCCTCTGTCATCAAATTATCCACTCTTCTCACTGATTTTCTGGCACTCACAAAACTCTCCGAATTCTCCCATCAACCTGTCCTATTTGGCTCTCAAGACACTTCTTCGTGGATCAAATTCCACATGTTAAAGCTGAGCCAATTTGGTTACAGAGTGAAAATACACAAAAAAAGAACAAAAACATCTTTGCAAAAAAGAAAATCATAGTAGATAGATAGATCTACACACACACACACACACACACACACACACACACACACTCCAGCCACAACAAAAACAGAAAAATCCACCAAATTTCCAACAGAGGAAACCCAGAACCACCTCGGGGCAAGCCCAGCGCCTCCCCAAAGCCGCTGCCTAGACATAAAAATCCGCGTTCTAGAGGCTCCATTTCTAACTTGAGATAGGAAGGGTATTTTTAAAATCATCTACTCACCAGTTGGTTTGAGAAAATCCATCGGGTATCTGGAGTAAGGAGGAGGGGGAGACTCTGGAATTAAAAAAGTAAGAGAAAATAAAGGCCGAGCCATGAGAAAGAGAGATAGAAACTTATGATAACAGAGACATTCTTTTAGCCCAACTGTTTGTCTTAGCTGTGGGGGTTGGAGGCAGGGCCGCGAGGCGGTGATTGCCTTGATATTTAGCTGTCAGATAAACAAAAGAGGCCGCCTGGCGCCAGCCTCGGCGCTCAGCTCCTCCACGTCTGCAGCCGCCGCCGCCGCCGCCGCCGCGCTCCGCCGGCCCGGCTGGAAACCACCGGCTCGGGCCGCGCACTTCACAGTTCACGGGGCGGGGAGCGACAAAGCCCCCTCCCCGCCCCCGCCCCCCAGGGGTGCAATTCACCCCGCCCGCACCGCTGCACGCCCGCGCAGAAACTCGGGGATCCCCATTCCCAGCCCACCCGGGAGACGCGCCCCAAGTGCGCTGGTGAACTTGGGAGGATCTGTGGGCGCCCGAGGTACATCCCCCGCTGTGCACAGAGACGTGGAGAAACGGGAAGCAACAGAGGAGGCTGGGAGGAAAAAGACAGGGAGGCTGGGGTCTCAGAGGCGAAGCCCAGGCCCTGGCGCAATAAAAGGGCAGCAAAGGCACAGAGGCGCTGGGGGCAGACCATCCTAGAGTCCACTGCGTGCTTTACTGAAAGAAAGGAAAAAGTTGGGGACACCCAACTTCTGATCGCTTGCTCTTTTCCATCCTGGCTGGCTGGCTTGAGAGCGGGTATCCAGTCCTGCCTCCCATCCTAACCTTCTTTGCCCCAAGACCCCAGAGCTGCGGGGCCGGGGAGTATCCCGACCTGACTGTCCTTATTTACTAAAGGAGCAGAGACTTTCCAGCCTCTACAACTCGCTTCTCCCAACCTTCCTCGGCGGGCCTGGCCCGAATCCAACTCGGCCACACACCTCAGTGCTTTTCCGGGTGCAGGGGAGGCGTGACCCCCACTTCTCTCTGCACCGCCTAGCTGCTGTGGAAATAAAGGCATTTAAATTTTGAGCCGCGTGTCTGTGGAGTGCGTGCACAAGCTGTGCCCACAGCCCACCTCGGGGCAGCAGAGGAGGAAAAACTGGAAGGGAACCCCCAGGGAATGCCCTTGCAGATTCCCCTTGTCCTTTCTCTACTTTTGTCCCTAAAGGCTCTTCCCAGGAGGGGATGTACACCCTCCCCCCCTCCGGAGAGGTGGCGGCTGCACACACATACACACACAGCCCGGGAGAGTGGGGGTTCTTCTACCACTTGCGCGCCAGGGGGAGGAGGCAAGAGGGTGGGCGCAGAATAACTTCTTACCTAGTTCGCAGAGTCGGCTAAGGTGATGGGGGTTGCAGCACACCAGCTCGGGGTTGATCTTCCCGTAAGATTCACAGCAACACAGCCTCTTGACTTCCGAGGAATGCCTGAGATCCGGCCACCTGAACACTTTGCACAGCAGGAGGGGGAGCGAGTAGGACGAGGGCGGCTGCGCGGGCTGCGAGCCGGCGGGCGCCCCCAGGCCCAGCCTGCAGTCCAGGCGACCGGGCAGCAGGAGGCACGCGGTGCGCGTACCGCCGCGGGACTCCACGGCCTGGAGCAGCAGCTCCAACTGCCGTTCCTTCAGTTTCTTGAGCACCGAGTGCGTGAGCGCCTTCAGATCCGCCTCGGCGCCCCCGGCCGCGCCGGCGCCCGTGGCTGGGGGGTGGGGATGGTGGTGACCTTTGGCACCTCTGACCGCCTTGCCCAGGCAGCAGCCAGCCCTGCCCGCGCCGCCGCCACCGGCCCCATGCGCCCGGCCGTCCGTCGCCCCTTCTCCCCGCAGCTCGCCTCCTCCTCCGCCTCCCCCCGCGCCCTCCTCCTCGTCCTCGCCGCCGGGCGCACGGCTCCTCCAGAGACGCCGGACGAGCGCAGATCGTTTGGTCCTGAACATGCGGGGCGAGGAGGCAAGGAGAAAAGTCGTTTGCCGGCTAAGGAGCGAACATGACCTCCGCACACCATGAAGAAGTCGGGCGCCGAGTTGGGGCAGCAGGCGCAGGCGACAGCAGCAGCAGCAGGGGCCCGGGCAGGAGCGGCGGCGGCCCGAGGGGCGCTCCGTGGCATGCGCCAGTCTCCCGGAGGCCGGGGCGCGCGCGGGGGCCCGGGGGCGCCCGCCGGGGCTCGGGGGCCTGCGCTCTGGCTGCCCCACCCCGCGCGGCCCGCGCCGAGCGCGGCTCTCGGGCCCCGGCGCACCCCGGGGGAACGCGGCCGCCGCTTCCCTGGGGGCGGCGAAGCCTGCCCCGGTCGGCGCCTCCCAAAAAAGAGGCCCCCCCGCAGCGGCTCCCGAGTGTCGGGCTCGCCAGCCTCGGCTTCCTACATGGAAGATCCGCGGGGGCAAAAAACGAAAAGGCTTTCGGCTGGGCTGCTGGAGGGAGGAAAAAGCCTCTCTCCCCCTTGCTAAGCAACTTAATTTGGGGGTGGGGAGAAACAGGCAATTAAAAAAAAAAAAAAGCAGGCACGCGATTTATTTTTTTCCTCTATATCCTTAGTAACCGGATCTCCTCGAATTCCGTGCACACGAAGACTCGGAGGAGGGGGCCGAGTGGACTTCACCCCACATGAGATGTCTGGCGAAATGAGAAGGCTCTCAAAAAAATCTAAGAACCAAATATGCAAAGCCCAAAATGAAAAACACCACCTCCTCGCACCCCCGGAGGTTTGGGGGCGTCCGGCTGGAGCTGGGGTTTAAAAAAAGAAAATGTTTACAAAGTAGAACAAGACGTTTGAGGGGTGGAAAAAAAAAAAACGTATCCACGAGTTACATCCCCTTTTTTCCTTGCAGAGCCCCGCTGGTCTTCCTTTCCTTTTCTTCTGCCAAGGGAAAAAAAAAATCGTATATTTTTTTAATCCACAGAAAGCTCTGGCTAGGCTGCTTCAATCCTCGGCATCTGCGTGTTTGGGGGGAGTCTGGTCTTTCCTCCTGCGCTCCCGGGGGCCCCGGTCCTCGGCGGGGACTTCCTCGGGGCTGGCGGGGGCGCAGGGGCAGAAGATGCTGCGGCGGCGGCTGAGCCCGGCGGGGCTGACAGCGCGGGGGAGGGCGGCGCGGCGGCGGCGGCGGCGGCGGCGGCGGCGGGCCCCTGGCGGGTCGCGCGCTCTCGCCCTCCTGGGCGCAAGCTGCTCACTAATGCGGGGGCCGCCGGCGCCCCCTCCCCTGGCCGCGGCTGGCCGCCTGGATTCCCCGTAGGAGCTGCTCGCCCCGACCCGGCTGCGGCGGCAAGGAGGCCCGGGTGTCCTCACGCCGCCTCCTCCACCGAGACTCTCCTCGTCGCGCCCGGGAGCCTCCTTGTCCCCCGTCCGCCCTCTCCTGGCGCTCGGGTCCTTCTGCCGCCGCCGGGGGCTCGCCGCGCCGCACTCAGGGTCTCCGGGGCCGGACGCTCGGCAGCTCGGCGCCGGCGGGCTGGCTCTGTCTCGGGCAGCTCTCTCCCGCGCGGCGAGCGGACCGAGCACGGCGCCCGGCTGGCTCGGCTGGCGCGGCTCGGGGACAGGCTGCTCCGTGCGCCGAGCGAGTGAGCGAGTGTGCCCGCGGCTCGCCGCCTCCCGCAAGGCCTCCCGCCCCCGCCCCCTTCCCTCCCCCTTCCTCCCCCTTCGCTCCCCCGCCCCCAGCCGCCGCCGCCGCCTCCTCCCCGCCCCCCGCTCCCCCCCCTCGGGCCCTCTGCTCTGCTGGTTCCACTGCGCAGTGGCGCGCCCGGCTCCGGCCTCGTCACGTGGCCGTCTAGACACCCTGTCGCTTTAAAAAAAAAAAAAAAGCGATTGTGTTTCGCAAACAACAGATCGGGTTTCTAAAAGCTATTTCTCCCCCCACACACCCCCCCGCCACCGCCACCCCCTCCCCAGTCTGCAGAAGGGGTACCACTCGGGGGGGGGGGGGGGGTGCGGGTAAAGGTGGGGAGCTGAGGAGCTCCCAGAATCGACGGAGACCTGGCCGGATCAGAGGAGAAATGGGAAAACCCAAAAGCACCGAGCGGGCTTCGCCGGAGGGTTTTCAAGCGGAACGAACCGGTCGGCGGCCCGATTTAGACGCAGCCGGGGGAGCTTCGCAGCGGCTGTCCCGCGCGCGCTCGCCCTAGCGCTTCATTCATTCGTTTTGTTTTAAAGGCCCTGGCGGCGGATCCCCTGGCCGCGCTGGAGGGAAGGGGGAGGAGAGCGCTGTCTCCGTTTTAAAAGACATTTACACCGGACTGGACCGCGGCCCTGGGAAGTGTGCGCTGGAGGGAACAGCCGGGCCGCCGAGGGCGGGGAGGCGGCGCGAATGTGACCTCAGCGGCGGCCGCGCGCTCCCTCCCGCCCTCTCCCGCTCCGGGCTCGGGTTTCTAGGACTGCCTGGAGAAGTGTGTCTTGTGCACAGCTCTGGAATGCATTTGGCCGGCTGACGAGCTGCGAGGGGCAGCATCCAGGCGGGAGAAGGGGCGGGGGCGAGGTGGGGGGTGGCTCTCCGGCCCCGCCGCCGGCAGGTTTCCTCCGGAGCCCGGAAGACCTCCGGCACCCCGCCTCCCGGCGCGGGAAGGTTACCTTTCCGAGCAGACCTGCCTAGGGCATGCATATGCCTGCACGGCCTGTTTCTGCGCCCTTCTCGGCTCCGTAGCGTTCAAGGTGCTCAGGGTCATAGAGTTTAGCCCCTGACCCCAGGTTCGGGAGAAGCAGAGACCCAGCTAGCAGATTACGGCAAGGAAATGGGGTAAGGCCTTGGTAGGGCACACGACCAGAATGCGCTTATTTCGTGAAAACTGATGGTACTGAGAAAAGAAATGATTTAAATATATACGCATCACTATTGACGAGGCCACTAGTTGGCATGGTGATCTAACCTCACAGATTATTCAGTGAAATAAAAAAGATTTTTTTAAGGGATTTACAATTGTGATATCAGGACAACAGTGAACCTCATTGGGGATGAGATGAACGACGAATCTTCAGGAAAGGTGCGATGTACTATTTTCATTATCCCAGTTAAATTATACCTTCTTAGAAGGAAATGGGACAGATTAATTTTAGCTTTACAGTTCAGCCCCCTCCCCTCCAGCAATTTAAGAGGCGCCTGACAGGCAGTAGATGCTTAATAAACATTGAGGAACCAACATAGGATGCAAAGGGGGCATTTGGACTGCCCCCCCCCCCCAGATCTAACAAAAGCACCTTTGGAGATAAAAATGTGAGAGAAAATCAGCAATGTTGCTTACACCATCAGCTCCAGGCAAGAGACCCCTGAAGCTTGTTGACTTGTAAGACACAGGGGTGCCGAGCAGTGTAGAAATGTATGTAGGACAGGGCAGAAGCTGGCATTCTAAACGTTTACTTTGTAAGGCCACATAGCTGCAATTGTGTAAGGTCATAATTTTATTGTAAATAAAAATGTTGCCTAGTGAAAAGGGCATTGAGACCGTGTGTGTGTGTGTGTGTGTGTGTGTGTGTGTGTGTGTGAAACTTTGTAAAGAAGCACCTTGCAAACTTGCAAACACAGCAGCAAGAAAGCCCCAGGAAGAAATGGATGAGTGGCTCTGGGTGATCCCATCATCATAGGCAAGAAAGACAAAAGAGACAGAAATAAGATTTCTGGGAAATACACAATATACTCCCCTTAGAAAGGCTTATTAAGAATCCCAGGCTAGACGTCAGAAAACCTGATTCCAGGCTGGGGCTCTGCCCTCACTGGTTAACTAACTTGCACCAGCGGTTATCCTCACGTTTGGCCTCGGCCGTATACTTGGCAGGGATTAAAAAGCTTTCTGGGCAAGTTTCCTACCCTCACAGGGTCCCATTCCCTCTCTCTGCTCTGGGCCTCCCTACACGATCTTTGCTTTTCAAGAGAGGCTAGGCTAGGCTGCAAAGTGACAAGGACATAAATAAGGGAAAGCAAATGTCATAATTCTAATTAAGCATCTTGGCTAAATGGAGAAGCTGAAGACTCTTTTAGAAATCTGGCCAATGGTGCTAATAGTCTGTGATGAGAGGCCAGAGCACACACAGGGCAGGTAGATTTAGTGGGTGTTTCAGGAGCTGAATCTGACATCACAGCTTGTCTGAGTACAGCATGCATATACTTGCAGAGATATGTTCCCATAGAGTGTAATTGTGGGTGTTTTAATTCAGGCGTCACCTCTCTCTTACCCTCTGTCCACAGCTTTCCTCCATTTTACTACCCGACGTAGATGATGGCTGGGATGCTGGGCAAGTAGCAGCAGTGATTGGTGCTGCCTTATGGCTCCCTGACATCCCCTGAATCAGTTAACATCCCAAGCCTTCCTGAGAGCCAGCCCCGCCCCACTGCATTCTTGTCCCTTTCCTTTCCAAGAAAGAAGCCAGCCCAGGGAGGAACTCCTGGCTGGCTGGTGTGCCTAGAAAGGGAGTTCCTTTCGTCTCCACAGGCACAAGCGAGACTGACAAGCACCCCGTTTCAAGCTATTCTGATCCTTAAAAAAAAAAGAAAGAGAGAAAAAGTTTAGAGTTCACCCAACTATTGTGAATGAGTTTGATTCTAATCATTTGCTGGCAGGGAATATGGAATAAAATATCTCATTTGCAGTGGTTTATTTCCTGTTGTGGCTTCTATTTTCATCTTTTAGTCACTTTGGTGATAGTAATCAAACCCTAATCATGGTGCAGCCACCAGTCACAGAGACCAAAATAACTTGCAGCAGCGTTATGACAAACAAAGATGGCCTCAGCTAAAGACCCGGCTACTTAATCACTGGCCACTGGCACCGGGAGGACGGCGGGGGCTGCCACTCGACCGACCGTGGGCGAAGCATCTAGTTGAGGGAGGAAGCCGGAGGGAAGTTGCTCCCCAGCAGGCAGGGCCCCAGAGTACACGAGGAAGGGGAGCTATGCTAGCCTGGAGGAAGCAGAGGACAAGCAGGTGAACTCCCCACAACTGTCAGGGGACAGAAAAAGGGAGCAAAAGAGCATCTGCAAAGGCCACACCTACAAGCGACTCTCAGCAAAAGCCAAAAACACAAACAAACAAACAAAAACCCTCCTGCCTGAGGAAGCCAGGCTTCTTCCCTGCAGTACTTTTTCTCATTTCCAATGGTTCTGGGAAGAGAGGGGCAGAGAGGCCCCGAGCACATGTGGGTGTGTGTGTGCAGGCAGGGCTGAGGACAGGGGTGAGGCAGGGCTGAGGATTTGCTCTTGCAGAAGCCAAAAGAAGAAACCATTGAAGGGGCCAAAAAAGTGCTGGAAAATATCGACATTTCTTGCACAACCGTCCCCTGAAAAATGTGTGAGTGAGCTCTAAACCATCCTGGGCTGGCAGCATTACAAATGGAAGCAATGGTTCATGAACGGAAGATGGCATGAGTGAGGCCGATGTGGCCATCAGCACTTCTTGGCTTATCTTAGAAGAACAGGAACGTAAGTGAATGAAAATGCATCTAATTCACAATCGAATAAAGATGCTCATCAAATATTCTTGTAGTACAGACATGCTGTCAGCTGATCCGTAACATTTGCCAGGTGGCTGTGCAGGGAGGGCCCTCAACTCAGTACAGGGTGCTGGGGGAAGGGGCAGGATGAAAAGAACATTGTTCTGGAGGAACGAGAGGAACATCCAGAAAAAGTCAAGATCGAGGACAACAGAGACATTCAACTATACAATCACATACAGATATGGTTCCCTCCAGGGACACCCACTGGATGGCTGACGACCAGAGCAGGGTGGGAAACTTAACTTTTTGTGCCTTTACAAATTTTGCACCACGTGAATGTGTTACTTATTCAACAATAGACAGATTTCAAGATTTGAAAGCGACAAAAAACTCGGCCTGCTTTTCTCGTTTCCTGAAATTTGCTGTTCTGATGTCCTTGTAGAAAAGGACAAGTTGGCAAGGTCCCACGTGGAAGGGAGGCCGTAGACAGCTTCTCTCTCTGTGGGGCAGTTACTACAGGAAGGCCGATGACAACAGAGGCCAATGTGTCATCCCAGACGGCAAGGGTGGAGGCTGCCTCGTCATGACCCTGCCGGGAGTCAGTGGGGAAACACGCCAGTCCTAATCAAAAGTCATTCTAGCTATCAGTCAGGTGCAAGTCCTAACACGGGCCGGCCGGCCTCATAAATACTCATGTCGCGACGACCAGAGACACCGGAAGGAGCCCTGCCCGATCTGAGAAAATGAGAGCCTCGCGTTTTGGAACAGAAATGTGTTCACATGATTCTCGATCCATTCAGCCAGCATCGATTCAAGATGTGGTGCCAACCACCGGGGGAGATGGCTCAGGGATGTGAAGCCAATACTAAGTAGTGTCTGCCCTCAAGAGGCGCATCATCTAGAAGGGAGTTAAAATATGAAAACAGTCAGGGCGCCTGGGTGGCTCGGTCGGTTAGGCGTCCGACTTCGGCTCAGGTCACGATCTCGCGGTCCGTGAGTTCGAGCCCCGCGTCAGGCTCTGGGCTGATGGCTCAGAACCTGGAGCCTGCTTCGGATTCTGTGTCCCCCCTCTCTCTCTGCCCCTCCCCGGCTCGTGCTGTCTCCCTCTCCTTCAAAAATAAAAATAAAATATGAAAATAATAAATCCTTGCAAAATGTGACCAAAGCCACCCTAGCAGGAAGAATGGAGGCGCTTTTTTTTCTTGAGAACAAAAACTCAAGCAGCTTATTCTCTCTGGGAGGGGTCTTGAAAGGTTTCTCAAAACAAAGATTTCACACTAGTTGGCTGAGGTGACTAACCAGGCAGAGAGGTGTTCAAGGTACCAATGGTCACACGCAGAAGAAACACACGAAAAAAAAAAAAATCGTTGTTTTCTGTCAGCTTGGAGGTAACTCTTCAGAACCCCCACCATGCTTGTCATTTTAAGTATCTAACTTTATCCCCAAACACTCCTGAGCCTCAGGAAGTCCACGATGGATGTGAAGCTTCCGCAGTAGGTTTTCGGGGGATCATCTCCCTCAGCATAAAGTTTTCTTCGTAGAGAGGATTTGCGGGACGGACACTAGTCGGTCTATAGTTACAGAAAAAGTTTCTCCTCAAATAACTGGGGGAATTTCCATGATCTCCCCTTCTCGAATCAACAGCCGGGCCTCACTTGTGTCAGACTGGTTCACGTCAGGAAATGATGCCAGTTTCAACACAAGTGCAAGGGAAGTGTCTTCAACAGTGGAGTAGGCCTGTGACAGTTCAGTAACAGGAGTGCTTAGTCCTCTCAAATACCAACAACAAAAATTATTATTCCCCACCGCAGTACAGACAGACAATTTGGGGGATTGCCACAGGCACTACAAAATAAGTACATAAATAGAAAAGAAAAATATATTTTAAAGACAGCAAGGCAAGGAAATCGATGTTGAAACTAACCGACCGGACACACCCTCAGGAACCCTGACCTTTTTCCCCACCGTCCATGCCTGGGGGGCGGGCGGGGGACCTCCATTCTGAACCTCAAGCTTTCTAGCTGGGTTCTTTCCAGCTTGTCTCTAGGCTCAGGCAGCACACCCTGAGGGCAGAGGCTCCCCTGAAGGGAGCCGAAACTACATCCCCCCAAGCAAAGAGGACCGCCCTGAGCCAGCAAGACCCCACCCATGATTGACTCCTCGAGGCCCAGACCATGATGGACTTGACCTTCATTGCCCCCCCTCCCCGACCTTTGCCGGACATTTTCCTGATATAAACCTGGAAGTATTTTAAGCACTTTGGAGCCCGTCTTTAAGAAGCTACTCCGCTATCTTCAGGTGTTGGCTTCACGGAAATAAATTCTTTTCTTCTACCACCACTCCTTTCTATGCCTTTGGATTTTGACAGTGGGCAGTGATGGAACGTGATCTGTTTAGGACTCCCCCACCCCCACCCAGCCAGGTGCTCTCGCATTTCTGTGCCCCCTGGCTACAAAGCCACACCCAAGGGGCACCTGGGTGGCTCAGTCGGTTAAGCGATCTGATCTCACGGTCTGAGAGTTTGAGCCCCACATTGGGCTCTGTGCTGACAGCTCAGAGCCTGGACCCTGCTTTGGATTCTGTGTCTCCTTCTCTCTCTGCCCCTCCCCCACTTGTGCTCTGTCTCTCGTTCTCAAAAATAAAATAAATGTAAAAAACAAAAACCAAAAAGAAAACAAAGCCACACTCAAAATAGATTCCCCCTCCTACTAAAAAAAAAAAAAAAAAAAGAAAAGAAAAGAAGAAGATTCCGAATCGGATTACCAAATTAACCTTAGCTGTTTTCTGATTCCCTCCCCACCCCCCCCCCCTGCCATTTTTATCTTTCCCATTCCAGAAGTCATTAGGAGATGAATTCGGTGCTCAGTTCTGCCTAGTATGTGCTGGGTAGGATCCAAGTAACGAGACATCTGGTAATGGTGAATCAGTACCGGCAGCATGCAGAAGGGGTGAATGATGTCTGTAGCAGAGCTTTAGAGTCATGGTGACCACACACACTGGTCCTGGCACGTTCTGGGACCCACCAAAGGAGCCAGGCCTCATGAGTGATGGCAAAGGCATTTCTCCTGGTGAGGACCTAAGGAAACAGAAGGGACCCTCAGCCCAGGTTTAGAATGAAATCTACTCTCCTGCCATTACTAGCTTCGCGGTCTTGGAAAAGCCTGTTTCCACAGTCTGTCTGCTTTCCTCCTGCGACAAACACCGACTTAACATCTTGTGTGTGCCAGACCTGCTGGGAGGTTGCAAGCACAAAGCCCTCACCCCGGGGTTGCGGGACGAGGCGTGGACACACCCCCCAGCACAAGCGCTATGTAAACGAAGTGGCATACAGATGCTAATTGTCATGATTATCATGGATTCGGAGGTCGGGGCCGCCCTGTAAGCTCACTTTGTTTAACCTTCCAAGTAGGAAATGAAGTTTTCCAGGAGAGAAGTGTCCTAGGGATAGGGTGTTGAAGAAGGAAGCCAATTCCCTCGTGTCTGGGACGTTGTGTGGGTTTCCCTAGGACCAGTCGGGACGCTGTCAAAGAAGTAAGGCCAACATCAGAGTTTAAAAGCAAGCCACCAAACAAGCCTGGGAAATCGTTTGCCTAGAACGACACAGGGAGAACACAATAAAAAGTGTTTCTTGTTCTTTTCTGGCATGACTGCGAGTCAGAAATATTTTCCTGTGTCCTGGGAATAACTTTGTTGGTGATTGTGACAGGCGAGGAGGAAGTAACAAGAGGTCCACCTTCACGGGGACAGAGACACCCAGCGGGCAGAATGCCGCCCTGCTGAGTTCAGTCCCGATCCCCCACGAGAAAGCCCGTAAACATTTGTTTTGAAGGCTTTCAAGGTCGGGGAAATACGCTGTCACTCTGCAGTGCTCAAGTCTGGCCTTTCAATAAGAAACGGTAAGAAAAGTGCAGCGACATGAGGTCGCAGCCGGCAGCGATTTTCAGGGTCCCATTCCCCGACCTGTCATACACGGGAACTCGTCTTCCCGAATCAAGTTTGCAACGTGGGGTGCGTTTTCTCAGGTGCTTCGTTATGCGACATTTTTAGTTCTCCTTTTATGCCTTTTTGACCTTTGAACAGATAACATATGCATAAGGGTACACAATTCAAAGGGTACAAAAGGGCACAAAGAAAAGCAAGGCTTCCTTCTGCCCCGGCCCCGGCCACACAGGCCTCCCTCCCCTCAAGAAGCAGCCCTCATGACAGCCAAAGGTGCCGAAACTGAGTCAAATTACAAGGCTCCCTTGTGCTTTGAACAGGTGGGTGGCCCCACGTGGCCACCAGCATATCTGACGTCTCCCCTTGGGTGCCTCAAAGAGGGGCTCAAGGTTTTGTTCCAGACAAGGCATCTTCTTCCAGAACCTGCTTCTCCGCCGGAGCTCTGCCCTCGGAGAGCCCACCCACCCGCCTCCACCGGGTGGTGGGCGTTGGCCTTTCTTCCCCCTTTCGCATCCAAACCAGCCTTCAACATCTTGTCAATTTTGCCTTCAAAGGCACCTCTCAACCCAGCCGCTTTTCCCCAGGCCCTCCCACCGCGACCCGCCCCAACGGAAGCCATCGTCACACTCAGGTGACTGACGACAGAGCTTTCCTCATTTCTGCTCTTCCCTCGCTCAGATGCACTGCTGACGCGTGTCTCGATGCTGGCCTGACTACACCATCACTCAGCAGTCATCCTACGACCCTTGGAACAAAGACAAATTCTTTTCCTTGGCCTCCAAGCCCTGAGCGACCTGGTGCCCCTCCTTCCCCTGGCCGTCACCTCAGAGTCTTCTTTCCGCCCCCGGGGCCTCTGCACCTGCTGTCGCTCAGCCTGAAACGCTTTCCTCTGCTCTCCCACGCCTCTTCCAGGCTCCCAGTCTTTGAGATCAGGTCACCCAGCCACTTCTTTATGCGCCTTCAGAGCCCCAGGCGTTTCTCTTTTGTAGCATTTACAGCACCTGCCATTCTAATCCCTCCTTTAGTGCTGGTCCTCTACCCCGCAACGGTGAGCTCCGTGAGGGCAGGGACTCTGCATAACAGTACCTCTAGAGTAAGCCATCCAAACTCAACCCGTGCCGGCTGAATAAATGACCAATAACAGAGGAATCCATCATTTTATCTGAGATGCTGTCCTTCCTGGATCAGGGATTAATGTGCCCTATCCTTTAGGAAACGGCTGGTCATAGACGGTGTTCATTTACGGATTTATTTAGCAACATCAAATGCTGGCAATCGAGTCAAAAGAGTCCCTCAGTTCAAAGCCTTAAAGTTGATGAATTGTTGCCCGAGCCCAAGGAAGGAATCTCAGACCCGGAGAGACCCTGGAGGACTCTTAAATACTTGACTGAGGGATAAGGTGGCCCCAAGGTTGAGAGGTAATGAAAACTCTCGATGACTTCGGAGTCAGTGCCCTCCGCTCCATGCCTCCCTTTTCTGTCTGGGGGCTTCACGTGCATTGTCTCATGTGGACCCCCAGGAAGATGGACAGCAAACTCTCCAAGATCCTCCAGCTGGTTAGAAGCACCTTCAGGTCCAGAACGCAACTCATCCCCCAGGTTCTCTACTCCCATGTGTCCCATATATCTACAAGACAACACAGCAGATGTACAGGTAAAAAGAAACAGGAAAAAAGAAACCAGCCTGTCCGTCCCGGCTGGCAGACCCGAGCTATTTTGCACAGAGTAGGTGCTCTGTGAGGGAATGAAAGAATGTGTGATTGCTACCCCGGCCTCCCTTCCGGGGACTCTCATGGCACTCCTGATCTGTATCTCATCGTTCACAGGATTACATTTCACAGTCCCCAGAGCCCTATTGCCCTGGCTGCACCGTGGGCCAGGGGATCAGGGACGGCTCCCCAATTCTGTACCCCAACCGTGCGCTGAGTACTGCTCCGGGCACACAGTCCGTCCTCAGGGAGTTGACATTCCTTGGGGAGACAAGTAAATGAATACATAGGAAACGTAATCTCACACAGAAGAGCTCTGGAAAACATGAAGTTGACCAAGGGACCAGGGCTATTTTGGAGCCGAGCGTGGCTGTTTCAGACCTGTGTTTGGGCGGGAGTAAAGATCAGGTAAGGTGCTTCCAGAACAGGGCGATGGGCTGGGCCCAGACCCTGAGACAGGTAAGCCAACATGTTACAGGAACAGTTTGAAAGGCCCGTGTGGCTGGGGGCGGGGGTGACAGCATGGGAAGAGTGACTGGGATTGCAGAAAAGAGAGATCTGGAGAGGCTAGTTCATGCAGAGCCACCCAGGCATTTATGCTTCTTAAGCGGAATGTTCTGGCAAACCCAAGATAATGGAGACAATTACCGTTCGAGGGGAAGTGCAAAGCACCCCAGCATTGGAACCAGAAGTGCTGTGTTCAAGCATCAAGCCTGTCACCGTTGGCTGTGTCACCTGAGACCTCGGTTTCTCCATGGAGAAAATGGGGATAATAATACCCACATGGATTTGTCTTGAGATCAAATGAGCCAACCAATGTCCAAGAACACCGTAGAGATAGGGCTACAGAATCACGAAGCAAGAAGAAACTCCAATCAGGCATTGCTGAGCCCGTCATTGAATAGTGTTGACACACTAACGCACTAATACTGATTGACCAGCAAACGCTCCGTTTGTGGAATCACTGCTAGATGCGTTTGCATAGTAAATTTGTTATTATTTCATGGCTATGTATGCAAATATACAGCTCAGGTCCCTTCCTCTTTCTCTCCTTGAACTAACAAGAGCAATTAAGTACAATTCCATGGTGATGATGGTGAAGAAACTGACACCAAAATGATCTGGTATTGACGTTTGTTTCAAATTGCGCAAACGCACTAATCTTACTTTGTAAGAAACGAACAAAAGAAAAACTGCCAAAAGAGGCCTAGGAACACAGATACAGGCTCACTTGTAAAAGCCCCAGGGTCCTAAACCGTTGCCTGGGTTCTGGCCTTTCAGGGGAGCCCCAGGTTCCTTGCACATGCTCTGGCATCTATTAGATCCTGATGCAAAGAGAGGATGGTCTCAGGCAGTGGGTGGGGTTTGAGATAACCATCTCCTCTTCCGGCCCTCCTCAGGCTGGGGTTGGGGGGTCCCTCCTCCTGGCACATCAGTCTGCTGGACAGCAGCCCTCCTGACCAGTGGCTGTGCAAGTGTTCCTTGCCCAGGCCCTCTGCCTCATCCCTCTGCTCTGCTCCCAGCATGACTTTGTTCTCTCCCGTGATCCTGGGCTCCAGGGAACACCAGCTCTGTCTTCTGGGAGCCACTGTGGAGCCGGACCAGGGGAGAGACTCCAACAATTGCCTGTGTGCCCAGAACTGCTTACCCATGTAGACTTCTGCTGGTTCTCTGTCCAGCCAGAGACACTTAACAGGCACCTACTGTACGAGTACTAAATCCTTCAGGATGCCAGAGGAGGGTGGGTACACGCATTCCATTTCCCACCCACCTCCCTCCACCCTGCAACAAACCACACTCACCCTTAACCCCAGCCAGCTATCTCCCAATGTCCTCCACTGGCTTGAGAAATACAGAAGTACTCGAGCTCAGCTGGAAAATCCAGGCCCCAGAAGACACTCGACAAATGTGTGTTCTCTTCCTCCTTCTCTCCAGGTGATGGATAGGGCCCCCCCCCCGGGGGGGGGGGTGCTATTTTCACCTTCCAAGAGAATATACTCCAATACTCCAGAACTTCGCTGTTTCCTCTGCCTCCACACGGCCTTGCAGCCCAACACTCAATCTCTCATGGAATATTCTTGACACTTTAAAGGATCTGGCCAGCCGTAAGCCAGTGTGGCTGCATTCTTTAATTAATATTTATTGAGTGTCCCTATTAGGTGCCTGGCAAGCACAGTGTGTAGCTAAAATATCTATTTCCTTTCCTCTCCAAGAAAGTACATTCCTGGACAACCCAGGGACGTTGGCATGCCAAGTAAAGAGCAGCACTCCGGCAATAGCAAAAGTGAGTTGGGAGTCAGTGAAGGGACAGAAGCAGTACACAGGGGTCAGGAGATAGGAGCTTGAGTCTTCAGGTCCTGAAACACCAACTATACGACACCCAGGAAGTAGTGTCCCTTCTTGGAATCTGTGTCTACACGCGCGTGATTGATAGTATCACCCTGTCTGTCTCCTAGGGATCTTACAGAAACTAGGTGATATCATGTAAGCCATGCTTCTTGAAAACTTTAACACACTACACAAATTCCCGATGTTTTCTCGCAAATAAAATCTTTGGTGCCTTTCATGGTAGACACAAAAATGGAATCAGGCTTAAAAGAATGGAACCTGGGGAGGTCAAAATCTGACAAATGCCGGTCTGGGCATCAGTTTAGATTCCGAGGCTCTGATCCAAACTATGGAAGAGCTCCTTTATTCTTTGACAAATACTAAATATGTTTATCTTCAGCTATACGTACGTATACGTATATGCATATGTATATATGTATATGTATATGTATACATCTACCACCCCCCACACACACACATTTGGAGGGAGTCCTTTTGGAAGTCCCTTTGCAGAAGCCGGTGCTACATATCTGTGAATGCAGAAAATTCTATGTAGATACGATACGAATAAATTAGGCCACAAGTTACTATAATACAGAGTTAGGTGTGCAAACTTCAGAATTTTTATTTCATGCAATCCTGGCAGACATGTAAATTGGTTGATCTTTCTGGACAGCGGTAGATAATTTGAATCCAGAGCCTTAAACATGCTCCTGTCAACAAACAAAAGGCTCTGTACACACAATGGAGGGAGGAAATTTTCTGACACAGGCTACACCATGGATGAATCTTGAACACATTATTACTCCGTGAAATAAGCCAGTCACAAAAGTACAAATACTCTGTGACTTCATTTATCTGAGGTATTAGAGTAGCCAAGTTCATAAACAGAAAGTAGAACCAAAGTGTCAGGGGCCTGGGGGGGGGGGGGGGTGGAGTGGGGTGGGGGGAGAGTATAAGAGTTTGCGTTTAATGGGTACAGAGTTTCAGTTTTGCAAGCTGAGAAAAGTTCTGGAGGTCGAGCGTGGTGATGGTTCCCCAACAGTGTGAATGTGCCTAATGCCACTGAACCGTAATACGCTTAAATATGGCCAAGATGGTAAATTTTATGCTATGTATATTTTACCGCAATTTAGAAAAATATTCCTAATTTATGACTCAGTAATCCATCTAGGAATGTATCCAAAGGACATAATCAGAAAAGACAGCAAAGATGTTTGTACAAGACCGTTGACTTAAGTCTTTTGTTTCTTTTTTTAAACTGGAAACAACCTAGGAGGAAAATAATGGCAGAATGAGTAAAGAGATTACAGAATATCTGTTAGGAAACACCATGTAGCCATTTAAAAGCCTGCTTTTGAAAAAGATAGAATGACATGGCAAAAGACTTCATAAGAAAGAAGATTCAAAGCCATCTATCCAGGGTGATCTCAATTTTGGAATATGTTTACGGGTATAATTGGAAGGAAAGAAGGCCGTAAGGAAACAAACCAGTGGTTACCTCTGGGTGGTAAGGTTTATAGATGCATTTTTATGTTCGTCTTTATTTATTTATTTTTAAGTTTATTTATTTTTGATAGAGAGAGGGAGAGTGCAAGCCAGGGAGGGCAGGGAGAGAAGGGGACACAGAATCCGAAAAGGGTCCAGGCTCTGAGCTGTCAGCACAGAGCCCAAAGAGGGGCTCGAACCTGTGAACCGTGAGATCATGACCTGAGCCAAAGTCAGATGCTTAACCGACGGAGCCACCCAGGTGCCCCTTTATATTCGTCCTTATATGTTTCCTAATACTCTATGATGAGTATGTATTAATTACTTTTTATGGGGAAAATGATAAATGAATATGAAAAAGACTTTAGAGCCTGCAGGAGTGTCTCTGGATCCCTGCTGGATCTGGGAATGGTCAGGAGGTGGTTCGCACAGGCATAACGTATGATTCCAACAAGTTCTCCTGCGGATGCATCAGACCTGCAATGTACATGGTCTGCCTGCAAAGTACCAGGGCACAATGCGGATATTTGAGATAAACATTTGTGATTAGGTAACTGTGGCCCCACATGCTTTATACTGCTTTGGGGCATCTGCAGGCATTTTGTTGAAACCTTTGGGATACTTATATCAGCGGTTGCCTGAAGATTATTTGCCAGAAGTAGGAAAGAAACATAAGGTCGGATGTGTATTTCATGCTTAAAGAGGATGTGATTGACAAGTATGATTCATATGAGTTTAGCTAAAATGTCTAAAACACAGTCTTCCTTACATGGTAAACAGAGGTATTGGAAATTGACCAACTGAAACTACAAAATATATTTGAAGAAAAGCTCCCATTTTCAATGGCAACCCAAAAGATAAAATACTCAGGGAAAGCCTTCCAAATATATGCACATCTATCTGAAGAAAATTTTCAAACACGAAAGTAGACCCGAATAAATGAAAAGACATACCGTGTTCTTGGATAGGCAGACTCAGCGTTACAAAGTTGTGAATCCTTCTCAAATTAATGTATAATTTAACTTGATCCTAATAGAAATGCCAGTAGGATTTAAGCAAGGGATATGCAGGGGAACTGACAAGGTGGATAGACTAAGCCTCACGTTTAAATGAAAAGCAAATGCCAGGTAAAAATTGAAAATGCAGAGTGAGAGACAAGGCCAAGGCCAACCAAGTGTTAAAAAACACGATAAAGCTTTAGTAATTAAAGGAGTGTTTTACTGACACCTGCATCGAGAGATCATGGAACAGAATTGAGAGGCCAGAAATTAGTTTATACATATATGGGTTTTGTCAATTATTTCTCGATAAAATTTTTGAAAAACATATTATACAGTTTTTTTTCAACACTTATGGTTTTGATACTTTTCTATGTTATATGTTTATTTTCTATTTTGTTCATTTTCACTGTTTTTTAAGTCATTTTCTTTCTTTCTTCTTTGCACTTAACATGCTCCTTTTCCCTCACTAATTGAAATAGACACTTTGATCACTGAGTTTTAGCTTTGTTCTTTTATAATATATGCATAAGACTATGCGTGTCTTGAGGTATGATTTTAGCTACAGCCCACAAGTTTTGACAGATTATGTTTTCATCATAACGTCGTTAAAAATATTTTCTACTTTGCAAAAAAAATTGTGTTCCTCCTTTCCCTTTGACCCACGGGTTATTTTATTTAATTAAAAAAATAATTTTTTATGTTTATTAATTTTTCTTATTAGTAATATCTACACCCAACATGGAGCTGGAGCTCACAACTCAGACAGACATCAAGAGTTGCACATTCATAGGGGCGCCTGGGTGGCTCAGTCAATTAAGCGTCTGACTTTGGCTCAGGTCATGGTCTCATGGTTCGTGAGTTCAAGCCCTACGTCAGCTCTGTGCCGACAGCTTGAAGCCTGCTTCTGATTCTGCGTCTCCCTCTCTGCTCCTCCCCCCAACTCACACTCTGTCTTTCTCTCTCTCTCTTTCAAAAATAAACATTAAAAACATTTGTTTTAATTAAATATATTTAAGCATTTAGGAAACTACCTGACACATAGTAAGTGCCTCTGTGAGTGTTAGCTGTAGGGTAACAATCATCTATTTCAGTTTTGGGGGGTTTTTTTAGTTTTTTTTTTTAAGTTTATTTCTTTATTTATTTTGAGAGAGAGAGAGCAAGCAGGGGAGGCTCCTTGCTGCCAGTGCAGAGACCAACGCGGGGCTTGAACCCACAAACCGCGAGATCATGACCCGAGCCTAAACCAAGAGTCTGTCGCATAACTGACTGAACCATCCAGGCACCCCTATTTTGTTGTTATTTAAATTGAACTGTATTTGAAGAAGACCAACTCTTATGCTAAGAGGTAGATGACTTCATTTGTAGTTAAAGATGAAACTTTAGATCCTGAAATAAGAGATGCTGGAATTTTTTTTCCTTGGGCATCATGGACTAAGAATTGGGCAGAGCTTCAGAAATAATCAATAAGAGAGGTCATCCAGCCTGTTTGGGGACTTTCAGGGACTGTGAATTCCCTGCTTTCAAGGAAGACTGTGCTCTTGGCGGACTCTCTAGTTAAAAGGCTGCCCCCAAAGTGACGTTTGCCTGCTTATAACTTCCATCCCTTCATCTACCTCTGCCTTCAGCAGCCACCAAGCAGACAACCTACGTCTGCCTGCCGGTTCTCGAACACTTCTACGACGTCCTCCTTCACCTCCTCTCCTTATGAACCAAACATGCCCTGTCCGGGCAGGCAATTGTCCCAGGACAAGATTTCCGGATCCTTCACCACCATGATCACCCTGCTCTGGGGATCCTCAGTTGGTTAGTACTCCTGCTGGGTATGGTACCTGGGTCACAGTAGTTTGGGGCTAGAATATCCTAGGCATGAATGTTGAATGAATGAATGAACAGAGTAGTCCAATTAGCAACATAATATATCAGAAGTATCATCTCCCTTGTATTACCACAGCCTCAGATTATGTTAACATTTTCACGAGAAGCTTCCGGATCATTGGCTTGGGGATGTAGGCGTGCCTCCCCAGCCTCTCTCTCCCTGGGGAGAGAAGGCTGTAGGACCCACTGACAGATGCCCACCCCTCTGGGAGACTGACAAAGAAGGCAGCGCAGCAACAAAGAAATGCGAAATCAGAAGAGGAGCAGTCTAATCACACAAAGAAGCTCGCCAGTGACCAACTCAAAAAGCCTGTCTCTCCTGAGAGACATTCATTGGAGCTACTCCACAAATATTTCTGGTTCCATTCACAGGCAAAGATTGAAACCCGCTTCCTTGCCCCCTTGCAGTGGGTGTAGCCACATATCTTGAGAGTAAAATGCAGGTGGAAGACCAGGGTCCCATCACCATGTTCCCATTTTCCCACCAATTTCCCACGGAGGTGACACCCCTCTCAGACGGAACCATGAAGAGCTCCCCTCTCCCAACCAACCCGCGACGGACACGGAATACAGGTGAAAAACCTTTGTTGCTTTTCAACTGGGGAAGAATAAAACCCAAGGGGGCGTCTACTTCCACCTGCCAAACTAGCCTGTTCCCAGGCATTTTGCAGAACAGAAAATGAAACCCCATGTACACAAAGCCACGGAACCCAGCTGGAGAAGGTCTGGAGCCTCCCATTCCCAGCCGTGAGCCTGGGAAAGTCACTTACCTACCCAGGCCTCCATTTGCCTTTCTCTCTCTCTCTTTTTAAAATAAAGTTTATTTATTTTGAGGGGAGCGGGAATCCCAAGCAGGGGAGGGGCAGAGAGAGAGGGAAAGAGAATCCCAAGCAGGCTCCAGGCTGACAGCACAGAGCCTGACATTGGGTGGGCTTGATCTCATGAACTGTGAGATCATGACCTGAGCTGAAGTCAAGAGTCATTCACTTAACCAACTGAGCCACCCAGGCGCCTCAGGGCTCAGTTTTCTTGCCAAGAAGAGGATTTATCTTGATGATCTTTAACTATTTTTCTTAAGTCCATCAGATCATGCAAAAAGTCTTTTTTAAAAAAGGTTTTGTTTTTAAGTAAATTCTACACCCTATGTAGGGTTTGAACTCACAACCCTGAGATCAAGAGCCGCTGCTCTACCAACTGAGCCAGTCGGGAACCTCCAAAACACAGTCTTAATGCAGGATGTTCTCACTGAGGAAAACTGACTGAAGGGTCTACAGGATCTCTCCATAGTGTTTTGCACAACTGCAGGTGAAATCTACAATGCTCTGAAAAACAATAGTCAAAAAACATCATAACCCGACCTTGGGGCACCTGGCTGGCTCAGTCAGTGGAGCATGTGACTCTTGATCTTGGGGTTATAAATTCAAGCCCTATGCTGGGGTAAAATTTACTTAAATAAATAGGGATACCTGGCTGGCTCAGTCCATTAAGTGTTTGACGCTTGGTTTTGGCTCAGGTCGTGATCTCGAAGTTTGTTTGAGCCTCACATCACGCTCCGTGCTGACAGCGAGAAGCCTGCTTGGGATTCTGTCTCTGCCCCTCCCCTGCTCACTTGCTCTCTCTCTCAAAATAAATAACAAACTTAAAGATAAATAAACAAATAAATAAAAATACTTAAAGAAAATAAAAGACAACCCAACCTAAAAGCTGAATTCAGTTCTCAAAGGTCTCATTTGTGAGTTTGATGGTATAATTCTTTAAGAGAGAAACCCCTCGAGAAGCCTCCATGGGATGTCCTGGGTACGGGGCAATTTGGCCATGTGCCCTGTTCCTCCCCTCTGAGCATGACTCTACTCCACCCATCTCCAGACCTCCGGAGAAATCTCCAGAGACCTATTCAACTCCCAACAATGGCAAACCAAGAATTCCCATTCTCCTGCTTAACTTAGCCACAAAGGTTACATATTTAGAAAATACAAAGATGTGATGCCATGATAGGTGTTCTTTCACAGTGCAAAGACTTTCAGACAGTTGCATCTTTGAATGCTGGAATGACAAGTAAATTCTGGTGGTTATGCTTTCCACTTTTCTATATTTTCTAGATTTTACTCAATAAAAGAAATTATGAAAGCAAAAAACATTGAAGGAAACAATAAAACTCGAGGTCACAGTGGCAGCCTGGTTAGCCAGACTGTTGGAGGACATTATTGACATAAGAACCTTTAGGAAGTATTAGCCTGGTGATCCTGGGTAAGTTGCTTTATCCCCATGGGGCTCAGCATCCCCTTCACTGGACCACAGGTCAGTCCTCTGATGGTCTTGGAGGTCAGAGTTTGAGACAGAGCTACAGGAAGACTCTGTCATTCCAGCAGCCTTTATAGTCATCAATATCACCCCCACCTTTGATTTTCCAGGCATAGAACCTCAGGGATCTAAGCACACAATAGAATCTGAAGAATTTGACAGACCAGGACTAGCCAGACTAATGACAGAGTGACATTTTTGGTGATCTACAGACACAGTATAGCGGTTGAAGATCCTCTTTAACAGTGAGTAAACTGAGGCACAGATGAATAAAAGTTTGGTGTAAGGTCACCCTGGGTTGGTGCTGGTACTGCCCTTCCCTGTGGTTCCCTCCTCAAAGATGTGTCTGTACCCAGATCTGTCAGTTGATTAAAGAGTTCTTAACTGTTCCAAAGAGCTGTCCAGTGGAAAACCCTGGTTATGCAGAGATGGGCTCAACTATTGGGCCACTCTAGATTTTGCCTCCTGGGGGGAAGAGAGAGGCATAGTGGTCTTTCCAAGATCTAAAGTTTAATGTTTGAAATAAATTGATCATGTTTAGACATTTTATTGGTGGATAACTTACACACAGAAAAGTGCATGGATCAAAAGCATACACCTTGGTGAATTTTCACAAAGCGAATATATCCATATAATCAGGTCCCAGGTCAAAACCCAGAACATCAGTAGTGCCTCAAAGCTCCCTCATTCATTTCCTCCCAGCCACCCCCCAACACTGAGAACCACTTTTTTTTTTTTTTTTTAATTTTTTTTTTTTTTCAACGTTTATTTATTTTTGGGACAGAGAGAGACAGAGCATGAACGGGGGAGGGGCAGAGAGAGAGGGAGACACAGAATCGGAAACAGGTTCCAGGCTCTGAGCCATCAGCCCAGAGCCCGACGCGGGGCTCGAACTCACAGACCGCGAGATCGTGACCTGGCTGAAGTCGGACGCTTAACCGACTGCGCCACCCAGGCGCCCCGAGAACCACTTTTTTGACTCCTCACACCTGATATTACTTCTGCCTGCTTTTGAACTTTGTATAAATGGGATCGCCACATTTTTTTCTTTAAGATTTTATTTTTAAGTAATCTCTACATCCAACGTGGAGCTTGAACTCACAACCCTGAGATGGAAGAGTCGCTCACTCTTCTGACAAGGCCAGCCAGACACCCCACCACGTTAGTTTTAAATGTTTTTTCTTTAAACAATTTTTTTATTGGGGCACCTGGGTGGCACAGTCGGTTAAGCATCCGACTTCAGCCAGGTCACCATCTCGCGGTCTGTGAGTTCGAGCCCCGCGTCAGGCTCTGGGCTGATGGCTCAGAGCCTGGAGCCTGCTTCCGATTCTGCGTCTCCCTCTCTCTCTGCCCCTCCCCCGTTCATGCTCTGTCTCTCTCTGTCCCAAAAAAAATAAATAAACGTTGAAAAAAAAATTAAAAAAAATTTTTTTTTTATTTGAGAGAGAGAGAGCGCTCATGAGCAGGGAAGAGAGACAGAGGAAGAGAGAGAATCTTAAGCAGGCTCAATGCTCAGCACAGAGCCCCGGGTGGGGCTTGATTCCACGACCCTGGGATCATGATCTCAGCCGAAATTAAGAATCGGACACTCAACCGACTGAGCCACTCAGGCACCGCTAAAATGGTCTTTCTTTTTAAGCAATTAAAAATTTAAGTTTACATGTAGAGGAATTTCAAGACGGCAATGTTTTTCGTTTGGGCATCAGGCAGCAAGCTGCTTTGAAACCACCCTGTATAGACCATGAAACAATTTAAAAACCAACTTATTTTACTCTGCCTGATCAACTCACCGAGTCTCAGCAGTCAGTCTTAGGGTCCCTGGGCTCCATTGTTAGTGGGTCCCCTTCTCTTTAGGACACCTAAATCGTGTAATATTAAAACCCAAGACAGATCAGTTTGTTTTTTTTTCAGCCTTTTCTTTAGAACAGTTTTAGATTTACAAAAATGTTGCAGAGAGAGTGAAGATAGTTCCCATATACCCTGTGCTCAATACTAATTTTTCTCTATTGTTAACATCTGTTACTATGGTGCCGTTTGTCACAACCCAGAAACTGCATTGGTATACTATTAACTCCATACCTCATTCTTTTTTTCTTTTTAACAGAAAATTAAAAAACTGTTTTTTTAATGTTCATTTATTTTTGAGAGAGAGAGACAGACAGAGCATGAGCCGGGGAGGGGCAGAGAGCGAGGGAGACACAGAATCCAAAGCAGGCTCCAGGCTCTGAGCTGTCAGCACAGAGCCTGACACTGGGCTCGAACTCACAAACCATGTGATCATGACCTGAGCCCAAGTGGAACCCTAACCGACTGAGCCACCCAGGTGCCCCTTAACAGAAATTTGTTTAGTGCTTATTTATTTTGCAAGACAGACAGAGAGAGAGAGAGAGAGAGAGAGAGAGAGAAACAGAGAGTAAGAGAGAATCCCAGGCAGGCTCTGCACTGTCAGCACATAGTCCAATGTGGGGCTTGAACTCTCAAACTGTGAGATCATGACCTGAGTCAAAACTAAGAGTTGGATGCTTAATTGGTTGAGCCACCCAGGCACCCCTCCATACTTCATTCTGATTCCACCAGTTTTTCCTAACATCCTTTTCTCTTCCAGGATCCCAGCTTTGATTGGCTCCTTGTGTCTCCTTGGGTCTCCTTGGGCTCCTCTGGGCTGTGATAACTTCTCAAGATTTTCCTTGTTTTTAATGATCTTGACAGTTTTGAGAAGTACTGGCCAGGTCTTTTAGAGGATGTCCCTCAGTTGGGTCTGTCTGATGTTTTCCTCATGGTGAGGCTAGGGTTTGGAGAAGAGGTACAGTGCTGTTCTCATCAGGTCACATCAGGGATGCGTGCTAGTAACGTGACTTACCACTAATGATCTTGATCACCCAGCTGAGCTAGCGCTCGCCAGGCTTCTCCGCTGCAAAGTTGTTCTCTCCTGCCACCCTTTCTATACTGTACCCTTTGGAAGCAGGTCCTTAAGTGCAGACCACACTCAAGGAGAGGAGGGATTGAGCTCCACTTCCTGGAGGGGAGAATATCTACATAGATTATTTGGCATTTCCTCTGTGGGAGATGTGACTCTTCTCTCCCATTTATTTATTGACGCATCAGTCATTTCTTCACATCAGTCTGAATTCCTTCATGGATATTTATTTTATGCTTTGGATTAAAATCCAATATGACATTATGTATTAAGTTTTTTGCTCAAATTGATCCAGCCTTGGCTATCAGGAGCTGTTCCAGGTTGGTTCCTTTAATATACCCCCCATCCTTTTGATCTTTCAGCCCTGCCTTACTTTCTAGCCCTAGAAGATGCTCTCCGCTCATCTTGAATATGTCCTGTCTCAGCCCTAGAATCAGCCATTTGTTCAAAGGGCAGATTGGTGGGGTTTCACCCATCTTTTCCTCTCAGGATGCAAGCAGTCCCCATGGTGGGAAATAGCCTAGCCTTATTATCCGGTGCAAACCAGCCACTTGTAAACAACTTTAAACGTAGTTTGGTGTTTCGTGGGGGCTCCCCCCGATTTTGATTTGTTGCTATGGTTTGAGTAGCTATGTGTCTCCCTGCATGCCTACCGTTCCTTCTCCCAAATGGTTTTCAGTTTGCTTGAAGCCACTTTCCTCATTCACTGTACTTGGACTGTGATGTAGACCCGCCCCAAGTGAGTCAGGCTGCGGGGCTGGGAGAATAAATTAGAGAGGTCCTCCTCTGGCAAGGCTTCTGACCTGCCAGCCTGGAAAACTGCTGTATAAAGATAGATAAGTAGTCAGCTAGCTACACACACACACACACACACACACACAGACCAAAAGGGAGAAGGCACCAGAGGGAGGGCAACAGAGGCACTTGCTGTGAGAGCTAGTGTTCAAAGGGGAAAAACAGGGAGGCACTTGGGCAATCCAGAACTACAGGTCTGAGCTGGCCTGGGGTTTTAGCACAGGAGGAGTGAGTTCTTCAGAACATGACCAATTAAAACCTTTTAAAGTAATTGTTCCCCTGCCTTCTTTCAAACTTGGGCACTAATCACCTTCCCTTCATTCTTCCCACCATTCTACCATTTTAACATTTGAAATGAAACCCTTTGCTTCTCTCCCACCTCTGGCCCATCACAGAAATGCTCTCCATGTTTGCGGCTGGGGGAGCCATGGAAGGGGACCCTGACACTTAACCCCAGAATCCCCGTGGGCTCTGTCCCACTCCACCTGCAGAGCAGAGGGGAGGAGGCCAGGGGCCGGACAAGTCACCAACCAGGTAAAGCTTCATGGCTGCTTCACCCAGGTGTTCACATTACTCAGCCTCTCCCAGCATTGGTGGTAGGGTGGACAGGGCCTCCCCCGGGGTCAGGGCCATAAACCTGTTACAGCTCCCTGAAATGTGACACATCAAGTTGACATCACCTGTCCACCTTTATTCTCTCCCTCTATCAAAAGTCCCTCCTGTCAGGCGCGTAGCACCCCTCCCTACGTGTCCTTTTGCAGGAGGATTGTACAAAGGTCTGAAGGTTCTGAAGTGATATCGAAAATAAAGTGGATGTTTCCCCATGGTGATAGGATAACATATAATTAATGGAACTGCACAGATCAGTGAAGGTTACCTTGACCTTGACTGAGCATAAATATAATTGGAGTCAGGCAGAGAGGACACCGTTCAGAGGGGCAAACTGCTTTCACCTCTTTTCTTTTTAATCTCATTTCCACGTTGCCTCTCTTGTAGTGTCAGAACATTTTCAGGAAGGAAAACCCAGTCTCTGAATGGTTCAGCCAGCTCCCTGGTCTCTCCTTTCTGGGTGGGGGGCGTCCCCTTTCCTCACACGGGCCGGGAGGGGCGGCGACGTGCCTCAGTGGCTCAGCCAGTTGGTGGCAGGGCTGTGACTGGAACCTAGGCCTCCAGACGCCTCTCGAGTCTAGGCTCTTCCCATAATGGAAGGCTTCGCTCCATTAAAAGTTATTTTAGGGATTCCACAAGCCCACCACCATCCCCCCCAAGGTGGAAAATTTATGTAAACGAGTCAAAATAAAGCAACAGTTTCTTAAGAAGTATGTTTGGAGTCTCACTCCGGACTCAGGCGAGAGGATGAGGACTTAAAGGTTCCAGTGTTCTTGTCTATACAGCGAGACTATTTTTAAAAATTTCAGGACGCATTCAAGTCCACATCAAGTCCAGCAGTGCACACACCCCCCCCCTCCTTCCACCCCTCAGGTTAGGCGGGGCGCGGGTTCCGCCTGGCCCCTCTCCGACGCGTCCCCTCCGGGTGACCCCGGCCCCACCACCCACCCCCCCTGCCCGCACCCCCACGACACAGGGTGCTAGGCGGGGCCGCGGCCTAGGCCCGGGTCCCCTCCGTAACTGGATCCTTCTCCCTCTCCCCCGCCCAATCCCACTTGGCGGCGAGGGGGCCAGGCATCGGGGGAGGGGCAGAGGGACCCGGCCCTGGGGTCCCGCCGCTGCCAGGAGTGGCCAGGGGCCGGGCTAGGAGGCCAGAGGGAGAGGGGAAGCGGGGGGGGGGGGGGGGGGTAAGGGGGGGAAAGCATTACTCTGCTCGGGGTGCAGAAAGGGCGAAGGGGTGGGGGGTGGGGACGCTCGCGGAGGACTGAGGGGCGGGGGACCCGGGTGCTCGCTGCTCCTCCGAAAGCCGCCGGGAACGGCCCGGCTCCGCCCGCTTCCGGGCCGCGGGGGTCCGAGGCCGGAGGCGTTGGTGCCCGGTCGCCCGCGGTGAAGGGCTGTGCGCGCGCCCGGGCCGGCTCAGGGGGCGCGGGGGGGGGGGGGGTGGCGGGAGCGCGCGCGGCGGCGCCGGGCGGAGACCGGGCCCGGCCGTGCGCCGTCTGCCCGGCGCCGCGCTACCAGTGCCCGCGCCGCCTCCCGGGGCGCCGCGCGGGTGGCGCAGGTAGAAGCTCGGGCGGGGGCGGGGGCCACCCCAGGGCTCAGGTTCCAGCCGCTGGCCCGGCCCGAAGCTGCGCGCCGCCAGCGGGCGGGCCGAGGAGGCGGAGCTGCGGCGCGGGCCCGGCCCCGGCCGACTCCGCCCCCGGCCCTCCGCCGGCGCAGCGGGAGCCGGTGGGGGCGCCCCCGCCGGGCGCCGAGGCGTGGTGGCCGAGCGGGGCGCGGGGACCCGGGCGGGGCGCGGGCCGCACAGCCGCGGTGGCGGCGGCCGACCTGTAAACCTTAATGACAGCGATCTCGCCCGTCTGCGCCGCTGACTCACGCGGTGACCCAGCCTCCAGTCACCCGGCGGCCTCCCTCCCGCCCTCTGGCCTCAGTTTCCCCGGCCGCCGAACAATGAGGCCACTGTGTCGTTATTCATTCCTCTGAGCCCATTCACTCCGGGAGCACCGCCGCCTCCCCGGGGAAGGGACCGAGGCGTCGAGCTTTTAATTATCCCTGATGGGGGCAGGGGCGGGGAAGGCCGGCTGGGCTGCATCGTGAACGCGGGGACTATTCCCGAGCCGGCTTAGATTCTTTATTTTAAACCGTCTTTCCCAGTTCATCCTATTTAAGTTTTACCCCCTTCCTCTCCACTCTGGTGGGGCTGCTTAAAAAGCAATGAAATGACTCACCACCTGATCTGGTGGTTTTTGCCTTTCGCAAATATTGCATGGTTAATCAATTTAGTCGCTTACAAACTTGAGCGCCTACTACGGGCCAGGCCCTGTGTGGTTAGCACTGAAGATCCGGCGGCGGAGCAAGAGACCTGTCAGTTCCTGGGCCCAGGCTGTCACAAGAGCCACACTACCTGTTAAGTCCTTGTGGAGAATCTAATGACTGATACAAGCAACAGCGGGTGAATCTAAGCCAGACACAAAAGAATACGTACGGTAGGACTTCCTTGTGAAAACCCTGGAAAAGGCAAATCTATAATCCACAGAAAGCCCATCATTGGTTGCCTGGGAGAAGGGCCAGGGGAGGTGACAGGCATGAGACAAGGAACTCGTTGGGAGGACGGAAATGTCCCATGTCTTGATTGAAGTGGCTACGTGGGTGTATACAGTTGTCAAAACTCACCATCCTCTGAGAGGGGTGCATTTTATTGTACATACGTCGTACCTCAATAAATTGAGGACGCTAGTCTCAGAAGTGTGGAAGCTTTGTTAAGGTCATATGGCTAATCAGCATTTGCATCACCCTTAGCATTTAAGAATGCTTTGAGAGAAATAACCGAAAATATTATACCTGTGTTGCTTTGGGGAGGGAAAGGGATTGAGGAAGGAATAATCAGGGCTCCAAAAAGAAGCCTTCACTTGGCATTATTTACCGAAATCCCGAAATCCCACAAGCCCTGAATATTACTGTTACTATTATCATCCCCACTTAACAGTGAAGGAAACAAACTCAGATAAAATGACTTGTCAGCCTCACTACACGCTTTTGGAAGAGACTGTCTGCAGTTCTCAGTGGTCGACGCTGAGGTTCGGGGTTTGGAGTCACCAGCAAGGGCTTGGAGGCAGAGGGGACCCTGTTAGAGTCCTCTGCTTAGAGGTGTGAGCTGGGGCCAGTTAGCCTCCCCAGTGTCTGTGAAGTGCGGCTTGCCCCTCCCAGGTCTGGTGGGAAGCCGGAGAGGGCCCAGTCTGCGAGGGCCCAGTCGGATGCCTGTTAGCTGCTACCATTGTGACCTTTCCCCCTCAGGGCCTCAGCGTGCTCTGTGGTGCAGAGGAGGGGTTCCTTCTGTACTACTGGGGGGGGTAGGCCGCGGCTCCTGTGGGAAACTTCGTGTGGGGGCTCGTTCCTGTGTGTGGGCCCCAGCCATTCCCTGCCGCACCACCGGCTGGACCCCATACCGTCCTTGAATCAGGGTGTCTGCTGTCCCCTCTGTGTCCAGCCCCCCATGCCTTCTCCCCCGAGATGGCATATCAGAGCTGTGAGGACAGGTGCGTCCCCGCCCCTGCCACCACCGCACGTTCTCAGGCAGCACCCGGAGCTCCTGCAGCCTCTCCTTGCTCACGGAGCACCTGCTCCCCTCACCTTCCCGGCCTGCTGACCATCCTTGGCCAGGGGCCTCATGACATTGAGTTCCCAAAGGGGAGCCCGATATCCCTGGGGCAGCTTCAGCAGGGAAAGCCGAGCAAGCCGTCGGTCCCCTCCAGACCCGATTCTGGTTTTAGCGCAGCTCTCCTGGGGGGCGTCTTCTCCCCAGCAAGGGTCAGGTAGGGACTCCTGCTCACATCAGGCATCGAGAGCCACAGATGGTCTTCCGGACGGACCCCACGAGCCCAGCTGTGTCTCAAGGTGAGGGTCAGAAACCTGGAAGCACAGCTTCCCTGTCCCTGTGGCCCAGTCTTAGCATCACTGGGAGAGGTGAAGACACAAGTCCTGCAGAGTCCTCTCTGAGACTGCAGTTTCCACGATGTTCCCATCCTAGCAGCTGACTGGGCAAGCGGGGGGTGGGGACGGGGAGTGCGACTCATGGGAGGAAGCCCGCTGCCCAGGTGGCTGGGTCTGATTGACCGGGACCGCAGAGCATTCTGGAATGGCAGCCGAGTCTTCCCTCGGTGGTCCTGTGCAGCCCCTGCCCTGACGAATCAGGCCTCTGCAAGGGCAGCCCCTCCTGCGGTCACGGCCAGAGGCCCTCCTGGGTGTCTGGCTGAGCCACGGGCTTCTGTGACCGGGCACCCCCAGCCACCTGGGGCCGTTTGCCTTCCCAGATTCCTCTTTCCAGTCTGCCCACACCCTTCCCCTCCCCAGCTAAGCAGTCCCCTGAGGGAGGAGGGCCTCGCCTGAGCAGAAGGCCAGCGTGTGGCCTCCCCAACTGGGGACCATCAGCTCGTTCGTGGCATGTGGCGGGCCTCCCATCGGCCCCGTTCCCAGGTGGCAGGGCGAGAACCCTGTCACCTCCTCGGGAAGACACCCCGTTTCTAGTTCTGGGACTCGGGACCCTCATGCCTCTGCTTCCCAGCCCTCATTGCTCAGAGGCCAAGCGGCCGGGGGACTCGGAAACTGCAGCACAAAACAACACAAGTCATATACACACACCACACACCCCCCCGTCCCCCACGTGCACCCCACACATGCACACACACGCCCCCACGCCCCAGAAAATCTCACGCGCGGTGCGCAGGTTGTGTCCTACCCACGGGCCCAGCTGAGGGGGTGTGTGGCAGCTCACGAGTCCCGGCCAGAACCCGTGACCCTCGGTGGGGGAGGACATCTTCTCCTTCACACAAAGGCCCCGCCTCTGCTCGCCGTGGCTCTGGCCACAACACAGGAGAGTCCCCCACCCCCGGGGCCTCTCTGGACTGTTAGACCTCAGGACCCCAAGGCCAGCCCCAGCCCTCCCCACTGGACGTCCCCGTCCCACGTGGGGTCCCCTTACCCCTCTCCTGCTCTGGTAGCTTAGCCCTTCCGTCCCCAAGCCCTTCTGTCACTTACTACCTGGACCTCACTGTTAACAGTTCACCCACTTGTCCCCCCACATGCTTGCTTGGACCTGCTTGGGCCAGGCCCCGGGCTGAGTGCTTGAGATAGATGCCCAGGGGATGAGGTCAAGCTCATGGTCAGTGCGCACCGGCGATCTACACGTAGTGAATGAAGCCATGGAAGGAGCATCTCTCGAAGCTGCTGGAGCCCAGATCGGGGACCTGTAGCCCCACTGGGGGTGCAGTCAGGAAAAACTTCCTGGAAGAGGCAGCACTGCAGGAAGGTGCACACCTCCACCTCCAACTGCGGTAAGTCGCTGCGTGCTAGCTCTGTCTTCTGTCATCGTACAGGGAGGCCTTGGTGTCGGCCAGAGACCAGTCCCGAGTCTCTGGCCTTGGGAAAGGGAATCTGACTCAGCCTCAGTGTCCTTGGCTCTGAAATGAGAATGTCAGTTTTGTCCTTGTGAAAGAATGATCGAGGTGACGTAGAGAGGTGGGCGCTGGGACCAGACAGGCTGCTTTGGAATCCCAGCCTCATCACTATGAGCTATTCAACCTTGGGAAAGCGAACTCATCCCTGATTCTGTGTCCTCATCCGATGCCAGGCAGGGGCACAGATGTGTTTGCTGTGCTCCCTTGAGACTCACGGCCAGCCTGGGCCCTTGTTTGTGGAGTGGGACCGCGGTGACAAGGAAGTGCCATCGGTCACTAGGTGGGTGGCCGCAGAGGCTGGCTCTGAACCTGTCTCCTCCAAGCTGGCACTGTGACTGGGAACGCGGCAGTGCCACTCGTGGTAATCTGATTGCTTTCCTAACCTCTCTCTTCCCTGAACATGGGCTCACCTTGGCCTCAAGCCAATTTCCATTATTATGCCATCTCCTCATTCATTTCCGTCTTCTCAGAATAAACATCTAAATACCAAACAGTCTGGCCGTTCCGCAAACAGTTAGACTTAGCCTATGATCCAGCAATTCTAGTCCTAGGTACATATCCTAGTTACGTATGTAATATGGGAGTCATAACAGGGATGACTTAGTAGGGAAGTTCATGGCAGCACAAAAGTCACAGAGTAGAAACAAGCCAAGTGTCCATCAACGGACAAATGGATAAGCAAAAAGTAGCGTATCCGTACAGTGGAATATTATTTGGCCATAAAAAGGGATGAAGTGTTGGTACATGCTAGAACACGACGGGCCCGGAAAACGTTATATTAAGTGAAGAAGCCAGATGCAGAGAGCCACATAGTGTCTGATTTCATTTACTTGGAATGTCCAGAATAAGGAAATCCACAGCAGTAGAAAGTAGGGTTGGTGTGTGAGTAGGAGTCTTGGTGGTGGCGGGTGGAGAGGAGAGTGTTAGCTAAGGGGTATGGAATTTCTTCTCGAGGTGAGGAAGATGCTCCAAAATTGACGGTGGGGATGTCTGCACATGCCTGCGAATACTCTCTAAACCATTCAGTTGTATACTTTGAATGAATGAATTGCGTGACAGTGAATTACATTCAATAAAGCTATTAGGCAAACAGATATGTTCATACATACAAGGCCTTTCCTTCTGCTCAGGGAATGTTTTGTACGGATGGAGATCCACACGGTGCGTGCGGATAGTCTTGGGTACAGAGGCCCCGCCTTGGGTCCTCTTGTGGCGTCCGAATACCTCCCCAAGCCCACGAGTACCCTTCAGCCAAACTACCCCCTTCCCTTCTTTCTATGGCTCTGTGTACCTCCCAGCTTCTCTCATCCTCCAGTTTGCCTTTCTCCTCATCCCCTGCCTAGGAATCCCCTCCTCATCCACTGTTCAGTGAATGGATTGTGCCCAATCCACACATCACCCCTCCAAGGCCAGGCTCACCGGGAACTTGGTGGTCTCTGTCTCGTTCCTGGGTGTGTTACTCCTGGGGAGTAAGGTTGTTTAGTTGTCTCCTTCCCCAGATGAGCAGAAGAATGTCCTTGAAACTGTCCCACACCCATTCCTGGAGCAAACTAGGTGCTAAGTAAATGCTCCATTGAGTTCCTTTGAACCACAGGGACTTGAACTGAACCAACGATCAAAACCTTCCACCTGAAGTGCTCAACCCTGAATTCAGATTTTAATTTTACTAACGCACGACTTCAATTCATTTTTTTTTTTTTAACTCAAAAAGTACCCAGTGGACCAGTTTGAGTTGAAATCAAATCTATGCCTTTTCTAAGTGCATTCGGGTTGAACGGGAAGACAATTAGAACATAATGTTTTCCAAGCTGAAAATTTCCCAGCGTGAAGGAAGGCCTGCGGGTCCTTTGATTTGGGTGTCTCCCTTCGTCGCCCCGTCTTGCAGTTTGAAACCCCAACTAGCCCTGAGGGTCCCTAGAACCTCAAGGTTGTCACCTCTCCTGGAAGCTTGGTGACATTGAAGTTAAGGACGATTATCCCTGTTTTACAGATGGGGGCCAGAATGGGAGAGGGGAAGGCCTCTGTGAAGGCCACGAAGGCAGGACTGGAGGCTAGATCTTTCCCTGTAGCCATTCGTCTCCATGGTAGGAAAAACATCTGGCCAACGAATTCCCTTAAGATGTCACTGTAAAAAGGCTCACGGTATTGGTTCTCTCTGGGGGATTCTCAGACAGTTCTTGGGGAGTAGCTGTTTGTTAAAATGAGCTCACTACTTATGGGCCTGGTTTTTTTCAAACACGTCTTCCAAATGATAAACTCGTGGTAGAAAAGAACCCACTATTGGCTTCGGATTCTTTGTGGGAAGCCTCAGATGCAGGACCCAGGATGCAGGAGATTCTGATTCAGCAGATCTAATGGGTAGGGAGTGGAGTTCTGCATACTCAACGAGTGTCCTCCGTGGTTCCGCTGCTCCCATGGTTTGAGAACAGCCACCAGGCAGGACCCAGCCCTTGGTTGCACATGCGTCAAGATTTGCTCATGAAAGCAGGGAAAAGCAGAGAAAAAGAGAGGGACTGATAACTCACCAGACTACTTTACATGACGATCCTTTTCTGAGGGGTACACAGTAGGTGCTTAATAATTGTCACATATACAGTGAATGAATGCCTGTCCAGGCCAACGGGGCAGTAAGCAGCTCCTCCGTGCGGCCTGAGAAGACCCTGTGGAACCCCTCAAGGGTCACTGTGCTGTCCAGAAATGGCAGCCACTAGCCACTAGCCACTTGTGGCTATTTAAATTAAACTAGAGGCTACCTTCCTCGGGTGTGTGAGCTACCTTTGGAGCACTCAGGAGCTCCAGAGTCTGAGTGCTGATGGGTCACAATCCGGGGTGGCTCACTGATGCAGGTGGCAGGGCCCGGTTCTCTTCTTGCCTCTAGCTGTGCTTCGGGGGAACCGAAGAGCTTGCTGGAACCAGAACTTCCTGCGGTGAAACCTCTACTCCCTGCTCAGCTGGAGAAGAAACTCGATGCTCTCTGATACATGAGTATTTATCCCATTAAAAGATAGAGCCCTGTTCATTGTTCAGTTTGAGTAGGAATCTTTCTTAAATCCGTCACACACTCCCCGGAGAAGAATTGAATGCTTTCTTGGTGACTTGTGGTCCCCGATGTGACGCTTGTGTTTTCCTTGAGCCATGACCTCAGAGCGCTCTGAAGGTGAGCCCCTCATCACATTCCAAACTGAGCAGTCAGCCGAGTTTGGATCCGCTCTCCCCCACCCCCTTTTAACAGTACTTTCCCTTCCTTTCTCCTTTCCTTCCACCTTGGATTGAGGTATCAGCTCATGCAGACAGCTAATTGTATATAAAGTATGAGTTTGAGGGTTGTTTTTTTTTTAGTGTTTATTTATTTTTGAGAGAGAGAGAGAGAGAGACAGAGCATGAGCAGGAGAGGGGCAGAGAGGGACAGAGACACAGAATCGGAAGCAGGCTCCAGGCTCTGAGCTGTCAGCACAGAGTCCGACGCGGGGCTCGAACACACGGACTGTGAGATCGTGACCTGAGCCAACATCAAGAATCAGAAGCTTAACCGACTGAGCCACCCAGGCGCCCCAGTTCAAAGGTTTCGACTAACCGTCTCACCAACAAATAAAGAGCTTGTCTTTGAAAGCATGGGTTTTTGACATCTTTTCTGGCTGCTAAGAAGTCTTTTCTGTTTCAATCCTGCTCCTGTGGGAATATTTTAGAGCTTGGATTTTTGACTAGTTGACATGCCACGACTCGTTGTAAGTACAATTACTGTACCAAAAGATTAAGTCGCTCCTGCCCCCGAAGCTTGTTTTAAGCTCCCCGTGACTACTCGGTGTTTGACGGTGGGGACAAGACCTAAGACGGTCTTGAACACTCTAGTCATCCTTTTCTTCTTTTTCCTTCCAAAACACTGGACTTGGAGCTTGTTTATGCAAAGGAGCCACCACATCCTGACATTGAGGCCACGGGGAGAGCTTCGGGGAGCAGTTGGCTCTGCCAGAAGAGGGAACAGCTAACCCACACGCTCTGGGGTCAGGTCAGGGTACTCCCATCCATCAGTTCCTGAGTTTCGTCAGTGGCGCGCATTCTGCATTCTCGGAATCAGCCCTCTCAAGAGTATTTGCATTTTCAAATAAGAACTCGGGGGAGAACAGTGTTTAACTTACTAGAGTCACTCTCTGCGGGCGGAATGTCATGTCCGGGGAATGTATTTATAGGCCGAGTCTGTGGCCCCCGGCAGCCCCACCAGGCCCGCAGAAGCGGCAGTGGCTGAAAGCCGAGGACACGGCTCTCCGGGCTCAGGCTGCCCCAGAGCCCAGGCCCAGAGCCCTCCAGCCTTCTGTTTTGTCATTGCCTTGGAAGACCAGAGCAGCCCCGTTGTTTTCTTCCTAGACGTGGCGTGGAGGGAGTGAGGGGGCAGAGTGTAGGTTCACTCCCCACCACCAGACCCACCCTCTGGAGCCCACCAGGCACCCCTCGGAGGGAGGATCTCGACAACGAGTAGGAAAGAGGTCACATTCTCGCAGCCTATCGCTGGGATTAGTTAGAACTTTTCATACCCCAAGATGGCTGTCCGAATGTTTTGACCTGTAACCTCGTAAAAAGTTGGGGAGTTTTGGTCTCCAGGCCCCTGGGGCGTTTAGCGGGGCTCTCCTGCCATCATTCTGTTTCTATTGGACCACCCGCCCACCTACTGTAGCTGGGGCACAGGGGTGCAAGGGACCTGGCTCCGGGGGTCCCAAACAGACCAGGTTTGCCCACTGGCCAACTGACCAAATCCAAAGGCAGAGGAATGAGTGGAGGTGAAACAAGAAAGGAATGTATTTCCCTGAGGCCCCCGCCCGGAAGATAGCAGACTAACATCTCAATGACTGTCCCCCGAGTCCTGAAAGCACCTTCCTTTTCCTTTCCTGCCTGTTGTTCCTGGAAAAGCCCCCTGCCGCACAGCATCAAATTCTGTACTTTCCCTGTTGATAAAAGTCTGTTCCATTTTGACTGGTGAGGCTCAGTTCGGCTCTTCACCGTCTGTGGCCCTGAATGTTTTTCTATCTTGAGTTTCCCAGTCGCCACGGAGCTGGGCCCGGTCAGCCGCGAAGCAGAGCCCCCAGGGCAGGAGGCACCCAGAGAGCCCACAACAGGGGAGTTCTGAGAGAACCAGGCTTTCCTTCCGCAGACACGAGAATTTGTTTAAGGAGACGGGAGGTGAAAGTGTGATGGCTCAGGGAAGGCCCTAACCCCAAATGCGATTTTACACAAACAAGACAGTCCAACGGCTTCTGGCTCGGACTGAAAATAAACTGGCTTTTCTGCTGTTCTTTTTTTCCTTCCTTCGACCAAATTATGCTCTCTTCTGTTTTCCCCCCTCCACACCGGAAACTCTACTTATGATTTTTAAATGGTCCTAACTGGGGAGAGGAAGTTGAGTGGCTGCGGAGAAAATTCCACACTCGGTCCATATCCCACTGGGCCGAGAGTCAATACAACAGCCCTCCGGGCTCCAGGCGGCAGGACACCGGACAAGCCACGAAGTATTTATTTTCTGTGGCTTTGCTCAGGCCTCTGCAGACAGAGTTTTTATTGAATCTGGCCCCAAAACTGCTGGGATTAGGCCTTGCTTGGCTACTCAGAGAGAAGTAAGTGTTCTCCAGAAAGAAAAAAAAAAGTTGCCCTCTCCTGCCCTCTCCTGCCCTTCCCTTCTTCCCCCCTTTTCCACTCTCCCCACGTGGTTTCTTTGTTTAAAAGTTTTCCAAAATGTGCTTGTACTGAGGAAGAGAGTCATGTTTTTCTGAGAAGCCCAGCGTGGCTCCTCTGGACCTGTGGTTGGCATTGGTTAAAGCGGTTCCTGCCCTCTCTGAGCGGAGCTCCAGAAGGGTCTCCAGGAAGGCCTGGCCTCACTGTGGCCTATGCCATTGAGGCCCACCAGGGGGGCAGCGGGGTCACGCCTAGGCCTCTCCCGATAGCTCAGAGCTTGGAGCCGACCCCAGGCCCCGGCAAGCCTCAGTTACAGCAAACGTAGCCTCGCGGAGGTGACAGCTAAGGGGACACGCTGAAGGCCCCGCGGGCAGCAGACTCTCCTGGGGTCACAGGCCTGGCAGGGCCGAGATCAGAATCAGGCAGAACTGAGCTCCCCAGCCAGGGGTCTGGGAGTCCCTGTTGGGCCCCGGGAAGTAGGCTGCTGAGTGCTTTTTGAGGCTCATGAGCTGGCACTGAAAACATGCTCTGCGGCTGTGCCCTGAAGGCTCTGGTCCGGTGTCCCGAGGAGGCCTCTGGTTGCCAGCCGGGGCCACCCGGGGGCTATGAGAGGGTGAGTTCTGTCTAGGAACTGCTGTCACCCTGCTGGGAGGATGCCGGGTCCCGAAGGAGCCACTGAGGTGCCAGGGCAAGAGGCACCCTCGCTTCTGGCTGTGCCCCTGGCCATTTGCTCGGCTTTCACAAACTTGGCTGCAGTGTGATTTCTCTGAAGGCCCCATCCAGCAACCAGGGGGGCTCATTTCTGTGACTCATTCATTCATTTATGTACTCGAGGAACAACTGCAAATACATAAAACAGCTCTAAGAAGATGGTGTTTGGGGGCCTCAGAGGGGAGTGGCCTGGCCGCTGCTCCCCTGGGGGACGGGAGACACCGGGGGAAAGAATTAGACCGCCACCCAAAGACATGCCTCTGCCTCTGCGAGAAGACAGCCTGTGGGGCACAGAGACCCTCACAGGGGGGCTGGGATGGGGTCTGGCCGGCCGGCTGGCCTGGACTTAGCTTTGGGTTGGCAGGGAGAGGGGCAGACCTCTGGAGGAAGAAGCGGGGTGGGATGAACACTGCCTCTGCCGAACTAAGAGACACTCCTGGCACGCTGGGGGGACCAACGAATGGAGCCCTCTTGGGCACAGGCTGTGGCATTAAGCCACGGGAACTGTTACGTGGACCAAGCCCAGCCATGCTGGGTCTGGCGGTTTGTTCATCTGGTTCCTCGTTCCAAACTTGAGGGCTATCCGTGTCGTGGGAGGTGGAGGGGGCTTATCACTGGAGTCTGTTGTGTGGCTATTAATATTGAGCACTCTCCTGCTCCAGGGTGGGGGGAGATCGCGGCCAGCCAGCCGGGTCCCTGGAGCCCCTTCCTCCCTCCCTGCCAAATTCCTCAGAGCCCAGCGGATAAGATAAGCGGTTTGTGCTTCCCAAAGGCAGAGCCAGTCCTTGGGGGCTTGGAGCTGGAAAACCCCAGGAAGGGGCCAGGCCAGGGCACGGGAGGAGCCCCCCTTTGGAAGTGACTTGAGTTGGGAATCCTAGGGGGCCATTCTGCAGAGCCTTCTGCTGCTCTCCCCACTTCCAGGCCTCTACTACTCTCTAGAGTCACAACCCTAAAGACAATTCCACAAGAGGGGAAGTGCTGGGTGCTCACATAGCAATGGGCAGGAAAGAGAAAGGGGCAGGGAAGCCAGGGCCAGACACAGCCCCAGAGGCCCCCTGCTCTGGGTCCTTGTTCCTTTCCTGGCTCCCTCCAGCAACGTCTCAACAGCTGCCCTTGCTCAGGACCGGCCTCCTCCCTGCCCATCCATCCCCGTGGCTGGTGCCCCTAGTTCCCCCTTCTACACCTTCTGCCCGCCAGCTGCTCACCCAGACCCTACCTGCCTTTCTCCAAGGCTAGTCAGAGCAGAAACACTGCTAAATTTGCAAAGGTTCTCCCCCATCCCACCTCCAACCCCTGTGAGCTCATTCAAGCACCCCTGGGTGCCACATTTGGGCCTGCCTCAAGGCATTTGGTTGTTTTTGTGTGTGGAAGAGGGGTCTCCACCATTCAGCTGCTGGCTCCTGGGACCATTCAGCTTCTGGCTTCTGGGATACACACACACACACACACACACACACACACACACAGTCCCTCCCTTAAGTGAGCTTCTAAGAGGGGGGCAGGCACAGAACTGATGCTGGGTATTTATCTGACAGTGACATGATCCATGGGGTGCATTTAAAATTCCCTGCTGGCAGCCATCAGGAGCCCTGGATTCTAGAACTGATTCTACTGCCTTGTGCTGTGGGATCTTGGGAAAGTCACCTAACCTCTCTGTAATGTTCTCATTTCCTCCTCTGGGAGAAGATTAGATTAGCCGATCTCTGCAGAACCTGCTAGGAATGAGGCCAGGAAGAGGTCACAAGTCACAGTGGGGTCAAGTTGTTCCCAAGTTCCTCTTGGGAGGGGTGCTAGGGCCACCCTGCCCTAAGGCTAGACAGGATCCTGGTCCTGCCTGCAGTTTCCTGATTCCCAGCAGATGAATGTCTTCCCTGACTTCCTAAATCTCTCCTCCAGGAGGGAGGGCCAGCGCGTCCACTTAGACCATCCTCACTTTCCCCTGAGTCCTCACCTGCCCAGCCTGTTGGCCTCCTACTTGGTGCAGAGCCCGGCTCTGAACTCAGTGACCCCAGTGGGCTGGCCCGTAACTATGCTCTGATTTCATCCAAGGACAAGTGTAGGCTAAGGAGCCTTCAGATGTCCTCTACCTTCCTGATGCTGGAGAGAGCTTTGATCGGTGGGCCAGCCAAGGTGGTGACTTTGGTCCTCACAGAAGCCCAAACAGGGTGGCTTTCTAGAAGCTCAAGGGTTGCCTAGAGGCCTCCCCACTGGCAAGGGGAGGGAGAGGCTTGAGTGGATTTTGCACCCCGCACCCTCCGCTATGCAGACAACCACCTCCCTGGCAGAAGGCAGTGTGGGTGGTGGTGAGTTACAGCTGCAGGCCTGGCCGGCCTGGGGTGTCCGCGTCCCCACTGCCCAGCCTCTCTGTGGTCTCCAGGCACACCTTGTCGTCATGCAGTTCCCATTTCTCGGGTGCGCCATCGGGGAATTCTCGGTGATGAGGATGCCATGGACCGTCTTCTCCTCTGGCTCCGGCCTTGGCTTCGAGAACGCCCCCTGCACCGATTGTCCTCTGGAGGGAGGCCTCAGTCTCCCCTGCCTCTTCCCCCCCCCCCCCCCCCGTACAGGGTCCCCTGGGGCCTGTCGTCAGCTCTGTCCTCACTTCAGCTCTCCCAGGAGTGACTCATTCTAAACCAAGTGCTCAAATGCTACGTGTGCTCCGATTCATCTCCAACCCGGACCTCTCTTCAAAGTTGCAGACCCCCACATCCAGCCGCTTCCCGGATCTCCCCTTGGTGCCCTACAGACACGTCCAACCTGTCTCAGAACCTGGTTCCATCTAGCGAACTGTCTTCACCTCGTCCTGGGACTCTCTTAACTGAATTTCCCGCTTCCCTTCTGGTTCGCCCTTCCAACCTTCCCCCACATGGCAACCACTGGGAAGTTTGAAACATGGGGGCCGAGACAGGCCACTTCTCTCCCTGACACCTCCCCAGGGCTCGTCACGGCTTGTAGGACAAGGTCCTCTCTAAGGAGCTTGGACCTTCCTTCATCCCAGCCCCTGTCTGCCCTCCTTTCCTCCTCCCAACCCTCTGCTCCCACGCATCCACCCACATCCCAGCTAGTCTGCCTCCTTGGAGTTCTCCAAAGTACTGTCGTTGACACCCCTGAGACATCACACCTGTTCCGGAATGCCCTTTCTCCCTGTGTCCGGCACACTCCTCTTCATTCCTCAAAACCCCACTCAAGTGCCACTTCCCCTCAGCAGCCGTCCAGGACCTCCCGGTCCGCCTCAGGCTGTGATGTGGTGTTTTACGTTGTGAAGCACACCTAATACTCTGGCTTTCAAGGTGGCACTCTTCCTGTTGCCATGATCCATGGAGAATTTGGAGCCCCTCGAGGGAACCACAGAGCGTTCAGAGATCGTCACACGGCTTCGTACGGGGTGGGGGGGGTGCTTATTAGTTTTTCGCAGGATGCAGCTGGCAGAGCCCGCGGCATGAGCCTTGCCTACGTGTGTCAGGTGACAACTTTGTAAGGAGACTTCTCAAGTAAGAAACAGAGGCCCACCACGAGGAAGCTCTCTGGGGATGATGTCCGTGTTCTGTATCCTGCTGGCGTTTGCCTTACCCGGTGTATTCATTTGTTGAAATCCAACAAATACACACTTCAGACTTCTGCATCTCATTGTATGTATACTTTATATCGAAAGAAAAAACGCTGTAAATAAATATGGAATTCTGGGGCATGGCATGCTCACTGAAGCGTCTAGGGGGGCGATGAACCGAAGTCTGCGATTTATTTTGAAATGTGTCCTGAAAGTGTGCCGGATGAAGAGAGAGAGGTTGACGGACAGATGAGAAAGCAAGCACACTAGTACGTTCACAGTAGAGCCCAGGTGGTGGATGAGCACGTATTCTCCAGAAAATTCTTTTAACGTTGCTGTAGGTTGGAAGTTCTAAAACAGGTTTTACTTATTTATTATTATTTAAAAAATTTTTTTAAATGCTTATTTATTTTGAGGGAGAGAAAGACCGTGTGCGAGCAGGGGAGGGGCAGAGAGAGAGGGAGATACAGAATCCGAAGCAGCCTCCAAGCTGCCAGCACAGAGTCCGATGCGGGGCTCGAACTCACGAACTGCGAGATCATGACCTGAGTCGGACGCTCAACCGATGGAACCCCCCAGACGCCCTCTAAAACAAGTTTTAAAATAAGATGTTGGGCATTGGGGCGCCTGGGTAGCTCCTTCGGTTAAGTGGCCGGCTTCAGCTCAAGTCACGATCTTGTGGTCCGTGAGTTCCAGCCCTGTGTCGGGCTCTGTGCTGACAGCTCAGAGCCTGGAACCTGCTTCTGATTCTGTGTCTCCCTCTGCCCCTCCCCCGCTTGTTCTCTCTCTCTATCTCTCTCTCTCTCTGTGTCTCTCTCAAAAATGAATAGACATTTAAAAAATCTTAAAAAAAAAAAAAAAGATGCTGGACAGAAAAAGCAGAGGTCCAGGGCCGCAGATGGTGTGGGGCTGGAGGAGTACTTCTTCCCGCTCCTGAAAGATGCGGCCCAGGCTTCCGGCGGGAATCGCCGCAGCTCCTGTCTGAGGAGCCAGAGACTATCGGATGTATAGTTTTTATTTACACGGACTACATAAACCGGATATGCTTTATCGCCGAGTAGGTGCCCTGCCACTTCCAACAAATCCCTCCCTTGTCCTCACAAACTCCCAGGGAGGAGACCTGGGAGGACTCTCCTGCCATTGCAACCAAGACCAGGTAAGCATTGCCTCCATGCTCCCCCAGTCCCGGTGGAAGGCTCTGTAGTAGTGACTCCTTTCTGCTCAGGGTTGGCCGGTGACCCAGCAGGATTCTCAGTGTCCTCCAGTGCCCCCTGCAGGTGCACCCCCTGGGGCAGGGGCCACCGCTGGTTTTCCTTCGCATCCCCCAGCACTTGGTCCGGTGCCCGGCATGTGGTGGGAGCTCAGAACTGTTTGCCGGGTGAGGGAATGTTCTGGGCTATTTCTTGTCACCGTCAGTTTGGCCGGCCTGGGTGCTCTGACGGTGCTTGGAGCTGAAGGTGACACCAGCCCCCAACAGTTGCCAGTAGAGACAGCTTAAAATCACTTCGCTAGTGACTATGGGGTGTGGTTGGACCTCAGGATCCCTAAGTCCTGTGTCAGGAGGGAGCGACCCAGCCTGGGGCTCTGAGGGCTCCAGAATTTCCCTGCCTCTCTGGTATTATTCCCGCTTCCAACGGGCTCATCTGCCCTGGCCGCTCAGCTCTAGTCTTGCCCCCCTACCTCCACCTGACCTTTTTCAGCCTCTGGGCCTTTGCTCACCAGGTGACCCCAGCCTGGAATACCTTCTCCCCCTCCCCCGCCTGTCTGAACCGGCACCAGCCTCCACTGCCCTCTGGCTCCCAGGCCAGGGCAGCGACTTTCCTTTGACTGGTGCATCACCACTGGCCTTTTCTGCCCGCCTAGCACCAAACGGTATTAATTAATTACCAAGCACTTCCGGTGACTTCTTTCTGTGCGTCCCACCGACCTCCCAAGCTCTACCTGTTATCCACACCCCTATCCCTCCCCGGGGCTTGGCATAGTGACCAAGAGGGACAGGCACCCCGGGGAGCTGGTTGACAGAGCCAACCTTTGGGGCCAGGGTTTTGGTCCCAGGTCCAGAACAGGAGCCATTTTTATGAATGAAGCGTCTGAAATTGAAACCCGCCAACGCGAAGACAGAAGCAAGGTCGAAGCGTGGCTTACTGACCCTCCGGCTGGAGAGGTACGGACAGTTGAAGCCCTGTCTCCCGGTTCCCATTTTTCTGGAGCCTCATCTTCACCTCCCCCCTTGACCTAGAAGGGGTCTCACATTTGCCGGTTCCCCCATCTCCTCCTGTGCTGCCGTCTGTAAAGTGATCTTTCTATATTTACCTAAACTTCTATTTAAAGAGGAATTCTTCATAATTACTCAGCCGTGGAGAGCTGACACTGTTTGGTTCTGTTTATTTAGTTTCTCCTAGTGATTGGCAAAATGTCCTCGGTGGCTTTAAAGAGCAGATATAGACGAATGACCTGTCGGTCATAAAATAAAGTATGATGTTCTTTTCTGTCCTCGTGGGATATGGCACGTGAAGGGGACGTGCCCCGCCGTCCCATCCCGTAAAAATGCCAAATCCAGTCATTTCCGGGGTTGGATTAATAAAACAGCTTTATAATTTTTGAAAGGCACGTATTAGCTGGATGTGAATATGTATCCCGCAAGGTGCGTGTTCAGTATGCATGCTATAAGACACTTCTCGTGCGCACACACGGTCATTCACACCCATGCACAGCCTCACAAAGAGCAGAGGGCAGACGTGCCCACGAAGGGATGAAGGGGGGATTAATACATCTATTTCTTTCTCCCCCCCCAAAAAAAAATTAATTGATATTTGGCTTTTAGTCTAGTAGGGAGACTAAAATAGTAAGTTATTTATGTAGAAATATTCCCAAGGCACTTCCCTCTCTTCTCCCGACCCGCTTCTCTCCCCTTCCACCCCCACCCTCCACACAGTGACCTTACAGAACATTCGGGGAAAGTCCTGCTCCGACAAACCCTCAGAGATGTGCTGGGCTTAGAGATGTCGGAGGTCTAGTCGGGGGGGCTTTGGGGGGAATGGTATTGTCCTGGGTGCTCTCCAGTTATTCCTGATGAGCCTGGAAGCATCCGGGCAGCAGATACGATGGTGACACCTCCCCAAAAGTGACCTGTCTCACCTCACCCGCCGCAGCTGCCCCGCTCTGCTTGTCACGAGTCCTGCTCACCGCTCAGTGCCACCACACCACAGACACCCCCCCTGCCCGACACCGCCGCGTCAGCCCTGCCTTCGTGGAGAACTTCCTGCCACCACCCCCCTCACCCATCCCTTCTTGACGTTTCCACCAGCCAGTCCTTGAGTTGACCCCTCTGTACTGGGGCAGCCCTGGGAGGCCCCACCGCCTTTTCAGCGCAGGCTTTCCAGACAGCTTTGTGTGGCTGCTATGTGCTGTCTTTGAGTCAGTGTCCCCACATCACCCGGTACACAGGGTGGGGACCAGCATGGCGTAGGTGGGGCCGCACGTACGTGTTGCCTTCACACGGCACAGCGCGGGAGCCCCGGAGATGTCTGCTGTTGACCGAGGGCCCTTTCTGGAAACCCCTTTCTGTGGGCACGCACGGAGACCGGCCAGAGAGATAGAGCACAAGGCAGGCAGAGACACAGGCCCAGAGCTGGACTGTGGGCCAGACGAGGAGTAAAGGACACGTTCACCATCGGCTCTTCTGTTTCCAAAACCTGTTGACGAGGCACCCCCGAGTCCTGCGCTAGTTTCCAGTTTGTGATGACCCACCTTTCCCTTCCTGTTCTTTCACGGGCCTTGCTTCCCCTAAAACCGAGGACCGTTTCGGTAAAAGAGGTCGGGTGAGTCGTGCCGGCACGAGAAGGGAGGGCCTCCTCACGTCTCCTCTGTCCTGGGAGCTCCCCTCAAGTGTCCGTGAACAAAGCAGAGGGATCGCTGCTTTCACGGGCTTGCAGTCAAGCAAATGTGGGGTGCCTCAGCATCACCTTGGGAGGCGGTTGAGATACAGAAGGTTGGGCCCCAGCTCCAGAGTTTCAGATTTAGTAGGTGTCTCGGGTGGGACCTGAGAATTTGCTTGTCTAGAAGGTTCCCATGTGATGCTGATGCTGTTGGTCTAGGGACCACACTCTGAAAACCACGGGGTGTAGCACATCTCCCAAGGAAAAGAAGTCAGAGCGGTGGTTTTTAAGGAGAGAAGAGTGGCGGTCTCGAGAAACAAAGCGGGTGCCTGAGAAGCACGTGGCCTACGGGCTCCCAGCATGCCAGAGCCTTGAGATCTCATCGGAAAAGCCATTGGACTCACCACCTGGAGGATGGGTGAACCGGCATGAGGGAGGGGGTAGGCGGTGAGCAAGGGTGGGCAGGCCGGGGCCAAGGGTTCTGGAAACCACTGAGGTTGGGCGAGGGTTGAACCTTCCTCTGCCTCCCCAGTTCGTCTTGGCTGCAGCCCTCCTCCCAGACACCACCCTGCCCCCCAGGCCCCCAGACACGGCCGTGGCCCAGCCCAGGCCAGCGAGACCTGGGAGCCCTCGCTGCCCACGACACCTACGGTTTTAGAATCTGGAGAGCAGATGCTTCTCCTTGCTAAGCAACTCATGAAACAAACAGTTTGCTTCAGGGCTTTCTTTTTTGAAGCTGACTTTGTTGTTGGGGTGGGGAGATGTGTGTACGGATAAGCTTCTCCAAGTGATGACCTCACAAGAATAATAAAATCGCCACTTTGCACCCGGTGTCTTTCACCTCTGAGGCACGTTCTGCAAATAATCACAGATCCATTCCCCTTATTACCAGTTCCAGGGCCCTGGGGTGCAAGCAGGGAAAGGTTGCCCCCTGACGTACGGGGGGGTGCTTTGTGGCAGCTCTCTGAGGGGCTTGGGGCGAGCTGCCTTACCTCTCAGAGCCTCAGTTTGCCCATCTTAAAAGTGGGCTGAGCCAGGTGGTTTGTAGGGTCCTTACCTGTTCCCATTACATACCCAGAACCGATTTTTAACTGGGAAGCCATTTTTTCGATGGAACTTTCGCTGCAGTGATGTTTATTGTAAATGAATTTGACCTGGGTACGCGGAAGTAAACTTTGTTGTTGTCGTTCTTACGGTATGGTCACAGGTTGCTCCAGATTCTGGGGGGCCCTGAAGCTTATGCAGTTTGTGAGGGCGTCTCCTTAAGAAAAGTAATACAGAACTACCAGTCAAAATTAGGTGCGGGGCCCTGGCAGGGGCTCAGCCTAGGAGGTGCCCTGAGGCCCAAGCTTCTTAGCTCCGCGGACTATCTTCTCTGTGTGCCGTTAAAGGCTCACTGTTAATGCCGGCCAACCGTCGGGGTCTGGAATATTGGAGACCCTTGGCACTTTGCAAACCTGAGCGTCTCCCGCGCCCATCCTGTCCTGGCCCATGTTTTGGCCTTGACATTGCGGTTGCCAGGCAACTGTCTATCCTATAGGAATTCACACTCGTTCTTCCAGGCAGACGCACATTTAATTTCAGACCCAGAGCGCTCAGTGACACGGGATGTCACCAGCCTGCGCCCTCACAGAAATAACCTGGAGCACCGAGTCAAAAGTAGCTGGGGGAACTGATACCCACATTTGATCTTATTGCCCTAAAATAGCTTGGTCCTGTTTGTGGGGCCTCTGTGTGAGAGGGGACGTGGGAACCTGGCTGTGTGGTGGCTCCCTCCCTCCCCCTGGGCACTCGCCTCTCTGTGCCCATTGCCAGAGACACTTGCAGTGACTCATGGCTCTGAACATGATGTAACACCCTTGGCTCCTACGCAGGATGGTGGGGAACGTGTGACAGCCTTGGAATCCTAGGCAGGACCCTTGGTGCCTGCCTGCCAGCTCTTGACCAAGGTCAGGTGCAGCTAAGAGCTGGCCTCTTGAGTCTCGTGGGGACTGGGTAGGAGCTCCCACTGCGGACAGGCTCAGGCCTTGGTGCCGCGGGAATACACGTCTGTCCATTCTCGAGAGCAGCGGTCCTCAACCTCGGCCCCACGCCGGAATCACCCGGGGAGCTTTAAACGACGTAGATCTGACGTAATGCTGAAATTCCAGTGCGCAGCCTAGGTTGAGAGCCAGTGGCTCTTGACTGGCATCACCTCTCTGACCAGCTGCTGGGCCCTTCCCCTCGGGCAAGTGTGTCTGGGGCCTGGGCGCCCCTGGCTTCTGCCATCCCGGAGCCCTCGTCTGCCAGGGGTAGACCTGCCCGTCCCGTCTGAAGCCCACATTCCTTAGGCTCCCGGGCTGTCAGCCAGGCACGGGGGAGCTCAGCTGCCGGCATACCATGTGCCTGTTTGGGGCCGGGCTCTCCTGTGTGGGTGCACCCGGCCCTCTAGGGTGCTAGGCCCGGACTGGGGTGGCAGGAGGCGGGGCCTTCTCGGGGTGCTGGCTGCTGGGTTTGGAGAACAGAATCACGGCGGTGTGCGTATCGGGAACAGCGAAGCGTTGAGCTCACCAACGAGGAAGCAGAGGCTGCCCGCTAAAAGAAAACTGTAGAATCTGTTCACTGGTCGGTTTATGCGTTGATTTTTCCGTGTGGTACGCAGCCCATAAAACGTACCCTCTCAGCCATGTGTAAGTGAATGGTGCGGTCGCGTCAGCTCTATTCGCCTTGCTGTGTCTCAGGTCCCCGGAACGTTTTCGTCTGGCAGGACCGAAGCTCTCTGCCTCTGGGACAGCATCTGCCCCTTCGCCCTGCCCTGTGACCACCCTTCTACCTTCTGTTTCCATGAGGTCGACCACTCTAGCTATTTCATGGAAGTGGAATCATACACTACCTGTCCTTGGGGGACAAGCTCGTTTCGCTCAGCCAAATGTCCCCGAGGTTTATCCATGTTGTTGGCATACGTGACATGATTTCCTTCTTTTTTAAGGCTGAATAATATTCCCTATTGTCTTCATTCATTCATCTGTCAGTGGACATTTGGGTTATTTCTGCCTCTTGCCTATTGTGAATAAGGCTGGAATGACCACGCATGTGCACGTAACTCAAGACCCTGTTTTCAGCTTTTTTGGACGTATGACCAGACGTGGGGTTGCTGGATCAGATGATAGTTCTGTTTTTAGTTTTTGGAGGCATTTCCGTGCTGTTTTTCCACAGTGGCTGCACCATTTCATATTCCCACCAAAATGGTACAAGGGTTCCCATTTCTCCACATCCTCACCAACACTTTTTTCTTTCTTTCTTTCTTTCTTTCTTTCTTTCTTTCTTTCTTTCATTGTGGCCATCCTGACAGGTGTGAGGTGATACCTCAATGCGGTTTTGACTTTCATTTCTGTAATGATTGAGCATCTTTTCATATGCTTGTTGGACATTCATATATCTTCTTCCGACAGATGTCTAGTAAGGTCCTTCTCTCATGTTTAAAAATCGGGTTACTTGGTTTTCTGTTGTTGAGTTGGAGGCGTTCTTTACATATTCAGGATATTAACCCTTTATCTGATATGTGATTTGCAAATATTTTTTTCATTTTATTGATTGTTCCTTCTCACTGTACTGATTGTTCCCTTTAATGTACAGTACATTGACCAATGTTTTGTTTTCTTTTTAAGATTTTTTTCTTTTAACGTTTATTTATTTGACAGAGAGCATAAGCGGGGGAGGGGCAGAGAGAGAGGGAGACATAGAATCCGAGGCAGGCTTCAGGCTCCCAGCTGTCAGCACAGAGCCCCATGCAGGGCTTGGACTCACAAACCATGAGATCATGCTCTGAGCCAAAGTTGGCTGCTTAACAGGCTGAACCACCCAGACACTCCAAGATTTTTTTTAAAGTAAGCTCTACACCCAGTGTGGGGTTGGAACTCACATCCCCGAGATCGAGAGTTGCACACTCTACCAATTGAGCCAGACAGGCACCCCGACTGGTCAATTTTGAAGTATAATATTGAGCCGGCCAAATAATTTAAGAGCATAAAATAATCGATTACATTTCCTGAAATACAGTTCAGATGTCAAAACCGAGGTAAAAATCAAATCAACATCACACCTACCTATTCATTCTAGCAACAAGTACACAAGAAATTGATACTTAATTTGTACGCCCTGCCATCCAGAGAAGTATGCCCCTGGCTGAGGGTCTGTCCCTCAGGGAGGAAGGATCTAGATCTTGGGTCCTGGGAGGAGGAAAGTGCTTGTTACAGCTAACCACCCGGCATCTGCAACCACATGGGTAGCCAGCGGCCCTGGGGGAGCCTGGCCCACCGCTCAAAGTTGAAGTGGAGTGATGGCTAATTTTACTTGTGGACTTGGCTAAAGGGTGCCCAGAGAGCTGGTAAAACATTATTTCTGGGCATATCTGTAAGGGTGTTTCTGGAAGAGCCTGGCATTTGAATCTGGAGACCGAGTAAAAAAGAGACCCTCCCCGATGTGGGTGGGCACCATCCAATCCACTGAGAGCCTGAAGAAAACAAAAAGGTGTGGGGAAGGGTGATGCTGTCTTTGCTTGAGCTGAGACGTCCAGCTTCGGCCCTTGGCCATGGCGTGCCTGCCTCCCAGGACTTTGGACTCGGAACCCTGATTCCTGGGCCTTTGGACTCATACCATCAGCCCTGTTTCTCTAATACAGGGGAGGGGAGAGCGTTCACGGCAGCCCCTCTGCCCTCAGGGCACACGGGCTCCCCTAGGGGCGCTGGGCGAACATAGACACCTCACTCTCTCTGCCCCTCCTCAGGCCTCTGCCCCGGAACCTTCTTTGCCTCACCTGTGCCAGGCCCCCGAGCCCTCAGCCTGCCGGAAGTCACACTGGGAGACTTAAACCTGCCTGAGATCCTCCCCGGCTCTCCTGGTCCCCTCTCCCCTTTGCCTCACATCTCCCTGAGCCCGTGCAGGCCCAAGCAACTGGGCCAGCTTCGATCATAACGATGGCAGGGGCCGCCCACGTCTCCCAGTGGAAATGGCAAGGTATGAGCACCAGGCAGACAGTGTGAGACCCCAGCAAGTCACTTAACTCCTCCGGGCCTGCTTCTTCTTTTGTAGAATGGGAGTGAGTTCTCTGCCCTGCCAGGTGCCCAAGGCAGCCACGGGGCCCTGTGCCAGGTGCTGCCGGTGACAGAGAACCAAGCCCTGGGCCAGCACTCAGCCAACACTCAGCTCACAAATGGGCCTGTGGTCGTCACATTCAAGGCTCTGACGAGCCAAGGCCCAGGCATGTTCCTAAGGTGCCTCTCCCAGCGGTGTCCAGGAAAGGTGCTCTGGGAAGGGGGCCTGGAATCCTAGGCCTAGTGCTTTCTTGATCATTAGCTTGATCAACTTCTTTCCTTCCTCTCTCCTTCCTCCTTCCCTCCTCCTTCCTTCCTTCCTTCCTTCCTCTTTCTTTCTTATAGGCTCCACACCCCATGTGGGGCTTGAACTCACGACCTGAGATCAAGAGTCAGATGCTCCACCGACTGAGCCAGCCCTCTGTCCCGTTGATCACCTTTCTTCATCAACTCCCTTGGGCCTCAGTTTTCCTCATCTACAGAGTGGGAGCAATGACGTTCATTTCATCTCACTCACCACTTAGATGTGAACAGTTCTTTGGTCTATTTTTTTTTTAACGTTTTTTTCTTTTTTTAATTTTTGAGAGAGAGAATGAGTGGGGGAGGGGCAGAGAGAGGGGGGAGCGGGGAGACAGAGGGTCCAAAGCAGGCTCCAGGCTCTGCGCTGTCAGCACAGAGCCCGACGCGGGACTCGAACTCACGAACTGTGAGATCATGACCTGAGCTGAAGTAAGACGCTCAACCGACTGAGCCACCCGAGCATCCCCCTTTGGTCTATTAGAGAATTACTCACATACTGCATGATAAATGCTGGCCATAAAAACTTCCACCGTCGCGTGCCCTCTTGTCCCCTTTCCTGGGCTGGCAGCAAGCGCCCCTTCCTCGCGTCTGCGGGCACCGTCGCACCCACATCCTGTTCGTGCGTATCTGTTTTGTTGCTGTTTCTTTAGTCTGTTCTGTGACTTTCCTTCCTAGCATGATACGGTATCTTGGAGGGCTTTCTGGGGCCATTCACGGCGGTCTCCTTGTGCTTCCCAATGACGAAGCGTCAGTCCAGAGCTTGCAAGGACCACAACTTATTCTGCCAGTCTTTGTTTGAAAAGGACCCTAGAAAGGCAAAGCTCAGGCAACAAGGGATCCTGGGATGGGTGAAGGGAAGGGAAGGTGGAGGTGGGGGCAGGAGGGAGGTATTTGGTCCTTTCCGTGCAATTCTGGTTCATGTAAGGGCTGTTGTCACAAATAATTAGATCTCCTGTCCCGCCTAGGTCCAGTAGCAAAGGGGCAGGGCGGGGGTGGCGGGGCTTGTGGAGCAGGGGTACCTGTGGTCGAGGCCCTTCGTAGTCTCCAGAGCCCCCAGATCCAGGGTCCAGCCTGGAGTTCTTCTCCCTCGCACCCACAGGTTTTGACTCCTGTGACAAGCCCAATGGCAAGATGCCCTTTGGCCAGACCCGGGACACGGGCTGTCAGGCGGTGCGGGAAAGAACAGGCTCAGGGCAGAGCTTTCTCAAGACCTAGGCCCCAGGGTGGAGATGAACTTGGCTGTTTCTCCCCAAGGGCTTGAAATGTGTGTGTTTTACTTGAATTGGAGCCTGCCCCAGTTGGGACCCGAGGCCTGACTCCCACCCTGGCTTCTGGAGCAGCTGCTCCCTGGCAGGGTGGGTGGCCTGGAGGTGGGCCTGAGAGAAAGGCAGGGAAGGAGAAGGGAGGGGGGGTCAGTCAGGCAGTGTGGGGAGAGGTCAGGGGAAGAACCCACATGCCCCCACCCAGTGCGCTCCTGGCTCCATACGCCCTGCAGCCAGCATGTATGAAGCACGGGAAACAAGTTTATCATAGGGGGTTGGTCAATAAGTTCCATTAGTGACATGTGAGTGACAGGGC